>NW_027272442.1:577500-948792 GCF_040938485.1 Diadema antillarum
ATTCCTCTAGTTCTGTATGCTCTTTTATTTTCATTAGAGGTTTCCCATTATCTCACAAATATTTGGAAACCTAAAGCCCCATCTTCACTAAAACAATACTATCTCTTTAATACATGCACATCGTCAGACCAAGGGCAGAGCAACTTTCGTGTATCGAAGAGAAATGACAATGCGCTGGACGACGAAATAAGAATCATCGAAGTCATGATCAGTATTATTTTTATCACAAACCCGGTATACATTTCATCAGTGGGAACTTATTTTTAACACCTGTGTAAAAGTTGTTAGATGGATTTGATGGGGGGGGGGGGGGGGGGACAAACATACAGAGTTCTCAGTATATGCGAAGTATCTCTACGGTTACAAATCACACAGTAATGATTGACATAATGCCAGTAAAATGCAGCTCATATGTAGTAAAAGACTGAAATGAGGCAGAAATTGGTTAGAAACAAACACTATAGAACTGTACAAAATAATGTATAATGAATTTCGACACACTTAAGCACATCACTTTAACCAGATCTGTGCTACTATATTTTATACTATACTATTCTATTCTATGTTCACACCATACGTATTACTGATGCCATTCAAATACTTAACAGTAAAGTTAACCAAAATATTACACATGGCATATATATATTATATATATATATATATATATATATATATATATATATATATATATATACATATATATATATATATTATGATTAGGGAGACGGAGAAATTCCCTTCGATATTCATGATATGAGAATACATGTACTATGATCAAAGAGACTGGGCCGCAGCGAAATCAACAGATGTACCGACCGGTAAAAACTTCTTGTTTGTAATACAGTAAATCGCACCTGTGCTAGGACCTATACAATGTTCTTGTACACAGTACCTGTCAACAACAAGTCGCAATCCTATCCACATTTAGTGGTCAGGAGTCCCATAGTAAGCATTGATTCCTATGATAGAACAAACAAAACTTATCCCCCCCCAAAAAAAAACAAAAAAACAAAAAACAAAACAACAACAACAACAACAACAACAACAACAAAACAACAACAAAATTTTTAAAACAAATAATCATTCCTTAAAATTGTGGTGAAACATACAAAAGAAAAAAAAACCCACAGCAGTCAGCACGGATAACATTTCAGGCTTCAATCAAGTACATAAACAAAGAAAGTAACTTTGGAATGCTACAGTTAAATTAGGTATAGAGTTAGGAGAAACTAAAAAAATATAGTTCTCAGACTTAGATCGAAAGCTGTTATAGTTGAAAGCTGCTCGCCAAGAATGCGACCTCTGCTTCGACATCGCCCTATTAGACGATCTCGAGAAGACGAAGTGCGTTGGTGATCGACAGCCCCAGCAAACCAAGGAGACCGATGTATCCGTAGACTCCCCTCAGTCGTTTCGCTGGCTCTGCAAACGCATGGAATAGATAAAACGGAAAATGGCCGCTATAAATACATGGTAAATGAAGAATTAAACTTCCTTATGTAGGCCCTATATATCATGCTCAATCATATCACGAAGTTACTCCCAAATGGAGAATATAGAGAGTCAAGCGGTTTCAACATTCATTTAAACCCTGTTCCCCCAAAAAACAAACAAACAAACAAACAAAAACAAAACAAAACAAAACAAAACAAAAAAACCAAAATGAGTGATGTATTTCAAGCATGACTGGGTAAGTTGATAAGGTGCATGGGATTTCATAAATCAGACTTTAAGTTCTGACCTTAAACACACAAAGAATAATACACATATCTATATCCATAGTGCCCTTGGTATCATTTTTCTTTGACCCTCCGATTTGTGCAAGGTCGACCTATATTCGAGGGTTTTTTTACATGATACTGGCACATTTTTCCTACATCATAGCTTTATTGCCTGGAATGGAGTGTAAACACCGTCTCTCCATTTATACGGTCATGCTAAACAGCTATAAATAATCCGGCAAATCATAAACCTTACCTCCAGTGTAGTAGCCATGAGCGTAGCTGAATCGGCTCACGATCCAAACCAAACCACACACAGAGGCTGCTCTCTAAAAGACCAAATGAATGTGAAAAACAAGGAAATACATTACTGTAATTATGTATAGGAAGAACGAATGAACGGAAGAAATAATGAAAGAAGACGAAAAAGTACGTAAGAGATATCAACAGTTCAGTTTGCCATAAGATGTAAGATGCTTACATGTTTGACTTGAGGATCTGATTTTGCTTTTAAAGATGTGTTAATATTAAATTTTCTGTTGTTGCTGGTTTTTTTTCAAACGAAGAGGATTTCATGCTCATTGTGCTAAGAAAGGAAATGTCCTTAAAGGGCTTAGTCTAATATGAGAAGACTTCATAGGGCTTACTGCATACAGCAAAACTTTCAAACGAGTAAAACTGATACTGAGTTACAGTAGATTAGATATCAGCGAGAAGGTATAACAGCTAAATGTTTTGTAATAGGTAGAAATAGGATTTGTATAAACGCCAATATTGCCGATCACAAGTATCTCCGGGATTTGAAGTAAACACAACAACAACAACAACAACAACAACAACAACAACAACAACAACAACAACTCTTACAAAAGTGTGAACAAATGGCGGGAGAGGGTATACATTTACACATGAGGACTGCGCATCAAACGATTGTCAATTTCACATGAGGTAAAGCGGCTACATCAAACAATAGAAATATGACAGTAATTGAACAAAAAAAAAAACAACGTTAAAAGTTGATTACAATGCATCTGTTGTTATCATTATTATTATTATTATTATTATTATTATTATTATTATTATTATTATTATTATTATTATCATTATTACTATAACTATTACTATTTCGTTTTATTCATACAGGGTGGCCCCGTCAGTAATCAAGTACTGTTTTCCAGGGGGCCCTGTAAACACATACAAGTGTCATGCAAGGTAACAATCACAACAAATAACATTAACATAACACAATAGGTCGTACATCATACAGAACAGAACTGTTCATGAAAATGAGAAAATAAGAAATGAGACTTAATAATATCAGTTTGCAACCAGGATAAAAAAAATCAAACTTACTTACTGAGTTTATAAAGAAAATTGACCTTCTATGATAAATATGAATATATCATATGTATCAAAATATACGTGCCTAAAAAAAAAAAAAAAAAAAAAAAAAAAATCTGTGAACTACACTGTATACACTAATGTATTTCACCGGCCGCTCGTGTTTCTATTTTTTTTTTGACAACATCTGTGAAGGTATTTTGTTTACTCTCTAAAAAAATCGAGTGAAAATATTTACTCGTAAAGGAGTGAATACAAAAAAGAGTGAATTTAGAGTGAAATTGGAGTATCTTGTCAACTGATATTGCTCAAGTTTTTTGCTTTATAATCATTCATGTCATGAAGAGGTCCACATAATTCACATCGTACCGTCATTGGCACTACAGAGTGTCTTTTAACTACGGATTTTATCCACATTATTGTCACCGGCAGTGATAGAAGACGATAATAAAACATAAAAAGCCCGATAATAATGTACATCAGATATAAAGGTACATCGACGAAGATAACATGTTTCCTCTTACCGGAAACCCGATGCCAGCCAGAAAGAGTAGCATCAGAAACTGGGGATAGTTTTCCAACCTGCGACACGAAACGAATATTTGCGTCAATATAGAATTTGACAGAGCCGGAATAGGGCTCTGCAGTTTGATATGAAACAACGTCCTCTGCGACGAAATAGAGTACATTATGCTTCACAGTGATTGCTAGTTGTACAATATGTATATCGAGTCATTGGGAATTAAAGAGGAAATCGACCCCAAAAGTAGACTTTACAAGAAAGACAAGAATAATCCCTGCAGAATGATACAAGGATGAAAATGAAAATCGGATACGAAATAAGGAAGATACTTTGAAATTACACATTTTAAAAAAAACATTACTTTTCTTGACCATTCCTTATGAATATTCAAATGAGCAAGTTCATGATGTCATACCCTCACAATTTTTCATGTATGTTATATATATATATATATATATATATTTATATACATGTATATACATATGAAATTCAAAAAAAGTGGGGTTTTTCTTGTTTTACCAATACAAGTAACAGCCAGCATGTTTCCAAACCAGATACATCAGAGTTAGCATTTCGTTCTTTTTTATATTGGGTGGGTGGTTTTAAGACAAACTTAAGACAAGTTTTACCAGTATCATACAGCTAATATATGAGATTTTTGTCATTTACGTAAATGAAATGAAGAAGAAAATGTGAGAACGTGACAACGTCAATTTGCTGCTTTGAATATCCACAAGGACTGGTCAAGAAATATTTTCTGAAAAAAAAACCCTGAAATTTTCAAAATGTTACGTCTTCTTTATTTCTTACCCGATTTTTTATTATTTTTCTATCGTTCTGTAATTGTGTAGGGAGTTTTCTCCTCTTTCTAGCGAGATTTATTTACTGTTTGCGTGGATTTCCTCTTTAAACGATACTGCACATGAATGTGCACCCAACTTTGTGACTCGCAGGCTTGCAAAAAGTTTGTTCCACTTGGTGATCATGCAAATTTATCGTCAGCCTGCATGAGATCGAAGTAAATCTTTCACGCTTTGTGTAAACTAGACTTTGGAGCTAGTGACAATAAACCGTTTAGCACAGAACAGCAGCAAGACACGTGTCAGTCGTGACCTGCGCCATTTAGAATCAGTTTAGTATGCAACGACGCTGTTTCTTCAAGCACATTCGGTCGAATAACGAAGCTCTGGAAGTTAATTTGTCAAACAGAAAATAAGCTCTAATAAATGCGCATCAGAATCAGGTGATGATAGTCAAAGGAAAATCATCTCTGCGTTCTTAACATTGAATCTAATAAGTTGAAAGTAAGAACCATGACGTAATAGGAGCATACTATTGTTCCTTTTAATAACAATGAGGAGGGGAAAATCCAAGTCACTAAATGATTAAGAACAAAGAATCATGACGTCATGACGAACTGATTAATTGATATTCATGACGTTGTCAATATTGAGAGCGAAGTCCTCGTTTACGTTGCAATCGATGCGATGCTTTAACAACTAATTTCGTAGGATATTTACTGTACCCCACCAGTTGGAAAATGATACAAATTGAAAAAAAAAAAAACCGTCCCAACCAAATTAAATTTTACATTGAATCGAGAAGCCTTTATATAGGCACGTAGACAGACAACATCATTGACAAAAAAATTGAACACTCGAAGGTTCTAATCTACGAACGTGGGCGTGGAGCGATCACGGAACTTAATATCAAAAGGGTATGAGATTATTATGATCGTTTAGATGTAGCGGGAGGGGGCGTTGAAGAATAATGATAAACTTATTGTAATTACGTGTTCTGGTGGGCCCTCTGGAAGCAATTAAAGAGCATATTATCCGGGCTGTACATCGTGGGATACTGTAAGAGAGAAGAGAAAAGAGGTCAGAATCAAAAGAAGGTAAGATGTACTCGAATATTGAACCGTCATTTCCTCTCCTGAGGGAGAGAGAGAGAGAGAGAGAGAGAGAGAGGGGGGGGGGGGAGAAATAGAGAGAGAGAAAAAAAACAAAACAACAGAGTGTGAAAAGTTGGTCTCTGGACCTTTGCGTATACAGATCTGCCTTTGAAGTGTGCCAGTAATTCAAAACTGTCGCAGTGGCGGAAATGGGTCAGGGGTCGAGGAACATCATTTTCTTAGTTTGTTTGTTTGTTTGTGTGTGTGTGTGTGGGGGGGGGGGGGGAGGGTGTTAAGGACTGAAGGAGGTCAAGGGTCATACCCCCACACTCCGACAAAAAGAATCTCCGGGCAGCACCCGAGGAGAGTAAATAATTTTGTTATCATTTCATATTTTTCATATTTTGTTGTTGTTGTTGTTGCAAGTTTTAAAAGAGGCTAAAGAGCGCTCCCCCCTCCGGACCCGTTCGGCGGCCCCTGTTTTCGTTATGACCAACGTCCAATAAGCATAATTAAATATTTTTCCCCATTATACTGCCACAATCTTTATTCCTTTGGTTAGGAAACACTTCATACATGTATATAAATTCTGCTTGACCAGATAACATGGAAAATGCGTCTAATTGACAACACGTTTATCATGTGGGTTTTTTTTCCCGCATACATGCCTGTCTTTTGTTTAGCTTGCAAATCCTCAAGTGATGTTCACAAACATAATGGTTTCGTACATTGCTTTTTTTTCTAATTGCAACTGGATAAGAGCAATCATATATGATCGAATACATTTTACAATGTACCTCAACTTTGTGAGTCTTGCGAGCAATCGCCACTCGCTCCGCCAAATAGCCGAGCATAAAGACGCTGGCGACTCCGGTTAGCATCACGTACGCGAAATCGGCTGAAAGAGTTACTGTTGCCATGGTTGCAAAGACTGAGCAGTATCACAGGATGTAGGAAATCTCTGTCATTTACTGTCTGGAACAAAGAAAAAAAAAGAATGAGTGAAAAAAGTCGTATCAACATGACATAAAGAAACAATTTAACACATCTAATCAAAGTTAGGTTCCATTTCTGATCGTATTTAACCTGTTCTCAGTAAACTGAAAATGATATTAGGAAAAGAACATTGAGAAAAAGCATTGAAAAAGTTCATTACTGAAAAGACAAGTTGCTTTTAGGTAACTTGGAAGAACAGCAGGAATGAATGGTGAGTTGGCGCTCACGCTATAGACCAACAGTACGGTTTGGTACTTTTTTTTTATAATGATAATTTGTAACGGGGGAGGGGACTTCAACTGTGCCTAACAAAAGATAATTTTATGCACTGTCATAGCGACGCAACTGGCTCATTACGTAACCCATTGAGAGTGTTTCGGATCTTTTTGGACCCCCCCCCCCCCGTTATGGCTGCCATAAAGTTACAATGCTCTGAAGTCGGATTCATCAATCCCATAAGGATGAATAGGTAGGGAATAATGTACTAGAGCGTGCACAATAAATCTTCAATTGCACATTTTCAAAATGATTAGTTATAGGACACAGCAAAGAACAAAACCAATTTGAGTGCGCCTGTTTTGGTCTCATTTTTCGACGACTAGTAAACATTGGGAAGGTAGAAACTTATTTTGGTGAAAACATAGTACTAGTATATTCACAGGAATAGACTGGAGGCTATTCTATATGATTTACACACACTAGGACTATAAATTATGATCAAGGAAGTGCTACGGTAGTATGTCGAAGCACGAGTCGTCATTAAAATGAAACCAAGCTAGGCGTTTAGATTACAATGAGGTTCCCAGGGTTGACCATTGAAAATATGCTATTGAAAATGAACGTTGAAACACTGAAACATCGATTAAAATTCAGAGCCTGCCCTATAACAAGTACCAAGCAAAAGGTTTTCAAGCCAACACACGGAAACAAATATATATATATATATATATAAAGAGACCGATCGGAATGCAATATGGAAAATGAATGGTAATTCATCAATTTTACAGCAGTTTTCCTATCCTCGCAGCTCATATATACTCATACACATGTATTAAGAATGCATGGTGTAGTTGTTCTTAGCTGTGCTTGAGCATTGTTATTTTCCGTTTCGGTCGAATACCGCTGTCATCTAGATGATAAATGCTGCAACTCCGGATCCTGACAAGGTTAAAGTCATTGTTTGTCTGCTTTGTTTTGTTTGTTTTGTCTCTTTTGTTTTGTTTTGTAAATATTGTTGATTTCTTGTAGTTTGTTGAAATTGATGAAGCGCTTTGAGTCTGTACAGAAAATACGCTATATAAATACTGGTTATCATTAATTACTATTATCTCAGAAAAATCCTCTCATAGTGATAAATTAGCACAGAGGCCTATACAACTTTAGTTGTATTCGTGTACAGAGTCGAGATGGTGATTTAGGGCACTGAGGGTCAACAATCACATCGTAAGCATCGTAACAATATTCTTAGAATAACCAAATTAACGTAACAATGTCAAACAAATACAACATCGCAAATGTAGGTAAAATGTTATAGATATATAATAGGATATAGTGTAACTACATTTATGTCAGTTGATCTAGTTTGACACATTAATTGTATTTTTTCATTTTTTTAGTTGTAGGGATGTGATCTGTAGCTTCTCATGGAAAAAAAAACAGATTTCAAAAGACCTACGTTACTCGATCACTACTGAATATCAGAAGCGGAGACGTGATAGCATTTTGTCATGCAAATTATGGGAAGCATGTAAGGCTGTCCTAGACAGAGTCAGTCCCTTGGGATATGGGGGTCATTGGCAATGCTACGACAATCCCTCGCATCAATCACAAGCTTTCAAATTACATGTTACATATAGCCACCAAAACGTTAGCCCGTCGACATAAGTACGATTATTCTTCGTTTACAACAGGGAGTCGCTGTTATATCTCACCGAGTCCCTGGTTTTATTCCTTAGTGCATTATACTCGAATACATTGCTTGTCCCCATTAGACACGAAAGCACTCGTCTATAGGGGGAATCATCAAATACGATCGACAGCTGATGAGGATTACACAAGAGCCGTGCGGACATTATGTACCTTGCGGTTCACAATAAAACCTGCATGCCTTCCCTAGGCACCAAATAACTTCGCCCATGGAAAAGGTCGTAGATGTACATTGTATGTATTACAAGGGTTGTGTGCCTAGCATGCACCATAAAAGGCAGTTTCAGATGCATAAGCGGCGACTGTGTCTGCGTATGCATCGACGACTTGCAATAATACATGACACAGCTTGAAGGAACGAGTAATGAAAGAATACCGCCCCAAGCCGCACCTATGGTACGACCGGATTTTGGCGCTCATAGAATATTGTTATACACCAGCCATGTAGCTGTGTAGTATAGTATTATGGTTGTGCTGCAGTATTGTCCTGTACCGTAATTGCTGTCTGTTAGCTGTATAGCAAGGAAAAGGGTAATAGGCCTGTAGAGTTCGGTGTTTTGACACCCCGAGTGTACGAGTGTCATTTCGTGGTGACGTATGGAAAACTATCAGGAGCAAACGAAGCTCCAGTTCTTGAAATGATGACATACCTTTGTTTTCGTCGATTACCCGGGGTTTTTGATGAGTTTCTGTAGCAGCCGACTGAGCAAGCCCTTCCGCATACTAAGTAGATGGGTCCAGAGAGCACCGCATACGTAGTACATGTACTAGTACGTTAAATTGGCGCGCGTAGATCAAACAGTTAAGACTGCATTGTGTGTGCGTGTGTGTGTGTTGGTGTGTATGACGATTGCGGTTATAATACACATTCGCAGGCCGCCGAAAACGTGACCCGTTCACACTGTGCACACTCAGGAAAAAGAAAAAGAAAAAAGCAAGCCCAAAACAGCAGCACACAGTCAAGGGCGATATGGATTGAAAATATCTTTACTGCACCCTGAATCATAACATAAACCGTGATTCAGCATTTTTGCTCGAAGTGGGATCGGCAGGTGTAGTTACTATGTAGGCTTATATTATTTGAGCTGCGCTCCGTGGCATCATAAACCAAGCGCTGAATGGCGAAGAGTGGCATGAGTCATCATAAGTGCTATTTCACAATATCTTCATTATTATCTCTTATCTTTAGCCATATACACAACATAAAAATGAAATATTTACCTTCTTAAAACAGTGTTGTGTGTAAGTGGCGTTAGGAGGAGAGGTGAAGCTGTTTACTGAACAATGAAAAAAAAACGTCGACATTAAGTTACTTTTTTCATTTTAAAGAGTTCCCAATTAGATGTGACAAGGAGTTTTGAGGTCATAAATCTCCTTTGCAAACGTTACACAAATTTGTATGGTTGATATCATGTAAGAAATCTTATGTAGGCCTAAATACACCAATAGGAGCAGGGTTAAAAAAAAAGAAATGAAAAACTGTTGTTGTTGTTGTTGTTGTTGTTGTTGTTGTTGATGATGATGATTTTTGGCGTACGATTCGTGTGCCGAATATTGACGCCATCTACGTGCTTGTTTCTATATCTTTTTGGCTTATTGTCGCTTTAATAGTTTTGACGGGCATGACGGGGGTCCCAGGTCCGGCGTCAGTGAAACGTTTCGCCCACTTGATTTGTTATTCGTGAAAAACTAACTCCATGTCACTTGAAAATACGATCCCATTTCGTAAGAGGATATCAGTGGGAATTTCTTCGGGGTTCGAATAAATTCACCGGAAATATGATATTTCTTTTTTTAATTCCCTCTCCATTTTGAAGAAGGAATCTAATATTCAGGGTTGGAAAAAGGACACACGAACTTTGAAGAGATGGTAACTTTTGGTTGAGACGGGGATTCAGATTTCAACTTTCTGCGAGGTAAGTAGAAACCCCTTATGAAATATCAAAGAGCTTACAATTATACGAGGTCAACTTGATGAAAAATCGGTTTTGAAATGGCTGAGATATCCATAAACAAAGTAAAAAGTGGTCGTTATAGAAGGCGGATCTCGCCTCGTTTTATTAGGACCTCTTTGTTTGCTTGTTTTGGATATCTCAGCCATTTCAAAACCAATTTTCATCAAACAAACTTAAATCACTCTTACACTTGTATGCACTTTCATATTTCAGTAGAGGCTTCTCATCATCTCACAAAAAAGTTAGAAACCTGAAGAACCATCTCAACATAGCATATTATATACCATCCCTTTAAATGGGCATAATTCGCCATTTGCATTAGTGCTTCAAAATAGTTTTAAAATGTGAGTTGGGGATAGAAATCATGTAAAAATTTCAACCAGTATATCCGATGTTAAGTATTGTTAAATATACAAAATGTGAACAATTTAGTTGTATCTTGTATCATTTTCAGACTAAACCGTTCACAGTTATATGATTCAATGAGAAAAACAGTGATATTCCTTTATATTTTAGGCTTTAATGCACAAATTTTATATGGCAGGATGTTTTGTGATACAACTGACCTATACTCATATGCATCAAAAGTGATATCTTAATGTGTGTGTGTGTGTTTTTTTTTTAATCACTTCTTCCAAAGGTAAACAGCACCTTTAAGGGTTGACTGGGCCTGCACATAAGATCATTCAAGTTTCTCTCCATCACCACTGCTCTTTTATGAATTTACTCACGAAATGCGTGCAAACAGTATAAAGAATATGATGCTTCGGAAAATGTTCCCATTCAACTACAACTGGTTATAAAAGGTAGGCCGATGAAAAGTCCCGGGGCTGAAAGGGGATGACTGCAGTTGGGTAGAAAGTGTAGAAATGTCCAAAAAAATTATAGGCGTATACCGACAAACACTGCACCAGTGGTCATGGTAGTGATGTAAGTGAAACAAAGTTGATACGCTTTATAATGATTTTGATTCGTGGGACACATTCAAAACTGTGATAAACTATCAAACAAGAGATCATTTACGAGGTCACAATTTGAAATTGCTTTATTTCTTGTAAGATCAAGAGACTTGTTAATGCGGGAGAAAAAAAAGTATAGCATAGTTACCGGTGTTTGACGTTATCAACCCCTAGTCAGAGCAGGCTCCGACAACAGACGGATAAAAACATGACGTTAATGGACAATAATTAGAACGGTGGTGCGGAGAGAGTTGATGCCCCCTAATTTTGTATTCATAAAATTATGATCCTTTTTTATAATTTTAATTTTTTAAAGTTACGTGATGTTTTTAGACGTTGGGTGGATGATGCAAAAAAAAAAAGAAAGAAGTCATCTGTACATAACAGACGAAGTCCATTTTGATCCACCAGGATACTGACTGTATCAGTGAAGAGAGAAGAACGTTCTTGCACTTTCGCTTCTGTTCTTGGCAACTAATAAACATCGTCAAAGCTAATTTAGGTTTCATGTTGACTCGATACAAGAGTAAATTGAAAGAAACGGAACATTTTCGATTTCATTGCATTTCTTCGAAATCCGACAACACATGCACTTAGAAAAAACAGAGTGCGCCAATTATTTTTGTTTCTTTTACTTTCGAAATAGTCTTCAGGTCTTGGTCACATTTAAACATTTGACAGGCAAAGTAAACATGTGTAATGGTGTTTTCACCTCACAACTCTTCCGTATAGGATCGTGGTGTATATACAGTCACTGTACCACAACAGTTATGCTTGACCTGTTTGTAATCAAATTGTATAGTCTTGACTCTAATTGGCCAAAATGATATAACTGTGACACAATATCGATGTTCATAATCATAGTAATCATAGTATAACAACCAACAACTGCGAAATATGATACTTTTTTTCTTATTGAAATGTCCATAATTCTGTTTGTTTAAGTTTGCCTCCTTCATTTTAACGTGGGAGAGATGTCAATTGTAAAAGGAAAATAAAAATTTATTATGTTTTATTTCTGGTTGGTCGTACAGTCTTCTTCAAAATAATATTAATGTATTATATGTATACCTTATATCATAATGACAACATTCTTTTTCTCCTTGGCACAACACTTTCAGATTCTGTTAAATTATTATGGTCTTTATGGAGCAATATGACAATGAATGGGGTTATTAATAATTCAAAATAAAGAAGATTGAACGTAATAACTAAATCCACAAAAAAAAATATGAATCAGTTCCACAGTTCGTATCATTAATCGGGGTGCAACGTTACGAGCTCGACACCCATGAGTCTTACAGCTCACAAGCTCGACATTGAAAAAAAAGTCCATGAGTTACAATTAAGGCCCATGAGTCATACAGCCCACGAGCTCCTCAGTTTTAGGCATAACAGGTCCACTCTAGATCTATACACTAAGCAAATATGGCCCACGAGCTCGACGCTAGGCAAATAAGGCCTAGAAACTCGGCACTATTCAAAAAAAAAAATCCCACGAGACCAATGTTTGTTTGTTTGTCTGTTTGTTTGTTTGTTGCCTATCTAATACAGTGTCGAGGTCGTGGTTTGCGGGCCTTGTTTTCCTATAGGTAGAGCTGGTATCATACAAGACCGTAGAGCTCTTGGGCCTTTTTATACCAAGAAGGTTTGAGGTTCATCCTCGATGGTGAGCTCATGGACCTTGTTCATTTAGTGTCTAGCTCGTGGTAGTAATGACTTATGAAGGTCGAATTCGTGACGAGCACGAGTAATTATACAAAGTATGGAACTGATTCATTATGTGGACTTACTAGTAATATGTTATCTTCTTTTGCATTCAGAGTTATGTCCGTTTACCTCGAATAGTGTATTTTTGAAATTCCCGCCAAGAGAAAAAAAAGAATCAGTAATTCGTTACAAAATCACCCATAATGTTATTCTTATATCGAAATCAAAAGTAACAAAACGAACAATAGAAGATTAATTTTGTAACAAAATCATTAGCGGGGAAGTGATATTTTAACAAGAACGAGACACGGTTCCTTTTGGCGCACCATCATAGCCATAACCGGGCCCGTATCGTATACTCGGTGTAAACGGGCCTTAACCCTATATAAAGCCCAAGGGGGGGGGGGGGGCACATTGTGCCCCCTACCAGATTTTCATTTGCCACTCCTTCGCCCTTAATCCGATTTCAACCAAATTTGTTGACTTTTCCTAAAATCTTATTGCAAACATTTTGATATATAATTTAGCTATATTTGATATTGCTGGTTGCCATGGCAACCATAAACTGACAAACATGTCAGTCAGATTTTGCATCTTTTTTCTGTTCTCATTTCATTTAACAGCATATACAGTGTATGAAATAGTTGTTTCTTGGCTGAAATTTTTTGAAGGAGCAAAATTTGAAGTGATTATGGTTCTGGAAAGTTTTTCTTATTATTTCCTTTGTTTTTATGTGACAAAGGCACAAAACAATAGATATAATAGAGATAGTTGAAAACAATAATATTTTCTAAAGATTGCCCTTCTATTTTGTGTTATTTTGATTCCTTCACCCAAGTTATGCCTCTAATGTCAATAGCTTATCATATATCAATTTGCAATCTCAAAATTCCACTATTATTCATATATGAAATGTCATAACTATACATGTAGCCATCCCAAACATTTCATCTCGGGTCTCATAATGTATTTCTTTATATTAATATGAATAACGCCCCCATGTGGTGACCTTGAGAAATTTCAACCACAACAAATAATAATATTCCACTTGCTTATTATTTTGTGGCAAATGTGAAAATGATTGGTCTATAATAAGACATATATAATGGGAATGAAGAAATTTTACAGAAAAATCATGTTTTAGCATAATTATTTCCTATGTATTTCTCTATATTTTGGTAAATAGCGCCCTCCATGGGTGACCTTGAGAAAATTCAAATGTACGGTCATGTAGAGTATGAGTTACTCTATCCATATGCCAAATATGACGATGATACATGAAATAATAAAAAAAAGTTATATAGGGGGAATAATGTGCCCCCCCCCCCCCTTGGGCTTGCGAGGGGTCAAAATAGCTTGGGCTTAATAGGGTTAAAGGGGATGGCTAGTAACTGATCAGTGGGAATCAGTGGGAATGCTGGGGGATGATTGTTCCAATCCTTGTTGGATTCATTTACGAGTACATTATATATCTATTGTTGTGTGAAAATTATTTGCTTCAGAACGGTCGCATATTGAAGTAATGTGCAGTTTAATGCCCCGTCACTGTACAGGCATGCTAACCTGGACACATTAAACTACACATTACTTGAATATGAGACCATTCTGAAGCAAATAATTTTTCACAGAACAATAGATATGTAATGTAATCTTAAATGAATCCAACAAAGATTGGAGCAATCATCCCTCAGCATTCCCACTGATTCCCACTGATCAGTTACTAGCCTCCCCTTTAAGTGTACGTGTCTTACACACCGTAGTGGTGGTGGTGGTGGTTTGTGTGTGTGAAGTTCGTTTCTTTCGCTAGTCTGAATCTTTGAATTCTTTTTGCTCCTAATGTAATGTTGCCATTCATGTGTATACTTATGCACGAATATGAGATTGCAAACCCATTTTTAGCTCTACTGCTGCCAATAGACAACTTCATTAATAAGTCGTTCTAATGATGACCTGCGTAATCATGTTCCATTGTGTATACAACAAGTTATCGCTTTTGTGTGCCACACTCCGACATATTTAAATTTAGCTATGATACCCACCGTGCAATGAGCAAGGAGGAATTTCACTAATGGTTCCCCAGTCACAATTCTCATGAACAATAGCATGAGGACAAACAGACATGCAAACAAAAGAACACTAGACAGATGTAAACACACACCCACACACACGCACATACATGAACAGAGGAATTGCCAAAGTGTTGTGTTTTTTTATGTGTGTGTGTGTGTGTGTGTGTGTGTGTGTGTGTGTGTGTGTGTGTGTGTGTGTGTGTGTGTGTTTGTGCATATTGTTTATCCAGTACTCTGTCGATATGCAGGTGGCTACTTAATTCTGCAATACGGTTGTTATTCATTGCACTTCAATGTCCCCGTTATGTCTCAACTTCCATCGCTGTTGCTGATGTTTGAGAGGTAGTGCCTCTACTGCCCTCAACGTCTGAGGGAATGATCAAGAAAGTAAGTATGAGTATTGATGCCTATAAAAACTTAAGACTGTAAGGGAGGCTATTTTTCTCCTGATAATAATACAGCAGAGCACGGGTGTTGAATATCAAAATCCCGCAACATATTGTAGAACAACAACATAAATACGATGAAAAACGAACACATAAGGTTTATTAGTCAGCGATGACACTGCTTTTAATGACACATTCACGATGACAATAATGCTAAATAGCAAATAAATTACAATCAAAGCGATGTGGAAATAAATACTTTTCATATGATACACATTTACAGTGGCAAATCTTATCTTACATAAGATATATCTCTCTCAAGATATGACAACTGTCTTCCTCGTAGTATATCCGAAGTTAAATTTCTTCTTTTTTTCCAGAGAATGAGCCTTTGGCGTGTGATACATGGTGTCTGAAGCCGTTGTCTTGGGGGAACTCTACGGGCAAGATGGACGATCTGGGGGATATCAGACCTATAATACTAAGAATGGATTAAGTTACAAGAGGTTATGACAACGGCTGTAACGCTAGCCCTCCAAAGTTTTCAACGAATATCAATAGTAAAAGGTGTGTACCCCATATAGGGTAACACAGTCATATTGGGGGTAAACCATTTAGTCCCCGGTGTTTCATTTTGATATGCGAGAATGAAACACTAATTTGTCACAAGAAACGTTGTTTAAACTGAAATATTGTACTGCGTGAAATAAAAAGATACTATATGCGGCTCTATTGACATGATTGATGTAGGCAATGACTAGCCTGTGGCTTATTTTTGAGGTTATCAAGCCTCTAAAACAAGACCCTGCATTAAGGAGAGAAATTATACAAAATGGACGTTACAATTTGTCACGTGTTGCACTTGCTCAACGACCTTGTATATTCATGGGTGGAAAATAGAAATAACAATCGCAATTTTCAACATAGCATGAAGAAACGAAGCATATTAGTGTAAGTGCTTAGACATGCAAGTCCCGAATATGAAGCAAAGTGCATGGCAATGGTGGCTTCTGCTTGGTTTGATTCTTTAAAGGATCTGCGCTTCTCATTTCTATCTTGATTCAAAAGAAAAATTGTGTAAGCAGAGCGCTGGTCCAAGAAGAGTAAAAGAAATAATATACGAAAAGTAGTATATAATCCCCACAACATTTTACTGCAAAAAAAAGTATCTTTCTAGATGCAATTAAGGTAATATACCCTTCCCGTAGGCGTCTTTTGAAGCATTGCACCCAAGGAACGTTGAGACACTTTACAACATATAACATCATTCAAATTGAGTAATTAGCCATGTCGCACCTGTTGAATAGGCTCCTGGTAGACCTACATATTCTAACAGTGAATCGACATACAGTAAATTACTCAACCTTTTCTTAAGTGTGAAGAACCTTTTCTGGATACCATAGGCCCTAAACGAGATGAAGGCAAGTTGTGTACTAGTCACTTTGTACTATTTGATGCCATGAAGAGAGTCACGACATTACTGTTCTGAGAGAAAAAAAAATACCCGTGCAATAATCATAACTCATTGTTTAAGTCGAAGCCACACATTTTTCTCATAATATGCAGTCCTTAAATGACCAATTAACGCCATTTACATTTCGAAACAAATAGACAACTGCGATAAAATCATGTCCTCTGAACCGCAGCGTTCACTGCTCGTAAATTACCAATACAATTTTTACAATATTGATATTCATTGTAACGTCAGTCGGGTACATTTTCATCAATATTCTCTACAGACACTACAAATGAATTTGAGAGCACATCCGATTCATGGAATTTACATATGAACAGCAGATATACATTATATTTCTTGTTCTTTTAGGATAGGTATTCGAGGAGCAGTTTACATTTTTCGTTGATGGTGTAACATGAGGAGCCAAGTTCACTAGAGTCAATTTGCCGCTCTAAAATCTCGCTTTCTCATTTACAATAGTACGAGGGTTTGTGTGTCTTTAAATGAGTCGGTCGCTGGATTCAGGTGAGGAGAATTTCTCTAGGAAGGGAAGAATGCGGGGGTACACGTCCTTGTATGCATTTTGTCCCATGACGCAGTCAAGATGCCCGTATTCCGGCACCTCGAACCACTCGTAGTGCTGATGCGGGTTGGCCTCACGACATCGGTTGTAGCTCTGCCGCGTCGCGTCGATGTCCCAGCCCTGGTTCAAGGATCCCACGTAGTAGAGAATAGGAAGGTCAAGGTTCGTCATGGCTTTGCGATACTTGGCCGACTCCAGTCTGTTCTTGCTGTTGAAGTCTGGGATGTAAATGTCTCGGCCTTTGATGTCCGTCAGCCGACCTTTGCGGAAGGTGACTGACAGATGGCGGTAGTACTCTGCATGGCCGAAACCAAACCATTCCGTCAGGGTATCGTGAGTGAGCTGGTTCAGATTTCGATGCTCCCACATAAGGCCAAACATGGACGTGATGCGGTTGCACACCACGTTGTTGCACTGGTTGCTCTTGTTCAGCGTGGAGCGCACTAGGAGCTGCGAAATGGCAGACATGAGCTTCTCCCGCGGATGGTCGTTGTCGTCCGTATACGCGTTCAGACCAGCGAAACCGAAAGCGGTGGCAACTTTCTCAAGCCGGACGTTGGCCTTGGCGTGATTCATCGATGTCGAAATCATGCAGAATCCAGATTGGGATGCGACGAGGCTTCGGATTTTGTGCCTCTGAATGTGTCCGCCGAATAATGCCGTGTGTATGGTTAAGGATCCAATACAATGCGCATACACCTGAAGATCCTGGCACCCCGTCGTCTTGAGAATAAAGTCGACGATGGGTGGGAGATCGTGCTCTGCCGAATCATTGATATGAGTTGGCTTCCGATGAGACGGAAGTGACACCGAAAACCTCAGCTCCACCACCCACATGTCATAGCCGTGCTCGGCGAAGTATTCGACGACGCTCATGTCGATCGTGTCCAGAGAGAATATGCGGCTGGTCACGCAGAGTCCGTGAAGGAAGAGGATTGGACCTTTGGTGCCACACTTATAGCGCGTCATGACTAATGGCACACCGTCCTTCGCAGTGAGATTGTAGATCTCAGGTTTGACGCCCTTTAGGTTTAGAGGGCGCCTCTCGCGAGCCACAGCTTTTGGGCAAAACTGGGTCGGGGAGAAAAGGTTTGACACATCGAGGAGCACACCCCCTATGAAATATCCAAACTTGGCCTTCCACTCTGCTTCCTTCAATTCGTCGTCCTCACAGCCAGATATCTTGATGGCTGCGATCTCCTTGGCCAAGTCTACTAGTTTCGTCTCCACCTGTCCAGCGGCCCACGTCGTTTTTCCGAAATTCGGTCCGTCCTTGATGACGATGCCCAGCGACGTCGCATCGGTGGCGTTAACCTCGACGAACGTGTCCTGGTGACAAACTTTGACGCCCTTGAAGAAGTAGTCGTGATCGTCCCAATTCATCGACGCCTCGTACACCATACTCTTGAATTCAAGAGTCTTGTTGGTTGAAGACTGCACGTAGCACTTGCCATTGGTGAAAGACACCGGCTCCTTGAGCAGACTCTTACAAGTCAGCTTGCCGCTAAGGTGGGCCTTGTGCTGAGCGTCCTTATCAAGCATCAGTGCGACGTCCACCGATTCCATTGTGACGTCGAGCTCGCAGGGGTGGTCGGCGCCGTTCTTATGTAGGTGACCTGTCATGTGACCAGTATAACTGACCCCTATGGTCCGGCCTCCTTTCCCGTGGCCTGCAGCAAAAAAATGGGAGATAGAAAGTGGTAAATAGTTATCAAATCGTCATGAAACGCACTCTGTATACAATGAGAAGGGCCAGTCAGAGAAGACTCCTATAATACATTGCCATGTGAATGTAAATGCTTCGTCCTTCAATTAACAATAATGTTCCTTACATGAATTAACAACCGTAACTAAAAAAGAAGAAGAAAAAAACGCTATTGCAATTCACAAGCCATCACACAACACAGCAGATAAGGAGTATCAAGAACAAGCAAAGAGCAAGAACCGAAATGAAGCAATAAGAATAATAAGGGTTCATGGGACATGTGAAAGGGAAAGAGGAAATAGACACGACGGAAAGGAAAAAGTTAAAGGTATAATCGAAGCAAAGGAAGGTAACGTCTCGAAAATTATCTCCCGAACATTAACAGCTGGCTACCAAAAAACTCGCTCAACAATAAAGATATCTTCAAAGCGCAGAAACTCGGCAATTGAGATAAAAGGGTCATCAATGCCGCTGATATCTGTAGCAGTCTTGGTACTCGAAACTCGCCAAGCAACCTTGACAAATGTGGATCGGTTCGTTGCTGTGCCTATCTATTGTAAGTTTTAATACCTTCCATGTTAGTTTTTTTCTTAAAGGGAGAATAACGAAAAATCATCTCATTTGTTGCTCATATAGATAATTCTTTTTTCGGTAGCAGTAATTTTAAGATTCTCTTAATCACTAAATTTGAAACGGACTCTAAAATTGGCAAGACATTCTGGAAGACTGACATTTTCTGTCTCTCTCTCTCTCTCTCTCTCTCAAATTGGCAACATTTCGACATTAATTTCTTTTTTATTTTTGTAGAGATACTGTGTAACGAAAGAAAGTTCCACTTAACCTTTCTTTTATATAAGGTACGCAGTGAGATTTAGAGGTACGCAGTGAGAGGGAGGAAACAGCCTCAGTTTTTATTTTCTTTACTCTAAAACAAGGAAAAAATGGAAAAGAAGGTCGATAGGTTATCAGAAAGAGAGAAACAACAACAACAAGTAACCAGTATTTGCCCAAAGTGTACCTTGATCGGTGTGCAAACTACGTGAGAGAGAAATAGAAGCATGACCTCGTATGCCGTGTATATGGTGTGACTCTATATTATACGTCTCACGATTGTGAATACACTATAGTCATCATGCGCTGTCAAATTTTACCATAAACGGTAATCAAAATGATATCGCGTGTGTCTGCATTTTAAACGGTGTCACTGGAATCGTGACGTCAATACCGGAAATAACTACATTGCTCAGTTGAGCATAGTTCCCCTCTGAATAGTTACCCCTTCCACGATCATGAAAACATTTGTGCCAGATAGCATCTGGTCCTAGTGAAAGATTAAACAGCTGATCCTTTTATCACAGCATTATATCCATAAGATTTGTTTTTTCTTGTTTTCCAGTTTTGTTCGGCAACAATAGTTTGAGGGCAGAAAAATAAAAGTCGTGAACACTTGAGCGATGAAGTGTAACTTCACGTCATGATTTGATTTATTATATTGTATATAAACAGAAAATACCAAGCAAGACAGAATACAGAGGCTTCATCGAATTGTGATAAAATTTGAAATAGTAATGGATTTACTAAGTCCGTGTTTGATATGTTGTCATGCATGGACTAGTTTAACCCCTTCAGTGCCAGTGAGTCGACTGTGTACAAATTTCGCACACAAACCTATGGAGAGGTAATCGATGTGGCACTCAGAGGGTTCCACCCCATGTGCACATTATCTGATGAGACGATGATTTCACGACTGTCACTTAAATTTCGTATGTCAGAAATGACAAAGAAATTCTACACAAATGAAAGAGATATAAACAAATATATATATATATATATATATATATATATATATATATATATATGATGTTATCGGACAACGATGAGATAAGTTTAGTAGCTCTATTTTGATAGATATCATCATGGATAGATTAGGTTATTGGACAATGATGAAATAAGTTTGATATAGCTTTATTTCAATTAATATCATCATGGATAGATTATTAGAATACGATACACTTTTGATTCCCGAGGATACGCGTCAGTCTCTTTCATGATTTCATAATCAACTCGAAATTCAGTTAAATTTGTGTGTATCGCTTGCTATGAGATCAGCGAAGATGTTGCATCATGACTGTATCAAACTCGCATTTAAAGTTGCCACTTTTTCCTGAAAACATGTAAAAAAAAAGTTTTGAACAAATATACTGTACAACCAAACTTTCTTTGTATAAACCCGGTTTTGATGAAATCTCGGTCATTGCATTTATGTAAATTAAAGTTACTTATATCATCATTTAAGTCAACGTCGACATGATGCGGAATCTCCCTTTAAGCTTAGTTGTTGTTGTTGTTTGGTATTTTCAATGACTGGGTATGATACATGATAACCAAAACTGGTGTCCGATCATATATGCCGAGCAGCAATAATACTTCTTGAAAAATTGCATTGCTGTTCAGGATATCGCTTTTCGAAACGAAATCGGATGCATACTTGACCGGATGACACCGCAGGGATTGTGGTTAAAGAAAAAAAAAGAGAGAGAGAGAAAAAAAAAAACCCTGAGCGGCATCATATATAGTGGGAAAAATCTTGCCGGAAACGTATCATGTCAAGCTACCTCGCGTGTGAACAGTATGGAGGAAAATATGATAAACAGCTAGCTCTCTCAAGCAACACATTATGAATCTGACATCAAGCACGCGATATACCCATGATAATTTATCTGATGAATATTAAAGGTGCCGAATAGTGAATGTCAGTCAGCATACACGCCCAGTGACAGTTCTTGAAAGACAGCATTGTTAAATCGGAAATAAACACCGTGATTTCTTGTTATTAATTATCTTTAATCACTGTAATTAGCAGTAGTGTTATATTGTCGTTATTCACATTACTTTTGCTTTTGCCCAGACAGCACCATTATACGGCCATTTCGCCACTAATG
Source organism: Diadema antillarum (assembly GCF_040938485.1). Taxonomy (NCBI): domain Eukaryota; kingdom Metazoa; phylum Echinodermata; class Echinoidea; order Diadematoida; family Diadematidae; genus Diadema; species Diadema antillarum. Next base: position 599,667 of record NW_027272442.1, read on the forward strand.
AACATTATGCTATCGACGTTTTTTCTTTCCTTACTCCGCAAAGGGGCTAGACTATGCATTAATTACCCACATCTTTAACATCGCCAATCACAAGCAATCCATGTTATTGACAAGAGTTACGAGGTGTAGCTTCACAACGTTTTTCCTTTCGTCGACGCTTTTATGGGGAAGAATTATGCCACCAAGTTTACGGGAGCACGGGGACGAGAGCAAACAATAGGTTTTCTCCTTTGGCTTTACCGGTGGTTTTAAGTTTTAAGTTTATTTCGTCTGACAACAAACAGTATATAGGGCAAGAGGAAAAGAAAAACAGTACGAACGAGAGAAAGACATAGGGAGAGAGAGAGAGAGAGAGAGAGAGAGAGAGAGAGAGAGAGAGAGGGGTGGGGGGGGATAAAGAGACAAATATTTGCTTGACCGACATTGAAGATATTGACTACAGATTATAACTGATGTAGGAAAACACACTGTTGAGCTGGTTGTTAGTCAGGACTGTGCAGAGGGTATATCCGGTCACCCTTTTCCCCTCTGTTTTATGTAATTCAAACACGAGTCTCTCGACCTTTGCCGTACTTCTGACATAGAATTTTTTTATCTTTAATTTTTAAGAAAGTCAAAAATCCGAGGTGAATAGTGAGTCCTTGATCTTCCTGGAAGGGTAGGTGACGTTTATCGAGATCATAATTGTGCTAATCTCTTTGGTGTCGACATCCATTATACTACTCTCGCATATAGGCAGACCATGTAGCTATGGGGAAAGCTATATGCACATGGACAGGCCTTGACTTTGCAATTCCGCAGCCCGAGTGACCCTGTACTTTTACATCCGGAGGGAGTCCTTCATCCGTACCGCCAGCGTGGAGCGTGGAAAAAACAAACATAACCTTTAAAAAAAATCGTGGACAAAAAAGAACTAGGTCTGCAGGGCTTTTAGAGATGTCCTCTTACAGTGTGATTAAATCTGGGACATAGTGTTAGTAATTGTTCTCCTTCTCGTGTGGTACCACGTGCCTGGGTGGGTATCGTGAACTATTGGCTACATTATGTAGCACTGAAGAGTATAGACAGCAGGAGGTACCAATGTTATGCTAAAAAGTACGATAACCAGCTTCATTTCTCTCTATAGAATTATGAAAAACACTTTGTGAAAGTTTGTTGGTTTAAGCTTTTTTTGAGGGCGTATAGCGATGCCATGATGGTGAGAATCTTTTGCCTGTATGATCTCCACAGTTTCGAAACTACTATGTTTCTATTGCTGGTGTGATTGTTTCTAGATATGATATTATCCCTACATCGTCGTCTTCTCTCTTTTTTTCCTCAAACAGTTCTTTGATATTTCCGCTGAGACATAATAATTCTAAAAGCTGTCTCTGAGGACACGGAAAAGCAGAAATAACCATATTATCTGTAGTCTTGCATGAAAGGAAAAGAAATAACCATTGTCATTGTCTATACACTGTACTCTCAACGATGCAACATCAGCGTGTATACAAACTATATTCAGAGAAATATTCACAATGACCTCGGTGCAACATAACTGGCACTTCCTATTCTAAACGAGAGGATGCGCAGCCGAATACTCAGCCTCTCCGTTTCTCCTTTCAAATCGAAAGCTTGGAAAAGAAAGGAACTTTAATTGAAGAGTTTGTTCGCAAAAACCGATAAGTCCATTTTTGAAGATTTTGAAGTACGGTCTCTGTCATAAAGTACAAAATAATACCTTTTAAATGATAGATTGGTCACTACATATGAAGGTACATTTTTGAAGTTATGGTCGAAAGAAGCACAAATTTTCTTATTATTCTCTTTATTTTTCTTGACCTTTAATCGCAAATATCTCCATTTGGCAAATATGGACTTATCGGTTTTTTGCAAACAAACTCTTCAATTGTAGTTCTCTCAGTTCTTTTCCTTCCATTAGTTCCAAATGCAAACTTGTGCATTGTGTTGAGAAACTTGATCGTGTTCGTTAAACTCCACTGGCAGCACAATGATAATGAAGGATGTTATATTAGGCCACTCTGGGCACTGTTGAATGTTCTCCCTTAAAAACACCCCTCGGGGAACTTCGAGAGTCTGTTGTTCTCATATTTCTATGCCTCGCATTCTCAGAATAACAAACGCGCCATCGTCAAACCTTGAATACATTGTACTCATTTACCAGAATTCTTTCGATGTTTGCCTTTCCAAAGGCAAACTCATTGAATGTCATGCATGGAGGAAGAAAATGTGATCGGTTAACAGTGAACGTGAACGGTAGCGCAAACTCCAGAGAATAAGCATGAGCAGCCTGGATTATGTTGTTGAATGTCGTCTGCAAGCTAGCTCTGCAAGCCATAAAGCAGTTCATTTTCCAAAAGTGTTGTACCTTTTTTTCCCCCTACAAATTACTCAATTAGTGTAGAAAACTTCATTATAGCAAGGCTGTTTTCCTAAGAGAATATCCACAGCATCAAGAGCAAATCCACTATACAGCTTGATAAGTGCTAGTGATGCAACCACGGAGAAGATACAGCTCTGACATTTGTCTGAATACTTGCTGGAGACACATACATGTACAGTTACTTCCTGAAATGGAAAATGTGCCTACATTTTCTTCTTCTTCTTCTTCTTTCAATAAAGTACAGGCCACCTGTGGTGTATCAGCGTACATGCTAGAGTATATTTTATCTTAGCTATTCTTTATCTATCTATATATATATATATATATATATATATATATATATATATATATATATATATATATATATTTATTTATTTATTTATTCATTCATTTATTTATTCATTCATTTATTCATTCATTTATTCATTTATTTTCTTCTTCTTTTTTTTTGGGGGGGGGAGGGGTTTCCTCATACTAGAACTCACCCTATCGTCTTCTCCTCTCCGGCGTTTAGCTTTTCCTCGGGTTAAATAAACGCAAAGCGTGCGTATAAAGCAGACAAAGATTCTTGAAGACTGAAATTAAGTCAAAAAAGACGCACCTACCCGTTGCCACATGACGTGGAATAAAGAGTATGTGAAGGTTCGTCGGGCTTGAGAAATGCTTACCTTTTCAACAGCTGGGTGCGACGAAAAGAGACAAAGATTAAGAAAAACACACCTTGACAGTCGATAATGTGATTTCATGGTAGAAAATAATATCGTTTCATTTAGTTTCCTATCTTTTTATGCTCTGCCCGTTGGCGGTATATGATTGTCTACTTTGTAATTTCGGGTAATAGCACAATAGTATCTTTTCGGCATCACGTCGCGTCTTCTGAAGGCGCATTAGGTAAAGAAAAGGCAACAGGCAGTTTGCATTTGGGCGATATAGAAAGTCCTGAGAAACCGTGGGTAAAATGGAATCCTAGCTATTTCTTCTCACCATGGGGCTAAAATCCATCAATGCTTGAACGAAAGAAACCTAGAAGATCAGAAAAACAGCAACAAAGAGACCTCAATGAATAAGATCAATAGGAAGGTCTAAAAGCGGAGAAACTTTCAGAAGAACAAAGAGGAGAAGGAGGAGGAGGAGGAGGAGAAAAAGAAGACGAAGGCGAAGAGAAGGCAGAGGAGGAAGAAGATGATGAAAATAATGATTGCAAAGAAGGAAAAAAAGCACACCAAGCTTTCAAGGGAGTGGGAAAATGAAAGAAGAGCCAGAGTGCAATATCACTGAAAAATGTATGACGAGGAAGAAGCAACCGATTTTAATTAATTATAATTATTTCTTCGGTAAGCAGAAACTTCGCGCGTCCAGGATGCCAGACCTTGCAGTGTTTGTGTTGATATGATTAACTGTAATACTTGATCAGGACGTCTAGGACACGCGTAAGCTGAGGGAAAATATACTAGTGCTCACTATTATACTTCGATGTGACTCGATCCATCTAATTCCAGAAGATAATTGTCCGGGACAAAGCATCCCTTTTATGTTCTGTTGACCTCTGGTCCAGATTTGAGGACAGCTTCTGTAAAGTACAGAGTCTTTGCCATTCAAGTAGTTAACGTCCTGCCAGATTCTCGCTAATGCGTCAAATCAGATTTACATAGTGATGAATAGAAACGCAGTTGCCCAGCACTCCAACAACAGGCCTAAAAAGGGATGGCATCTGCCATATAATGTCGCTTGTAGTTACTTCCTGGTAGGATGAGTAAAGTTAAGCAACAGAGCTCCCTATTGCATTAACGACCTCGCTTGATTGTGAATATAATAGCCACTCTCATCAGCTTTCAACATTTTTATTTGTTATCATGGTATCAGAACTTTGACTCAGCATTTTGTCTGGATTATGATTGTTGTATCAATGACACTGGTCTCTCCTCTGACGGCTGTCTATCTTGATTCAAACTGCAATACTTTAAGATGAAATGACAATTTGTGAAAGTCGGACCTCTAGCCCTAAACTCCAACTCAAACCCTATACACTAGATAACCCAAACCCAGGATCAAAAAACAAATCATATGCCATAAGGACTAGCCAATCCTTTCAGTATCACAAACACTGACAAACTATAACTTGATTGCATAGCGCTACAACAGCAAAAAGTGGTCCTTATATGTTTTATAACCAGGAGGACGTATATGTGCGTTTCACATGTGAAAGCATTGTTGTTTAACCCCTCCGTCACAGCATGCAATAATCTAGCTCAGCGATCCAGTGGCTAAAAGAACAGCTTTTCTTATCATTTAGGTGCACACGTGTTATTACACACCTCTAAGGATACGATGTAGACTTGGAAAAGAAAACAGATTTTAATCAGCCAAAGACAATGATTAACAGTGGGTGTGTGTTCCTACGAAGACAACATGGCTACATATACGATTACTGCCCAGTTACCTAACCCCATCCTCCTCCCCACTCTCCTTCCTCAAAGAGGGTACTCGGGTCTACAGTAATCAATGGGGTTGCTTTGTTAGTCAAATTCGTTTTACAGTGATAAGCGGAGCATATCAGCATGCAGAGGCCGATCTCTAATGGTGTTTTGTAATAGTTGAATAGTTTATTTCCTCTTGTTGAATCAGCATTCTTTTTTTTTTCTTTTTTTTTTCTTTTTTTTTTTTGCTGCTGCTGCTGTTCTGTGCAGCCGTCACAATTTCACACACCGTGGGCACATTAATGTGTGTATTTACTGTAGCCGTACACAACACACTGTTTATGGTTGCGAGTGGTTGGTATTTACATACCCAAAATAGAATAGGTTTCCCCCGTATACAATACTGGTGCACGATCACTTTGAACGGAATATACGTGTTACTTGTTGGAAGAATAATTGTTTGGTGGCTACATTAACACAGTAGGTCCATATAACAACGACAAAACAGGAGAATGCTTATAATCGTGCACACTATATTCTACTCATTATTCTTACCATCAGTCTCGTCTTTGCTGCCCTGCTGTCCCATTGTGGTTCCTTTTTTTTTCAGTCCTCACTATCGACAACTTTAGGCGAACCTGGTCCTGGCTGCTGTATTACCAGCAAGAACTTACAAGCGTGAAGTCCAAGTGCAAACAAGTAAGTCACCACTACAATGTGCTCTCAGAGCTATGTTCCTCCTGGTGTACCCACCGCACTGCGAAATATCTAGGAGGAGAACGAATTGGGGTTTGCAAATTCTGAAGAACCAGAAGATCTGGGAGGGTACCTTATACCAACAGCCTTATGCTATACTTCAGTTGTTGCCTGGTTGTGCACGAAAGAGGTTTTAATGGCCAAAGTATGTAACTCCCGGTATTTATTGAACGGCGTCGCAATCGGCTGACTAAACTTTCCGACAGCGCATGAACAAAAAAAGTAGAGAGCCATGAAAGAAAAGAGCTGTGCACGGTTGGCATTTGTCGTGACGTCAGACACTAAGTCACGCCCCCATCGCCATGCACACAAAAGCAAGCTGGGAAGTAATGTAACAAAATCTCTCCCTCTCTCTCTCTCTCTCCCTCTCTCTCTCTCTCCTCGTCTTCCTCCCCTTTTCCTCTGTCTGTTTCCCCTCGCCATACCCTCTTCGGTATATCTTGATTTCTAATTCCTGACTATCATTTTCTTCGAGGTTCTTTTGTCCATATCGAAAGAACGTGAAAACAAACATAATTTTCCCAACGCATTTTCTTTCGTGAATCTGATGGCATGGAAGATCTGTCCCCCTTATTACGAACCATCGTTCGGGGGATCACCGACTACTGTGCATCCGCCCCACGTCATCGTGTTCAACAATAACATACCCGACCGGCTAACTCATCGGTCACTTTTGTCCAATCAAGACCGCTTGTGACGTGGGAAAGAAACCTTCTAGGGACAGATATGCATGTAGATGACGGTAGAGTCACAAACCAAAGATTGTCCTTGTATAGAAAGTCTTTTATAGAGAAATTTACAGTTTACTTCAACTCAAGTTAACGGCATTGTCGTTCACATGGAGATAAGCTAGTTGATCGTGGAATAAAGTCCATTGACGTAATAATCGATCTTTGGAAAGCGGGAGTGGCGTCTCCCTCGTAGAAACAGATCCGTATCGATCAGCATTGAACCAACAATAAAGGAGAAAACGTTCCTTGATAAAGTTTACTTCCCTGATCACTACAGAGCCTACATTTCTTTTCTTTTCTTTTGAGGGAATATCAAATTTACCATCTTATCTTCCGTATCTTTATTAAACTGATCACGTTTAGACTTGTATTTGTACACGCTAAATTTGACTCCTTCTTGTTAGGCATATATCCTGCTGAGGCTCATAACCTGCGAAGTTCTAAAGACACACTTCTTTCACAAGTCGCAACATGTTAAGCAATAAAGAGCACTAAGGAGACCGGGCATTTGCCTCCCTAGGCATGAAACTTTGGAATAACTTAATATGAGAAATCACAAAATCCACAACTGGAGGGTCCTTCAAATTAAGACTTTAAACATAGCTCTTCATTGAACTGTTAATCATTGTTTAAGGATCGAGGATCAGGATCGAGCTCTTGCAGATTAGAATAATAATCATACTATATACATATTATGATAGGTCTGCAATTAAAGGGGGGAAATCCAGTCCAAATATAAGTTATTCTGATAAGAAAGAGTAAAATATTACGAGTTCAACGGTAAAATTTTGACCGAAAGTTTCAGTAATTTTTCAGCAAACAGTTCTTGAACAGTCAATATGAATCTGCAAATGGCAAAGTGAACATGTCATTCCCTCACAACTTGCCATTAGTTTCTACATAAAATTTTGAAATTTCCAGTTTTCCATTCAAACGCAATTATGCTCAAATAAGGCTCAATTCCTGGTATATCTAACTGATCACTATTCTGAAGTTATTCAACCAAGAATAACATCATGTTTCAGGTAGCAATGACAGAAGCATTTAATTTTCGTCTTTTTTTTGTACAGGGTCAACGGAAAATTGTAAGGTTATCGACATGGTTTACTCTCTCTTTTGATTATTCATATCCACTGTACAAGAACTGTTTTGCAGAAATTAGCAAAACTTCAAAATGTCATAACTTCCTTATTTTTCCTCCGATTTTAATCAAACATTTACCATTGAACTCGTAAGATTTTACTCTTTTTTTATCAGACTAACTTATACTTGGACTGGATTTCCCCTTTAACAAATTTATATCATATTTTATCAATTTTGTATTCGCAAGGATGTAGTATTTGGGTTTGGGTTTGTGTTGCTATTTTGATAGTATTGTCAAATTTGTGAAGGATATGCACTCATAGTTTACACAAAATTATAATAATCATAATAATGTATAAAAATAGTCTTTTATTAAGACTAGATTGTCTTTCGTCTCTCACTTTGAACATTCATAAGACTTCATTATCTCATTCTGCTGGAGATGGACGTCATTTCGAAGAAGAATTGCAAAATGGAAAAGCGAAGTAACATTTTTAGACAGTCACAAGGATATGACATAGCGTGATGCTTGATTTTATTTATAGCTATCTTCCTGCCACTCCTATATACTGGTTGTTCAAATGAAACTCGTCGATAAATTTTGATTGCCATGTTTCTCTGCGTGCTACAATTAGCTGGGTAATGTGAAATGAAAATGTTCTTGAAGAGATGATGAAATGCATGCACGAACGGCTTCAATAAAGTGTTAGACAGTGTTCTAGTAATCCTAATTGCAATCAAAGAATTTTAACTCGAAGTCTAAATAACATGTGGAAGCTTTTCTATTTCTAATAATTTGATTGTAAATGATATCAAAGCTGGACATAGCAGCCCTTAACAATGCTTTAAAAAAAAAACCTCAAATATTCCTATTCATTTTCCCACTCTGATCTTCATCGGTTACTCAGTATGGAATTTCAAAGATCCATGTAAAAAAAAAAATAAAACAGACACAACATTTTCAATGTTTCATTTCATCAATTAATTCTAGTTGCATTGTGTGTATTTCTTTCCTCCCGGCCTTTGTTATACTTTCAATCTGTCCAACACCAAGCATGGATTTAACATTATTTTGTAGGGAATGGCCATATCTCAGAATCTCTTCTATGTCCACATTTATGTTTAAATTTTGGATTCCACATTTGCCTTGCCCGTGTCCATATATCATAAGTTACCACATCGGCTCAGCTGCGTAGACCTGTTTCACCCAAGGGTATCTTCAGTGATATTGTCTTGCTGGTTGTCAAATGCTTCACTCACTAATTTTTCCTTATTCGGGATATTCATGTATACTATATTTATCTAATCTAGCAGCCGCTTAAGCCGTGTATGAAAAATGTACATGTATATGTTTAAAAGCGGAGTTATTCTTGCTATTAGCTTTTATTAGGCAAAAAGTCCCATTTCAAGGTACATCGAGTTTGCATATCCAAACATGAGTAAGCAGTGACGAAAAGCACTGCCCAAATGTTATAAAAGTTTGCCCTATCGTGAATTTGAATTCCTTACTTTCTTCACGGCCGAGATGATGTGAGTTTGAATGCGTTGCACGTGTATTTTTAATTTGAACGCCCCCTTTTTTACATGTTTATTTGAGAAACTCATGAAATCGCATGCTGATGACATTAAATTGAATGAACTAGTTACCTTTTTGAATGTTTATCTCGGTGATCATTCAAATTCACTCGAACTTGAATGATCACAATCTTGTTAAGTAGAACGCAAATCTGATGAAATTGAGCTGGAAAACTTATAGTATAATACTAGTGTCTTCTCGGAAGGATATCAGGAAGTAAACTTAAAATCAGCTAATAAACGACATCTACATTGAAAAATAAGACGGTGTAGACCTCGTATGCATGGTTTAGAATTCTCTGGCTATAATATTCATATACGAGGAAGCTGAGTGTTGATATACAGTAATTATTAGATTTTCGCATTCTTTCGGTTACAACACGTGATTCATACAGTAATAAAATCTATGTAATGTTCATCATACTTAAAACATTTTGTGCACTTTCCTTTTATATTCCTGGTAATGATTTGCGTCTGGGTGTTTGCCATGTACTAGAAATTAATAGATTTTCATTCAAACAAAATTAAGATTATTTCCACGATCTCATTCATAGATACCCAACAATATAAGTGATTTGATTTGATTTTGAACAATATAAGTGGATTATTTATTTCAGTGCAGATTAAAAGACTTGAATGACAGAAGAATAGGACGTTTGTTATTAACCTTAAATCACAAACAAAAACATAGTAAGATATACCGCATACTTGTCAATACATTCAAGTCATACGATTTGAACGCTTTTATATAGCCGGTTAAACAAAAAGGTCAAGTTCACCTCACTATTGTGTGGATTAAATGAATGCAGCAACCACATACCATACATTAGTGAAGTTTGAGGAAATCAGTGCGCCATCGCTGGATGAGAAGACTACAACAGTATGTGACATTACTGCAGAACAACGATATAAAGGAAATATAACGACAATTCCAGAAAAACTTCATTACAAAAAAATTATATTACCCTTATCTAACGTTAAGGGTAATATTGTTCCCCTGGCTTTCTGAAAGAGGTAACTTGTGAGATCTTTCATTTCTCTATAGAAACATGAAAATATGTTGAGTTCTGTTTTTCTCTATAAATTCAAGTTACATATATGTATTGTTTATACTAATACTACTACTACTGCTAATAATAATAATTATAATGATGATGATGATAACAAGGATGAAAATACTACTACTACTACTATAATAATGATAATAATGATAATGATAATTGTGATAATGAAAATGATAATAACAATAATAATACTATTAATCATATACATGTATAGGGCCTATATATATATATATATATATATATATATATATATATATATATTTGTCAACTGACAAGTCATGGAATAGAATGCAACATATTATGTAAAGATTTACATGACGGGAAATCAATGCACACTTTCAATAGAAACCGAGAATTGATAAAGAGTGGTCTATACTGAGAAGCGAAGCTTATAAAACGTAGATCACTCGAAATAACAATATACCAATTATATAGGTCTATGTTTCCCAAAATTTTATCTAAATGACTATGCACCGTTCAAGCTTTTTTTTTAAAAATTGATATGTATATTATGTAAATTATTCAGTACATATCGTAAATAGTAACTATTTAAAATGTTAAATATATAAACGTGGATTAACATAGCGATTGTATGCTACGGACACTGTTCATTATTTATGCCTCTTGCTGACGAGATGATCCTGAGAGTATCAACATGTGCTTTAATACCTATCATGTGTGTCGCTAATTGTGAAGATCATTGCCGCTCTCCCTATTCTTCAAATGAGTTTGACAGAGTGATAACTACACACATGGTTACCTTACCCCTTGGAAAGAACAATACACACAAAAAAAAAACAAACAATATAAAGGTCAAAACTTCACATCAAAGTTCTCCTTTTCCATGAAAGAGGTCACAACTGCATGATCATCCGGGTTCTTCAAAGAAACTTTTTTTGTTCGTTCTCTCCCTCTCCCTCTCTTTCTATCGCGATCTCTCTCATTTGTTTTTTTTTTTTTTGTTTTTTTTTTGTCGCTTCGGCTTTTCATTGCATTGTATTCAATTGCTAAAAGTAGACTGCTTTATTGTTGGGTCTGTTCTGTATACCCCAACTCGAAATATCTTTCTTTATAAGTGGTGAGTAATGCCAGCCCAATCACTGTGGAATTTGGATTCAATAGGCAGACAAAAAAAAAGTCTATTCTTGTCACGTCGTTCCGTGTTTGCATTTTGATTTTGCGGTGATTGCGGTGCTGAAGCGTGACCGTCAATAGGTTGTAAAAAAAAAATCAAACAAAAAAATCTCACCCTCTCTTCGATTTATCATTCGTCGAACTTGCCCTACAATATTCATTCTGCTCTCAGGTGAATCAGCGCTAACTTATAATAACATGGCAGATCACTTTTCATTCACACACAGCATGCACATACAGTACGAGCATATTAGCGTAAGCAGGAATTTAAACCACTGTCTTTACACGTAAACTTCCTGCGGTGCTTTCACATGGCGAGTCATCATGATATACTCATTTTTATTATTATTTTTTTGTCGCTCAGAAGTGGCACAAGGGAAGACGAGTGGAAACAAGAAGAAAAAGAAGGAGGAGGAAGAGGAGGAGGAGGAGGAGAAAACAAAGAATTAAGAAAATAGTAATAACAAAATAGTAATAAGTGCTTAAAAATGGAAAAATAAGCAGAACAAGAGGAAGACAAAGAGAAGAAGAGAAAACAGAAAGAGCAAAGAAAGACTGGAAAAAAAAGGAGAAGCAAGAGTCCCTTATTAATATAATATCTTGCAAATTAGCACCTTGAACCACGTCGCTTTCGTACTTAAAAGCGCGTGGAGTGTGACTGCCATGTGCTATACGTAACTAAATTCATATTCAATCATTCCGCATTCATTTTTCGAGGCCAGGCTGACCCCCCCCCCCCCCAAAAAAAAAAAAAAAAATGCCAAACCCCAAAAACAAAACAAAAACAAGAACACGCACAAGAATAAGAACAACAACGACGACACCGACAACAATACCAGCAACAGTAGCAACAGCAATAGCAACAATAACGACAACAGCATGCAGCAGCAGCAGCAACAACAACAACAATAACAACAACAACTGCACTGCATATCCGGCAACAGGCATTACAGGAAAACTTAAATACAGGACACAACGTTAGAACTATTTTCAGCTAAAGCGAGGTGAATTATTATCTGAGAGCTTACACTTTTATCGCTTGTTCGAAGCACAAAATTTAGGAGAGGATATCCTACGCGATTTTTCCACAAATAAATTAGCACACGGCTATAAGAGGGGAAAATCCCCATACAGTAATCAGTCAGCTGTACTTTTTCTCTCTCCACTCTGTTTACAATGTAGTAGAATGAACATACGTTTTATGAATGGAATAATGATGGATGAATTTAATCATTGTGTAGAATAATCATTCGACTTTGAGGTTGCTATTACTTATCACAGGGATTATCAGAATAATTTTGGAATGAAGATGGCCTATATAATCGTCAAAGGTAGCCTCCACTTCGGCAGCGATTGCCCCGATTAAAGCATCGATGCTTCAGCAGCCGTTATATTGGGCACGTTCCCATTGTGCGTACCGGGACGTAGTTGGTGAAACACCAAATATGGTCACAATTCAAACACGCCCTTTCCACAGCTGCTATCTCACGATTGTACGAATGAAAACCGCCATGGTATAGTAACAATGATACCATTACTTCATACTGCTATTATTACTACTATACTGCTACTTCTATACTACTACTACTACTACTACTACTACTACTACTACTACTACTACTACTTCAACTACAACAACAACAACAACAACTACTACTACTACTACTACTACTACTATTACTACTACTACTACTACTATTACTACTACTACTACTACTACTATACTATTACTATATACGACTTCTACTACCGCTACTACTATACAACTACTTCTTCTTCTACTTCTTCTTCTACTACGTATACTACTACTATTACTAGAGATTATGAGGGTCATAATAAGGATGACATTTGTAATAATAATGGTTATAAGTGCTTACTGTTGCTTCATGTAGTTTCTCTGAGCTTATACAGTAACATCATTTTTTTTCAATTATTTTTTTGCTGTTGATATTATTCAGAGAAGACATCCATGCTTCATATTCTTCATACCTGATTCTATTCTGGAACCTACGACTGAAGAGGTTTAATTGCTTTTATGTAGGCTCCATTATAGATATCCCCTACATAAGATTAAAGTCCAATACTACTGTAAACAAAACATTACGTTTTTTTTTAAATCGAGATATGTATATTCAGGTGAAGGTTTCGCCTAATTCGTACTTTGTAATTTTTATATTGTTTATTTTGTGAATCCAGTCATGTGACACTCCGAAGGAAGACACCAAACCACGCACAAACACGTCAAGTAAACACACTGATTATCTTTTGATAGCCGTGTGTTATTAGACCTATTTACGATTATTATATGAGAATTTCCGCAATCAAATGTAAATTTTATCATTCCGTATATATGTCCAGATATATTCATATACATACGCTTGTGTAATATTTACACTATTTATGACGTTATTTGTTGACATCTTACTTATTATAATAATAATTATCATGTTCGTTCTAATATTACATTCACATCAGCCGTGATCAAGACCTAGGGCCGAAAGCTCGGAAATAAAGCGCAGTTCGCAAAGCTACGTCACTAGATGATCTCTCATTTATTCGTCCATTTATGTTTACTGTATACATAAATAAACATATAAATAAATGACCAAATATATTATGTATATATTCATATATATATATATATATATATATATAATATGTATATATATTCATATATGAGGACAGACAGCCACAAGACAACCCAAGAAACACACACACGTCTGCTTAGCAGACAATAAAGCTGAGGAAGACCGAAGGTCGAAAGCTTCCAAAAGCCGGCATCCTGCAACATCTTCTGTCATCCATTTTCTCGATCATAATTCTTCCTTGTATATACGTATATATATATATATATATATATATATATATATTTATTTATTTATATAAAATGTATATAAATATATATACATATGTATATATACATATGTATATATAATATATATATAATATCAATGAATATGATATATATTTTTTTTCCTTAGAAAAAAAAAGAAACTAAACACTTTTTCGAGGTCATATTTTTCACAGAAGATTTTGATGAAAATCAATTTATTATGTACTACATTAAAGGTAATTTAATAAAAAAGAAAACTTGAGCACATTCGTTTTTCTCCTCCAAGGCACAAAATTAAAAATTGCAAAAGTTGGCATGTTCTCTTTCACTTGCAAATGCCCTTCACGATAACATTAACAACAAAAGACCAGTTTTGGTTGAGACCTAATTTCAGGTTTCTAACATTTTTTAGCGAAATAATGAGAAACCTCGTATGAAATATGAAAGAGCATGTAAATCTATGAGGAATTCAACGTTTATTTGGTGAAAATTGGTTTTGAAATAATTGAGATATCAAAAAAAAAGAGGGATTCTAGTAAAGTGTGGGACCCACACTTTATTACGATCGCTTTGTTTTACTTTGTTTTTGGATGTTTCAGTCATTCCAAATCCGTTTTTCATCAAATAAACGTTGAATTCCTCTTAAAATGGTATGCTCTGTACTTTATCGTAAGTGTTTTCTTGGTATCTCGCAAAAAGTTAAAAGCCCAATTCTCATCTCCACCAATACTGTACCATCCCTTTAACACAATGAGAGACATGAAATAGCAAACATAGGTTTTAATTCTCTTTATCTCTTTAAAACTCTAAGATAAGCAAAGTGGGAAACTAAAGGAGTAATAAAAATTTTCTGTCAAGTCAAACTTCAAGCATAAAGATGATTAAATGAGCAGAATCTCTTTATTCATTTCTTTTAATCTAGTGATTTAAGAATTTATGAGACATATTCAAGAACCAAACACTATTTACAATTTCCTAATTTGAAAAAAAAGCTCAAATTTCTACCATTTTTGTTAATTATTACTTCTTCTGTAATTTCATTTTAATTTAAATTTGACATAAGATTCTTTATCTTGCTCCATTATTTTTAGCCTTCATTGATCATTTGGGCTTTAAAGATATCATAAAGATCAAATGTTTATTTTTGTGACTTTTTCATGTTTCGTTTTGTTTGAAATATGTTGTTTGTTCTCATTGTTCTATGGGAGAGCACGTACGCATGAATGACAACCTGTTCATCAGTTTTGCAATTTTTACTTTTGTGCTCTGGAAGAGAAAAACAAAAGTGTTCACTCATGCGTAAAGTTTCCCTTTTTGGTGACCTAACAGGTTGATGGCCAATTTTGAATTACCTTTAATATGGTATATAATAGGTTAGCTTTCAGCCAAATATTCTATGAGAAATATAAACTTGAAAAAGCGTGTACTTTCTTTTTTTTTTGTTGCTGAGTGTATAAATATCTATTCATTTGTTTATTCAATTATATACATATATTTGAATACATATACCCAACCCCTAGCGTGTAATGGACATTTTGTATTTGGCAATGAGCGGTTCGGCATAGGAAGTGATGTGTGAACTGAGATTGTTGACTCAACGGCATGCCTGTGCAATTCAAGGAAATCTTTACACAGTGCGAAACCACCACGTTCAGGGCTACAAAGAGGGCTGCTACCGTGACACACGGATCCGGACATCCCCCCGGAAGATGTCTAGGGGTGATAACAATTACCACCAGATATCATAGCTTCCAAAGAACGAGCTCATTGGAGCTTGATAGACATAATGTGCTATTAATATCCCATGAACACAAAACCGGGATGCTGTCAGACATCCTATTCATATTCTTTTCTTCCTCTTTTTTGTTGTCTTCTTTGTAAGTTGTGGTTCACTGTCTGTCTAAAAAGCCTTTGATGTCACCCCGCCATTTTGATTAACAGACGCAGAGATAGGCCTATAGGCAAGTACTGACAAACTAAAACAACAACAAACACAACAACAAAAATAACAACAACAACAACAAC
This sequence comes from Diadema antillarum, assembly GCF_040938485.1. Classification (NCBI taxonomy): domain Eukaryota; kingdom Metazoa; phylum Echinodermata; class Echinoidea; order Diadematoida; family Diadematidae; genus Diadema; species Diadema antillarum. Next base: position 615,668 of record NW_027272442.1, read on the forward strand.
AACAACAACAACAACAACAACAACAACAACAGCAGCAAACAGACGAAAATCGGTTTAGGCAACAACTGTTACTACTGTAGAGAAGCCGTCGAGTGCTGTCTGATGTTTCACCATAGACTGACAGGAGATTACCTCCCCAAGAACAGGATGCGCTATGCCGGTGTAACCAAGGAGCTACTAGTATATACCTCCTTGTATTACAGATACAGTGTGCAATATTGCTGCCGACGGTCATAGTGACGTCATAATCGTTGATTATAAGTACTGTGAAAATACGAGTTTTAATCGCAGTGATGTTAAGTCTTTTTTTTTTATCTAACCAATATAGAGTTATTTCGTATGTTTTCCTGTTGATTAACAAGATGTGTGTGTGCGTGTGTGTGTGTGTGTGTGTGTGTGTGTGTGCGTGTGTGTGTGTGTGTGTGTGTGTGTGTGTGTGTGTGTGTGTGTGAATGACTATGGCATCGAGCTTGTTACGTCAGAAAAGTAAATGAGTTAAACAGCAGGACAGTGTGGCTCAGATCTATTTGGATTGAGAGCGGAAAAAGGTCAGCGTCGAGAGATTCAAACCCAAAATGTCGATAATAGCAGTCAAAAGAAACAACTATCAAACAGCCAAAAATTCATCAAACGTTACCATGTGTTCAACCAAAGGCAAACTGGGTTTTACACTTGTGTATCAAAGTGAATTGCTCTTGCTATAGCCCCTTCCCCGGTAACAGCGAAGTGATAAGACAAGTGTAATGTGTATTTGTCACAACCCTTACGGCTACATGGTGGGTCCTGTCAAAAAATTTTTAGATTTAATGATATCGTGGGTAAATGGTTCAACACTATAGTCAAATCATATAAGATTGAAAAAAGTGAGAGATATGATTTTATCCTCCTTGTATGGTTAATCTTTTTTCTGTAAGAAAAATATTAATGGTTGAAATAGTAGATATTGCCAAAAAATGTTCATTTAAACCAATGCTGACGAATATTGGTATTAACTATATGTATAATTACATTGATGGTGAAGGATCGAGATCAAATAACTAAATACAAAATCGTGTCATATACACTTAAATCACTAACCAGTGCTTACTGTAACAGTACGTATTTTAACCAGGCGGTGCTGGAGTCGCACGAGCATACGTGTCACGCGTTCCCGAAAAAGCAAAATGATTTGGAGGATGTACATATGCGTTGTTCTTAGAACCTTTTTTGATAATGGGTGACACCAGAAAGAAGGATTATAACCACAGGACCCAAGATGCGATGGGCGCTAAGCTATCCGTAAATCCTTTTTTTGCGCTGTTCTCAATGTCCCAACATATTCAAAACCTCATGGTGCCACGGGTGGTGTCAGCAGTAGGGAACCTATACCCATATTCACCCCCGATATCGTAGGGTATGCCCACCCCACCGGGGGGCAAACTTGGGAGTGCTACTTCGACGCCATCGGGAAGCTGATCACTTTCGTGGAAGAAACGACGGGTAAGTTCAGAGAAAGATCCTGCCAAATTAGTAAAAAAACTTGACATGGTATATCATGGTGTCGTTGGTCGTTGTTGGTCGTTGTTCATTTTCCATCTGTGAAGATGGCTGGATAGCCCATATTCAGCTACACTAATCTGGTCTTCCATGGGGTCCAGTTGGATGTGCGGTGGGACCACTTCACCGGGTTAGACACCACTTCACCGGGTTAGACACCCTGCTCTTTTCGATGAATGAATGAAGCGGGATCTTTTACGTGCATGAGCTGTGACTCTCTCATACACGGGACCTCCATTTTATGTCCTATCCGAGGGACAGAGTGTTTTGCCTCTTGCCAGAGGGGACGGTATGTTTACACACAACATTGCTCAGTCCAGACTCGGGTTCGAACCCGGGCCGCGTGATCGTGAGGCAGACGCGCTACCGACTGAGCCAACTCACTCAGTGTCGAACTCACTATGATAACTTGAGATATGGAGGAAATAATACAGTATATTTATTTGCTCTAGGCCCATTTGCAGTTGCATATTTGTTGGAAATGAAAGAACATAATGAAGACCAGCCTAGATATAAAATCTGATCGAGTCCAGGCTGTGGAAAATGAAAGTCCGTCCGGTCCCCGCTTCCGGCCTTCATACATTTACCAAAATCCACAGGAACTATATTCGTTTATGGATCATCCCGTCAATCTCGTAAAACAAACAAAAAAAAAACACATATATTTACGAAAGTGTTCATCTGGGTATCTTGTCACAGTACGTTTTTAAAGGAAAAGCCAACGCTGATTCCGTTCGTCAATGCTCACCCTCACGATCGTGGAAACACGAGCTCGGATTCTCAGATCGCCCCTCTCCTTTTTGATTTGCCCGAATGATGGACCGTGAACGACTGCTGCATTCCCACGACCGTCGAACTTGCCTCCAGCACTCGTCCAGCCTGCACTGGTACTAGAGTCCAGCTTCAAACCCCCAAATTTGCGAGGGATGGAGCCATGGAGGCATGGTTAAATTAGACAGAGTAATACTCAGAGAAAAGTATCCTTCATCTTTATACTTCAAGTTTCGTATCCCAGTTTATAACAGTGATCTTTGTTTTGCTTTACACCAAAATCATATGATGTCGATGCCCATGATGACGATGCCCATGATGTTGGCATCAAAATCTTATGAAGGCAATATCCAGCCTGCAATATCCATTGGTTTCCTGAAAGATTTGCAAACCTATTCTACTTTTCGCGAGAGATGAACTGTGACCCCCACCCCCCCAAAAAAAAAAATAATAAAATGATTGAAAGCTATATCGATTTTTCAGTTCTTTGTTCATGTTTGACATCTACTTACTTCAATTCAAATTTTGGCTTTGATAGTAGACATACCGGAGCACATTGTTCATCGAAAATTCAAATGCTTACCTTATCATTGAGCTAAAGGCCATCTGAATAGCCTACGCACTCTGCTTGAAGAAAGCAACCAAATTTATTTGCATCTCCATGTTTGGGAACAAACCTCTGTTCTGAGCAAATTCCTGTAATTCATCATTTTATAAATTACTCCTACTGAAGGCATGCTAGGCGTGACATTACCAGCTCAGTCCTTCTTGCTGTTATTCATTGCACACCGCAGCAGACTGAAACATAGATATACTGTCCAAATAAATACAGATATTCACCTCCTGTGCAATTCCACACGTATTTCTATCTCTCTCCCTCACTTGAACATTTGAACAGCCATAATGTTAAGTAGGTAAAAGGTTGAATTTCAAAATGTTTAATTCTTTTCTTAATTCGTGTTTGTTTTTCTCTTTGTCAATCTACGTCTCATTTACTGTTTCACAGCCAGTACTGTCTATCTCATGAGCATGTAGAACCAGAAGGGTGGTAGAAGAACATGTGCCTGATCCAGGTCAAGCCTAGAGTTGTTGAATCCCGTCATTATTCCGAATAGTTGATATGCTCGCCTAAAAGATATTCCGGATCAGCAATAGACATACTGTAGTAATTTGGTTCGTAATCGACCGCGCATAGTAACTGAGCGTAGGCATTTTTTCCTTCAGTTAGTTTGCCAGTTTGTAGCAGATGATGATGATGCGGTCGGTGCCTTCGTGTTTGTTTTGTCCGGGTATTTTATTTTTTTGGTTTCGTTTTCACATCATCACTATCTCTCCTTTTTCTCATTCTCTCTCTTCCCTTTTCCATTTGTTTTCCAACCAAGGACTTACCCTATAATGCGAGCTTCACACTCGTATATGTTATTGTCGTAAATATACAAAAGCTCCTATCGTAAAAATGAAAAAGACAAACTCTTGCTTCTTGCCGGTCCAAAGGCAAAATGGGTTCGATTCCTTTGAACTGCAAAGACACAAATAATGACCATACATCAACACACAATTGTCATAGTCTTGATTCATTTTTTTTTTCATTATTATTTGCATTTGTGGATGTCTCATCTGATATAGGGCCATGTTTGTATACGCCTTCAGCTTCGGGATATTCAGAAATGTAATCATTATTTTCCTTTCTTGATTTTTTTTTAACTTTTAAGATTTCGATACATATCAAATTTGTCACAGCAATCCAGCTGTCTGTCACGGTGTAAACGATCTCTTAAGCACGGCGTTTAAAACCGTCATTTATAGTGTTGGGTTATCGTATTTAGTAAAAGGAGTTTGTAATTTCAGATACTCAATCCGTTGCACACACGCACTAATTATTTACAGTCCGGGTGTGAGTACTGGTTTCGGTTTATACAATCACTGTACCCTCTTATGAAATTACGGAAAATTGAGCAGGAGATGAATAGGAAGAAAAATACACAAAATATGATATCAGTATGAAATATTACTGAGAACTGTGATCATATTGGCAATGATGCACTTTTGTTTGTTTATATAAAACAAGCCCGTATATATATATGTATATATATATATATATATATATATATATATATATATGTAGAATATTTTAAACCCGTTAAACAAAGCTCAAGTTACTATACCGAAATTTGATTGAAAAAATCATTGATTAGTATAGTCACTGATTTGGATCATGAAGAACAGATGAAAATGTGAAACTAAAATAATGTAGACATTATATAAAAAACTCACCAGTCATACATATTTTGACAAATATATTATCTTTTTAAAACTTACCCCCTCTCCCGGCTGTGAATTGCTAACAGAGTATTGTATAATCATTCTTCTCATCAACCCGTGTATAGATCACTGTGTATTTAAAGCAAGAAATGTGAAGTAATAGAGAACATTCAGAAGACCTATGGACATAATTATCAATTCAAATGTCCTTGCTTTTGCAGACAAACGATCAGTCGATAAGTTAACAAATTTTGATCCAAACTTTGAAATTCAACTGATTATGCAATTGCATACGTGTGTGACGGAATGATCGACACTTTTGTTGAAAGGGAACGAAGTGTACCTATTGATCATGTAGTATTATACCATGTACACTTCATTCAAGTATCGGAAGAGATAAAGCTTTGAGCTTTTTTTGTCTATACGGTTCACAATGCATTATTTGAAAAATGGCTATAGTCAACGGGATTTTGGATGTCACGAGTCTCAACGACTCGTCATTTAACCCTCTGTGTTCCACGTTTGTTTCCTGTGTTTGTGTTTGTGTTTGCGTTTGTGTTTGTGTTTGAAATTTGTGCACATTTGACTCATTGGCATAGAAAAGGTTAATGTGATGAACCTCAATGTTCTATAACTAGCGGGTGCTTTATTTAAGTAAGTTAACATCATAACTTCTTCTCAATTTCATAACATTAAAGGAATGCACCTCCACATGAATTGAAGAATTATGCTTTTGAACATCTAAAATTGGTCATGATGGGTACAGAGTTTCAGAAAATGTATACGTGAATATATAGGAGGAGGCATAAGGATATTTTCAAAATTTATGAAAAACAACAGTGAATGAGGATGATGACATATAGCAACTTCATTTATTAGAATTATGCTCGATTTGGCGTTCGGGGAAGCAGAACAAAAGAAGACAGCATGCATGAATTTTACACAGGTGAACTTGTTAAACAAGTGATATTGTCATGGAATTAACTTGCTACATTACTTGAATATAATATGAGCCCCTTATGTAAACATCCCTATTCACGCACAATGTATTATGTTCAGGGTTTTTTCAGAGTATTGGTCTACCTGCTCATGGAACAAAATAATTCTACAACTCTATGCATTTAACTTGTGCCAGTATCATTTCTTTCTGTTAAAAATGCGATATGGGTATCCTTACGAATTGTCTGAGTTCCGAATTCCATCGCAATGGTCCAAATGGAATAGCAAGTTATATTTTAATACAAAGACAAATTTGTTTATGTTAGCTCTCAAAAGAATTACAAGTTATGTATTCAATATAATATGGATGATTTTTTTTTCTATCTCTCTATGATCTAGATAATTTTCAGATAATACAGTCGATTATCATGCAGCTAACATGGAATGAACATATACGGTGTGGTGATAATTATGGAATCGGAAATCTACTATGAATTACCCCATCTAAGTATACCGCCCCCCCCCCAAAAAAAAAAAAATGAATAAATAGATTTTAAAAATCCGTGTACGGCTGGAACAAATTCACAGTTAGAGAAAATTGCTGTTTGTGGATTCAGTAGAGGAGAAAATTAATTTTGTAAAAAAAAAAATGCCATCTTTGAAAGACACAATTGCATAAAGAGTAAATTTACTTAACCCTTGATGGGTTACATTTGCGTGTTGATAAAACTCAAATATCCGGTGTGCTTTTATGCTCTGGACTGAGCGGATATCCGCCTACGTCTGGTTTACTGTAGCATCGCGCTGTACAGTAGCAGTGAACCAAGAAAAGCAGGCCATTTTTGGGAGGGTCGTCAAGCGAGACATCACCGCCATTCAGGGAGGGGCAAGCCGCAGCGAGAGGTGTCTGACGGCTAGGCTTCGGTTCTCTTTGAAAAAGGACTGTTCTGACTATTCTTAGATACGTACGGTATGTCCGTCTGGGTTGGAAATGTACTTCCTTTTGAAATTAATAATGATAACAACAACAACAGCAACAGCAGCAACAACACCGATAATAATAATGATGATAATAATGATAATAATGAGGATGATAATGATAATAATAACAATAATGATAATAATGAGGATGTTGATAACAAGAATAAGAAGAACAAGAAGAAGTAGAAAAAACATCACAATCATAGTAACATCATCACCACAACAACAACTGGGTAAACGCACCTATCCACGTTGGCAATTATGGTTGTGATTGTGCCAGTGAAGGGGGGGGGGGGGAATAGTATCCAAATAAAGTAATCATTGTAGTCATTCTCATTATTGATCCCTATTGAGGTTGTATACACTGATGTTCATGAATACATGAATGTCTTTAGTGACCTAATAAGGCGATAAGCCTTTCCTAATCTGCCCTCGTGGAGGGAGTAGTAATTACTTACGTACTACGAGTAATCCCTTTATCACTTTCGACAATCATAACTATGACACATGTAACCTAAACCGACGTTTCGTCCAGAACAAAGTAAATCACTCATACATACCGGTAGTCATATTAATTAATGAGCCTTTGAATGGGCTTTCAAAAGAGAAAGTGCATCTGCGGTTCTATAATGTGCGGTTACACAGAAGTCGGAAGGAAGGATGGGGGGGGGGGGTTGAGTCGGAAGGAAGTGAGAGAACATACAAACAAAAACAACAAACAAGGAGGACGGGATAGAAAAAAAAGAGAGAAGAAAGGAGGGAGGGAGGTATACCGATTAACACAAAGGAGAGGGGGGAGATGGGGGAGAGAGGTAGACAGATACATGCCCATATCAATGGATAGATTGTTAGAAAGAAGAACAGAAAGGCGAATATGAGAGGGACTGATATGTATACATGGGCAAGGGAGAAAGGGAGGGGCGGGGGCAATTATGATTATAAAAACAGCTTGATTTCGCTGCTTTGTACAAATAATAATATAAAGATATGAGATAAAAAACAAACAAACATGTGACAGTGGTCACATGACGCAAATCACAACAAATGCTCGACGACAACACCCTGCCATCCCTGCGGACACCGTCATCGTTGGAGCCACAAAGAAGGAGATACTGAAGTGTATACACTGCAAAAAGATCGGTGTTAGACTTAACAACGCGGATGTTAAATCACAAAGACAAACCAGTGTCAATAGAGGACCACACCGACAGGTCATGCAGGTGTAGAAAGTATGTTGTGATGATGTTGAATAGTATTAACCTGGCACTCCATGGTGTTAATGTGACACTGTACCTGGTGATATTTTTGGCACTTCGTTGGTGTCGATCCAACAATGACACCACATTGCATGGTGCTGATTTGACACTTCAGGTATTAATTTCAATTGTTTAACACCCGCTCAGTGTGAATAGGAGACCACATCAACAGGTGTTAGTGGCATAAATGTGTTGATTTTTCCCCTTAGAAATTAAGTATTTCATCGGGAAGTTCTTGTTCGTCTTTTTGAAGTTCTAAATCAACAAGAAGAACATGAACGAAATTATCTATAAAAAAGGAGTGGTATATTTTGAGGTTTAACACCGCAAATGAACACCGGAAATTTAACACTTTCTTAGTGTTTCGTATTTAGCACCCGAATCTTGCTGTGTATCATTAACACTCTGAGCCACTTCCCATTTCGTCACATCCCCCCTTCCTCCTCCTCCAACGTCTTACCCTCTTCCGTGTTCTCATCAAGACAGGAGGTACATGTTTTGAATTGAATTATTGCAACTACACTGGTCTTACACCTCGGTGATTCATATTAATTACACCTGATTTTCCGCAGTGTATCATTAACACTCTGAGCCACTTCCCATTTCGTCACATCCCCCCCCCCCTCCTCCTCCAGCGTCTTACCCTCTTCCGTCTTCTCATCAAGACATGAGGCTTATGTTTTGAATTGAATTATTGAAACTACACTGGTCTTACACTTGAGACAAAGTTAACAGTTCCAGCACGTTCATTTTAATATTTCACTTGATATTAAAACATATGTTTTTATCATATATATATATATATATATATATATATATATAAATGAATAACAGTAATACGTTTCTGCTCGGAGTTCAAGAAAGTATAGATTCACAACAGTATTTCAATATAAGAACTACGTGAGAGACGTAGTTTTCATATTGAACTACTGTTATGAATATAGGCCTATATATCATATGTATATATATATATATATATATATATATATATATGATACATATATATATATATACTAAGCAAAGAAACAAAACAAAAATAAACAAACAAACAAACAAACAAGATACAAAACATTATGAAGCGGGTCATGACATGAAAGTGTGTCAGCATACATAATTATGTGCATAGCAGACAATTCTCTATAACATGTGAAATATGAAGGGACCGCAAAAGCAAATCTTGTAACCGCGGGTTCCAGGAAAAAAAGAATATCAATAAAGAATTTGTTTTGCAATGGAGATATAGGACACAGTGTACTTATGACGAAACTACATAAAATCTAATAGCAAGATACAAAAGGCAGAAAAAGTAACAGAAAAAAGAAAGAAAGATGGGAAAAAGAAGAAGAATAAGAACTGAGTGAAAAAATAACATAGAATTATGAATACACAAGTATATATTATCTAGGATCAAATTCAGAAAGAGTTCATACTATGTTTCACTCCGGCAGGAATATAATCAGCTTTTCCCCCTCAATGGTTAGACTATACTTTCCGGTTGACAGGTCTCCGAGGAACAGCAGCAGCCTCCTCTCAAACCACACTTCCTTAAAATAGATATTGGATATGATTGGAATTGAATTATTGCAACTACACTGGTCTTACACCTCGGTGATTCATGTTTACACCCGACTTTTCGCAGTGTATAATTAACACTCTGAGCCACTTCCCATTTCGTCACATCCCTCCTCCTCCTCCTCAAGCGTCTTACCCTCTTCCGTCTTCTCATCAAGCAGGAGGTATTTATGTTTTGAATTGAATTACTGAAACTGCACTGGTCTTAGACTCGAAACACAGTGAACAGTTCCAGCACGTTTAATCCCACATTTCACTTGACATCTTTACATAAACTAAGCAAAACAAATAAAAACAAAAACAAGCAAGATACAAAACATGATGTAGAGATGGTCATGACTTGAAAGTGTGCCAGCAAACATTATATATGTATACATAACAGACAATTCTGTGTAACAAGTGAAATATGAAGAAACCGCGAAAGCAAAACTTCAGGTTCCAGGGGAAAAAAATACCAATGAAAATATGCTTTGCAATGGAGATATAGGACACAGTGTACGTACGACGAAACTACATTGTATTATGAAAGCTAATAGCAAGGCAAAAAGGGCAGAAGAAGTAAAAGAAAACAGAAACACGGAGGGAGAAAAGAAGAAGAATAAGAACTGAGTGAAAAAAATAGCATATAAATACACAAGTATGTAAACACCAAAAGAGTTTGATCGCAAAAACCGATAAGTCCATTTTTGAAGATATTGTAGTACGGTCTCAGTCATAAAGTACAAAATAATACCTTTTAAAGGATATATTGGTCACTACATGATATAAAGGTACATATTTGAAGTTATGGTCAAAAGAAGCAAAACATGTTATTCTCTTTATTTTTCTTGACCTTTAATCGCAAATATCTCCATTTGGCAAATATGGACTTATCAGTTTTTGCGAACAAACTCTTCGGACTGTCTAGAATCAAGTTCATAGATAACAAGTTCATAGCATGTTTAATTCCTGCAGGAATATATCAGCTTTTTTTCCCCCTCAATGGTGAAACTACACTTTCCGGTTGACAGGTCTCCGAGAAACAGCGACAACATCCTTTCAAACCACACCTCCTTAAAATAGATATCGGATATGATCTACTCAAGTATCATGACCGTGATTAATGTGAAATGGTCTATACAGAATACTGGACTATGTATGCATAACTGTATACGTATTTATATTTATATTTATATACTGTATTTCTTGTACTTTTCATTGTAACTGTTAATAATTGTGATGTTACTGTACGCAAATATATTTTACCTGATATTTAGTCATTTATTATTCACTCAGCAAAAAAAAAGAAAGAAAGTAAACACTTTTTTTAGTTCTTATTTTTCATAGACGATTTTAATAAAAATCAATGTATCATATGCCATATCAAAGGTAATTTAATTGGCTATCAACCCAGTGGGTCAAAACAAACGGAAATTTTACGCATGAGTGAACAAATTCGTTTTGTCACCCAAGGCACAAAAGCAAAAATTGCAAAAATTGACATGTTGTCTTTCAATTAAAAATGCCCTTTAAGATAATAATGATAAGAAAAGACCAGTTTAACACAATGAGAGACATTAATGAAGTAGAAAAAAAAGTTTTCGTTCTCTTTATCTCTTTATAATCTCAAACAAAATCAAAATGGGAAACTAGAGGGGGAAAATAAGAATTTCTGTCAACTCAAAATTCAAATGACATAGGGAGTAAGTGCATAAAGATGACTAAATGAACAGAATATCTGTATTTCATTCTTTTAATTCAGTAGTGTAAGAATTCATGACTTAGATTTACGACCCAAATATCATTAATAATTTTCCTAATTTGAGAAATTAATTGAATTTCCTACCATTTTTGTTTACATTGCTTCTTCTCTCATTTCATTTGAATGTTGATTCAACAGAAGATTTTTCATTTCCTCAATTATTTTAGCCTTTATTGATCTTTTGGGCTTCAAAGATATTATAGAGATCATAAATCTATTGCTGCAACATAAGTCATGATTTTAATTGTGTCAAATTTGTGTCTTGTTACATGGAAAAGCACTTACATATGAATGACATCTTGTTCATTTTTGCAATTTTTAATTTTGTGCCTTTGAAGAGAAAAACAAAGTTGTTCACTCATGCGTAAATTTTTCCTTTTTATTGACCTGCCAGGTTCATAGCCGATTAAATTACCTTTCATATGGTATATGATACATTACTTTTAGCCAAATATTCTATGAGAAATATTAACTTGAAAAAGTGTTTACTTTCTTTTTTTTTGCTGAGTGTATATTACATTCTGAGTGATCCAAGTTTTACAACCCAAGCTTTTCAGTGGACAACTCTTTCCATACTTACTTTTGTGTCAACCTTGCATGGTATGCTTTGCAGCTGTTCTCTATAGTTATTGTACTTAATTGTTCATGTATTTTGTAATTTACTTTATGTGACCCTGCATTACAAAACCAACAAAAAGTCGCCAGACATGGATTTTTATTCAAGTGTAGATTCTGAAGGAGCAGACTCTATTTAAGCTTTAAAATGATGTATAACTCATTACAAATGGACTCTTCTAACCTATCTAAATATTGCAAAGAAAGCACACACTCTAGAAAGTGTGTCTATTCAAGCACTTAATCTGTGCCAAACTGCGCTAGCTGTGCGATGAATGGGACAAAAAACAGGATGTAAACCACTGGAGCAACAACAATGAAAGGATTATCAGATTAAGCTGAAATTAAGCATGCTCTAATAACACATTCTGCCCATGATTAATGACAACTTTCAAAATAGTTGCATTATTCTTCCAAAAGTTATCATTAGAGTTGAAAGTGAAGAGTGTGCAAAGGATTTTCAAAAACTGAAAAGGGACCTCCAGGACATACCTGATCACACTACTCTCCAAAATTAAGGGTCGTAGAAAAACTGCGGAAAACATGCTTTCCCATTCATTTTATGATCCCAAACTTAGGAATAATGTAGAAGAAGGATAGCTCTTTCAGAGAATATGAAAAAAAAAATCAGAATTAAATGATTGACCCATTTCACCTCTTTTGTGTCCTCACGCAATATCAAGGAGTGCGACTTTTTGTTGGATTTGTGATGCACGGTCACTTATGATCTGCACAACATTATGTATGGGCCATTCTCAGATTAAGTGTTCAATTCCATGTGAGTAAAACCGAAAAATCAACCACAAAGTAATACATTCAAAGATGTGTTTTCGGAAACTTCAAAACCGGTCAAATACGAAACAAAAAGTGGAACATTCTAAATGATGGCCATTCATTGAGTAAAAATGAATTGAAATAGAGCATCATATATGATTTTTGATCACCAATCAGATACGTTACCGCAAATTTACATGTTGTAATGGACTCCTAACTCTGAATTAAATTTATTGTTTTGATCTAATTTTTGTTCAGGAAAAGACATCTGTCCCCCTAAAGATATTGGGGTTTTTCAAGAGGTAAAGATGTTGTCATCCCTTGCTAATTGGTAGAAATTATTTCTGTGTGGTAGGTTGAAATATGCTTTTTGCTGAAATGAAATATAACCTTAAGATTCACTTTGTATTTTTAGCAAATTTCGCTTACAAATAAAGTTTCGAATCCCACAAATCATGCAAAGGTAACGATCCGATCTGGAATTTCCGCAGGAAACAAATATGAATTGCTTTCCTGGGGAAATAACTATTGAAAAACATCGAATCACCTTTGGTAACGTATCTGGTAAAATATAAGTAATAATTTTAGTTCTGTATGAATTTATAAATATCACCTGTTTAATCATTTACCTCATGAATTGATGTAAAAATGAATGATGTAAGCCCAAATTAACCATTTTAAAAAATTGTACGTAATATTCAAACTATGAAATGTAGTGGAAAAGAGCCCTAAATGTGAAAGCTGAGTTCTTCATTCACAGAATATTCTCATCTTACGTCTGAATGTATTTATCCATGTGACTATAAATATTCATTAAGTTTTGATGGATAATGCAAACAAGGTTTAAAAAATATATTTTTGCAGGCACTTAGAAGGAAGTATGTACAGTCTCTATGAACTCGATATGCTAAACAGTTGTTTGACCTATGGTAACGTATTTGGCTCATCCCTTTTAATGAAAATGAATAAATAATTGTTCAATTTATCAATGAATCTTGAGTAGTTCTTCATATGTTGAAAAACACTAGAATAAATATGCAACAGAACACTAAAACTTTTCTTGGAAACGTTTCATAAACTACTTTTTACTCTTTCAAAGTTTGGTAACGTATCTGGCGTACCGTAAATGAATCTGTCGGTGAAGTTACAGAGCAATTTCTACTTAATATTCTTCATTTGAGCATAACTTTAATTTTTTATGGAAGCGTCATTCTATGCAGAATTGTTTTATGAACACTTTGTTTTACATAACATTATTTGTCACCGTGGGTGCCCTGAATTATACGTAACGTATCTGCTAAATCTGAAAAGCAAAAAACTGATATGTTGAATCTTAGCTTCGTCTTGTAAAATAAACGTTCAAAGTTGTTGCATAGAATATGAAAGTGGCTGGGTTTTATAGAATAGAACTTTGGAGTTTATGAGCACACAACGATTTGTTTCTAAAAACATTTACAATTTCTTTTCAGCATTTTGATTATGTGGTAACGTATCTGTCGGAAAACTTGGCATTAAGTTGTGAGACACTGACGCAGAAAGAAAAATCATGTGGAAGTGTTGCTCTTTTTCACCTCTCTGTCCTTTTGGTGTAAGAATATAATCCTGAGGTCCAACAAAACGAAGCATGTAATGTGTAGGGATGAATTTTGACCAGATTTGATCCCCAGAAAGCACAAGACCAATGAGCAAAATTCGGTCACGTATCTGGGGTAACGTATCTGTGGTAACGTATATGGTCGATCATATTATTATGAGAGCGATATCTACCAAACATTTCTCACTTGTACTAAACTTTAATGTTGAATCAATGCGTCATTCCGAGGAGTAATGTATAATATACAATTTGTCTGACATTGCAATATCTGTCGCGGTGGGTGGCGTGAAAAGTATGTAACGTATCTGTCCAAATAAAAGTGTAGAAAACCAATATTTCAAACATTGTACCGTATTCTCAATAAATAGCTGTTGCACAAAAAATCTAAGTACTTGCAATGTATGAAGTATATCCTCAGGGTTTCATATACACATGGTCATTGCATAGTCTTGTTATTTTCGCAATGCTGTAACACTAAAGAAACTGGTAACGTATCTGGCGGTGAATTTGGCGACAGGTTTCAAAAGGCTATAAAAAAAGAAGTCAATAAAAATTTTGGAACTTTTTGAGTATTGTGATTAGCACATATGATATGCTCATCGTCCATGAAAATGATATTTGGAAAGTGTGTTTGTGGACGGAGAGGAGCAATAAAACATAATTCTGAAATAGCCGGCGACACTGCGTTTTGGGGGTCTTAACGAAGTTTAACAGCAAAATTTTATACAAAAAGGCAGACAACCGCACTTGATCGTGTTTATTTTTAACAAATAAAGTCCTCGTGATATATTATAAACATTTAAATAGTATCTAATAGGTTTCAGGGAACCGCAAACTGTCATGGAATGTCGGCGACACCAAAATTCCATATTTGAACGCTTTTACTGAGAACGGGCCGTATTTCTTATAAACTGATAAAACAATCTTTGTGTGATGCTGTAGCTTTATATTTTGTTTCATTGTTTTATTGGGTGGAAATAAATGATTATATTGAATTAAGAAAAAAACTGAACAGAATATTGAATTTTATATATTTTGTATACATTAACATGTTTCTTATTTTTACTGCCATTATTTTGATGTTGATATTTCATTTCATTACTAAGAACTATTGACCCCGCCGTACTGCGGGCACGTACATACACACATGTAAACATACACACTCACAGTCATAACCCATTTAGTGTACACAATTACTAAAAAATACACCCACATACAAACAAACACATGCACACATGCGTACACACATAACCATCTTACACTTACACAAATTGATTTTTTCACCGTCACACAATGCAGTGTTACATGTTAAGACAGAAATACATAGCGCACATGTGCAACTCATAACAACCATGCATTATTCATTTTGCATTTCTCAGAATTACACACTATGCTGAAACTCAGACATACCTTCACAAAATAGTTGTAAACCAGCAGTTTTAAATTTCTAAACAAAAAAGAGGTAACCTCTAGTCTCCGTATTAAAGATACAGTTTACCTTTGGGAGCAGTGATTTAAAAATGTTCAAGTTGTCACATTGATGCATATGTGTATGTCAGTTGTATCACACAATATTCTATCATGCAAAAAAACTTGCAATGAAACCTAAAATGCAGGGAGACATCACTTTTTTCTTATTAAACCATAACTGCAGACGGTTTAGTCTAGAAACAATTTTATCATAACTATTGTTCACATTTTGTATTTTTAACAATATTAAACATTGATTATCCTGATGAAAAATTTTACAATGGTCGTTTCTATGCCTAACTCACATTTTAGAATTATTTTGAAGCACTAAAGATGGGTTTTTGTTTCATCTGCGAATAGTAAATAATGCCCGTAAGGTATTTAGCTTCTATAATTGTATCATTCTTATCCTGTGTATACAGTAAATTGTGACTTCGTGATTGCATGATTTTGAACTTGTATGAACAGGCTTCTTTGGTATATTCATATATGTATGCATGTTTAAAAATACACCTTTAGAATTGTAAGCAACTCAGCAGCTACTGCCAGTCATTAACATCAACAATTATAATGATAATCATAATAATAATTATAATGATAATACTAATAATGATGATAACAACAATATCAATGATAGTTAGGATAATGATAGCAATATTGATAATAATATTAAATGAATCAAATAAGCTACATGTATGATTGCATAATTATATTCTTATTATCTATTCATGTAATGGTAAAGCCGCAAGTCATACGAATAAATTTGTCACTACATCAGCTCTATTTTCATCAACTCTGTTGTTAACAAACAGTAACAGCGTGGATGAGTAATATACCCATTTACATTAGCATTACTAATGATCTAATTTGATTATTTCCATTTGCGTAAGGTGGACGGTGATTAACCTTCAACTTTCTAATTTGATCTAAACTCGGCCCAAAGAATATTCACCCCTCGTATATTAACGAATCGACAGAATACAATGTATTTGTCAAAAGTTGATCGCTTTACTACGTCAGGCGGCACGAAATTGGAATGATTCACAGTGGAAAGTGTTCACTTTTGCTCAGATGGACATGTGATTATATCTTCCAGCCAAGAAAATCAATATATTCATTACAGGCAAAACCCCCTTGAAGTTGTTGGTTTTATTTTTCAAATTGTTCACAAAGGCACGTATCACCAGAACGATTGAGAGTAATATGCGTCTACACTTGCATTCATGAGACTGATGCGTGTGTGTGTGTGTGTGTGTGTGTGTGTGTGTGTGTTTGTCAACGCGAAACAAGAAGTGTAATATTCTGTTTGAAGCCACGAGTCATGGCGCTTCATATTACTTTCGATGGTTAGACGATGACGAAACAATTCCATTTGAACCACGAGCGATGTCACATGATCATCTGGAAAAATTTGAAAGATAATTTCCTGTTTAAAGGGTCAAGTCCACCTTCATATAAATGTGGATTGAATGAATGCAGCAATATCAAAAGAACACATCAGTAAAAGTTTGGGAAAAGTCGGACAGTACGTTCAAAAGTGATGAATTTTTAAAGTATCTGCGCAGTCACTGCTGGATTGTAAGACTTCTAGAGTGTATGATGTCACACGTGTAGAACGATATAAGAAATATATAAAGAAAATGTCACAAAATACTTCCTTGACTTGTCACTGGCATAATATATGTTAAAGATAATGATTATTATTCCCCCTACCTTCAGAAAGAGGCAAATCAAACGATCTTTTATTATGCGAGAAAAAGTGAAAATAATATGTTGAATTTTCTTTATATTTTCTTTATATCGTCCTCCACATGTAACATCAGAAGCTGTAGTAGTCTTTTCATCCAGCAGTGAGCGAGCAGAAACTTCAAAACAAACAAACAAACAAACAAACCGAACTTTTGAACAGATTGTCCGATTTTCTTGAACCTCTCACTGATGTGTTCTACTACTATTACTGCATTCACTCAATCCACATGTATAATATGAGGGTGGACTTTGTCCTTTAATGTTGTCTGTCATGTTTGTGCTGGCGTTGATTATCCTCTTTTGTAATTCTTTGATGATTAGAGTGATCATTGTCCCCCACAGAAAACACGTATTTTATTCATTTACTTATTTATTCATTTATTTTTGAAAGTTGACACCTCCTCCACGTTGTCGGCACCGAAGAAATACAAACAGGTATAATCATGGTCACTGTGGCAATGATAACAAAGCAATGTGCAAACAATAAAGAGTAAAGGCAACATTGGTAACATACTTCACACCCACGCTGTCACTGACGAGGGAAAATACCTAAACTTGAATATGTCTCATCGCTGTTTTTTCCTCCTTTTTTCATAGCATTCAGGACCACCGCTACACAGCGTGGCAAAATAGCATCAATTCCCCGTGATATGGTGACTTGACGTTAAATGATGTTCCAAACAGTCTGTTGCTACGGATTAACGAACTGTTTTACCAGTATGTGCTAGTACGTATATAGTACGTGTGTGCGCATGCGAGAGTTTGTATCTTACCCGCTCATGAGCTCATGTTCATGGAAACAGATAATATCAAACGACTATAGTAGGTCCTTCTGTTAAATTACAATTTGCATAAGATATTTACATATACATATATTACCAACACTGTGACCAAAGGATAATGATGTAATGGATACTATAATTAGCCTCTCAAATCATATATTGAATTGAAAACTCTGAACCACTTTTTTTTTAAAACACAAAAATTAAGCGTTATTCCGTATACCCTACCGGCTTTTTCGAAATTACCACATTTCGCATGAGATATTTGCATATGTTTTACCAACGGTTAGTGCTGTCATGGACACTAACTGTAACTAAGAGCAGCATGACTAGCTCCTCGTATCACACACTAGATTGAAGACTCTGCACTAGCTGTTCACACGAAGCGTTATTCCGTCTATTCCCCCTATCGGCTTTACCGAAAGCTGAGTCAGATTGAATGATACATACAATTGTATGATTCATTTATATGCGTAATTCCTGGTCGTTAATACACTAATTGTCGGTCAGTTGATCATATTTTGATGCAAACACATCTTTTCTTCTATATTCATTTAACTTTAATGCAAGTCACAATTTCTCTTGGTTCTGATATCAATATTAATAGTATCTTTAAAGGAGACCTCTGGATGATTTTCAGACTTTTGCATTTTAACAATTAATTAGTTATAGTGAGTACAGAGCTTCATAATTTATAGTGATCAGGATGAGGAATAAGAATGTTTTCAAAATGATATCAAATTGTAATGAACAAGCCTAGATGATGACATGGCAGCCTCACCATAAGAATGCATGAGTTGAGACTCAAGGAAGCAGAACAAAAGAAGAAGGCATGCATACATTCTACACAGGTTAACTTGTTAAGTAAACAGTATTGTACTGGAATTACACTGGCTACATTTCTGAAATATGTGAGACTCCTATATGTCATCAACATTGTTCAAGATTTTTCAGAGTATTGGTTTCTCTGCTCAAGGACCACAATAAATTCCACAAATCTATACATGGAGATGTCGATTTATGTGCTACATGATGTGAAATTATGAAAAATCGTCTGGAATATTTGAACTTCTTTGCCAATGTGCGTTTTGCAGGATGTGTTGCTCGGTCCAAAGGAAGGCAAAAAGCGACAATCATTGTCACTACTCATGATAAGTAAGTTTCTTTTGTTTTGTTTTCCATGCAAGTCATCTTTTCTTACTTGTTTTTGACTCTGATGATGAAAAAGAACAAATTAAAACAACAACAAAATTGGTGTACTTGTTTTGTTTTCTTCTCTTAGAGTCAAAGCACTTCTAAATCATTTTAAATGAAATTCTCTACAACAAAAACATGTATGCAAACATTATTTAAAGGCATAATTGACCATTTGCAGATGAAACAAAAACCGAGCATTAGTGCTTTAAAATGATTCTAAAATGTGAGTTAGGGATTGAAACAACCACTGTGAAAATTTGAATCAGTAAAATCGATGTTAAGTATTGTTAAATATACAAAATGTGAACAATAGTTATAATAAGAATGTTTCCAGACTAAACCGTCTACAGTTACGGTTTATTGAGAAAAATACTGACATCTCCTTATACATATATTTAGGCTTTATTGCAACAATTTTGTATGGGAGGGTGTTTTGTGGTACAACAGACCTACACATTATGCATGAAAGGCGACATCTTGAACATTTTTCAAATCACTGCTCCCAAAGGTAAACTGGACCTTTAAGGGGAAGCGATGTTTCAGAGATATCTCATCGCCCACGTGGTGTTTCCAAGATTCGAGAAGTTCATTATATGTAAGAAGAATTTGTGGTGTACTAGAAAATGAAATAAGTGGAAGGACGCATTTGACTTGTTCCCACATGCCACGCCCACCCCATTTTCACGAAATAAGACGAAAAAGATAAACAAACAAGGAGACGAATGGAAGGAAGGAAGGAAGGAGGAGGAGGAGAAAGAGGGAGGAAATGACAAAATAGAACAGAAATATCAATGCTTAGGATGAAGTTATCTTACTTGATATCTGTACACAGCTAAAGCAAGTTCTTATTGAGCGTTAGGATTCGCTGTGCACTGATTATTTTGGTTCAAATGATTAGAACATTGGATGTTCATGTCATCATCGCAAGCATGTAAAAAGATGGACAAGAACATTGAGCGTAAAAGAAATATGTTCTTCGCGAATTTAGGTGGGCAATTCAAATGTGAACGGTCAACAGGTACTGCGGGTTACAAAAAATGTGCTGTGAAAAGCAATCAAGTTTGATCGACAAATAGAACGCTCGAGACACTCAAACCACGTAAATGTTTACTTCGGTTAAGACTTGTAAAGTGGAAAAGTCATATATGTATTTATGTTTTTCTCCCAAAATTCGACATCATTTTACACGATTTTTACTCATCAATCTTTAAAATACCGGGCACCAATAAATTCTTACTTCTAAGCAATAATCATAATCTATACAAACGTGTAATCATTTCGCATAGTGATGATAATCTTATTAAACGTGCATTGTTCTATTTTCTACTCATTGATATCATGAAATCTTATAAAGAGATTATCCTCGCTTATAACAAAAACAGACATGTTTTATGAGTGCATTTACAATTGAGGAAAATATAGAAATCATGTGCGCATTCAGAAGAGATAGATAGCGGGAATTCCCTAGCCCTCACAGTAAGACTGGGTACCGATGAATACGAATTCCTTTAGTGACAATAATTACAGCCATCAATATTTTCTCTAATCTCATCGAAAAGAAAATATATATTTACCTATATACACAAATCTACATAAGGACTACAACAAATTTTAAAAGATGCGAACATTTGAAAAGTTCCGTCAGAAATTGCACAATTTTCACATGTGACTTCGCTGCTTGGCGGATGTATAGGGTGCTGAAGATTCAGAGTTTTTCGAACATTCAGATGATACAAACTCAGATAAAGCTCCAGAATCTAGACAGTTCTTAGGATGATTAATTTCAAATGAATGTCATGATAAATAAATATAAATGAATAAAAAATAGATTAAAGAATAAATGTTTATGACTACAGAGTTGCGACGAAACAGTAAAGAGGAGCCTCTGGACGCTTTAAAGTGTGTTTCCATGGTCTTTTGTCAAATTATTGTAATCACTGTGGTTGGGCATAACGCTCGAGGAATGGGAGGAATTTTGGGAAGACGTCCAAAGCGGCTCTCGATCCCATGATGCAGTCCAGATGCATGTAGCCCTCAACCACGAAGCGCTCGTAGTGCTGGTCCGAGTTCACTTCCTGGCATCGTTTGAGGCTGTCGGCCGTAGTCTCGGGCTCCCAACAGACATTCTTCGCCCCGCTGAAGTAGAGGATGGGGAGGTCCAGGCGTTTCATGGCGGCGCGGTAGCTGTTGGAGGACAGTCTGTGCCGGGAGGCGAAGTCCGGCACGTATGTGTCCCGCCCATTCCTGTCGACGATGCGGCCCTTGCGGGTGCAGAGGGCGAAACCCTGTAGGCGAGAGGCGTGCGCGAAGCCGTTCCACTCGTGCAGCGTGTCGTGGGTCAGCTCGTTGACGTTGCTGTGCGACCAGAGCAAGCTGTAAGTGAAGGTGACCCGGTGACATGCGTGACTGTCGCAGTGCTCTCGCACGCCCGTTGTCATGTTCGCCACGATTTTCGTGGAGCAATCTACGAAGCGCTCTCTCAACGCCGCAAGATTATCCGGATAGGCAGTAATACCCTTCACTCCAAGGCTGTGCAGAATTGTCGGAAGGTAGGCGCGAGACTTAAGGCTGTTCAGACGGCCCACGGTCAGGCTGAAACCCGCCTGTGACGATACGAAGCATCTGATTTTCTCCTTCTCCACGTGTCCGCCGAGGAGGGCGGCATGCATGGTCACGCCTCCTGCACAATGGGCGAGTACCTCCAAGTCTACGTGTCCTGTTCTTTCCAGAATGTAATCTATGGCTGGTGGGACATCCATCTCAGCAGCGTCTCCGAAAAAGCCTTTGCTTTTGTGTGAGGGTAGCATGACGGAGTACCGCATGTCCAAGACCCACACATCATAATCTCTCTCTACCAGAAACTCCACCATATTGGTCTCGACAGTGTCAAGAGTGAATATACGGCTTGACACACCCAGTCCGTGGAGAAGTAGGAGGGGTCCCTTGTGACCCCCACGATACCTCATCAAAAGGAGCTGCACCCCATCTGTTGCCACTATCCTGTGAATCTCTGGTTTTTCATCCTTGAGTTTGAGCTGTCGCTGTCTTCTCGGTCGAACTTTCTCCCTGTAGACAACACCCATTTCCGACGGGTTAAAGATACCATAAACATCAAGCAGAACTCCAGCAAAGAAATGACCAAACTTTGCTTTCCATACTGTCTTGTCTGCAGCACTCTCAGTCGACGTAACCTCAAGCGTCGTGAGCTGCTTAAGAAAGTCAGTGAGAAAAATCTTCAGGACACCTGTGCCGACTACCTCACCGTCTGCACGAGCGTCTTTCTTGATCGTGACAGATAGGGTCGTTGTGTCGCTGACCCCTACCTCCAGGAACGAATCCTTGTTCACCACCTTGATGCCCCTGAAGTGGTACTCGTTCTCGTGGTCATGTAGGAACATTTCGTACACCATTTCCCGCGTGCCTGCGCTACGATCACTGGGTTTGAACAGATGAAACTTCCCTCCGGATGCGGTCAGCGGATACTCCGACAGCGCCGGGCACTTCACGGTGCCGTGCAGGCACGCTTCGTGGTTTTCGTCAACTTCGAGCATGTGCTGAACATCGTCCGTCAGAATCGTCAGAGTAAACTCGCAGGGGTGTTTAGCGCCATCTACGTCCAGATGTCCTGCCATGCGTTCGGTAAATCTCAGACCAGGTTTTCGCTTCTCCCTTGCCGATTCGTCTTTATAAAGATTAACGACATGAGACGGGAGTTAAAAGAGGACAAGAACATGGGAAAGATGCATAATTTGTTACTGTTTATTCTAAAAAACATAATTAGTGATGAATCTGACCTCCTAAGTCATATCATAAGGATGGAACAGAATATTACCTTCCAGATTCTAATTTTTCAATTTAAATCTATTTCTGTACTTTTTTTTCAGGAATACAATATACAAACAAGAATACAATAATCATAGACGCTTTGGTAGAATTTTTTACCAAACTGACAAACTAAATGAATCATTTAGATAAAAAAACATGCATTGCATTTTCTCATCCATAGCACGTTCCTGTATGCTACCTGCACATATATTAGAAGAGGGAGCAATTCCCAAACAAAATTGATTATACCAAAGCCATTATCTGATATAAACAAGAAATAAACTCGGAACATCTCATTGCATAACAGCCACCTTTCATTGCTATCAGTACAACCTTCTGACAAAATAATACTCTCGTATTCGTAACAAGACATTCATAGCTCATTTATCCAAAACAGCTTTGTGATGCAACCTGCTAACATGAACTTTTCAAGATGAAGTGGAAGAAATGCAATTAATGATACATGTAGGTTAGTCTCACCTAGCTGCTTCGAACTGTCGTAGTCTATGGACCAGCCATTTCTCTCTGCAAGCAGACGGACACATCTCTCGGCAACCATGCCGATGGTGAGTGAAGGATTGATACCAAGACTTCGTGGCATGACAGCGCCATCAACGACCAGTAAGTCCGAGTAAACCTTCTCGTCAGTTCCTGTGAACACTGCTCCCGAATGATCTACCGCTCCTAGAAATGATTTTGAGACAAGAGTTCATGAAAACGTATATTTCCTGTAAGTCAAAAAGAGAAACGCTTGATACACTAAAATTCCTCTAGGTGTATAGAGAAGTAGCAGAACAAAGGGATAAACAATAACCCTATTAACACTCGTTGTGTGCCAAGGTGGAAAGCCCCTGTGTGCCACAATATTCTGACACATCAACGTAGTCATGCTTTGGGAAAACATTCTGTTTTTCAAATCTATGTCATTTTTATAGATTTCCGTTACCCTGAACACGTAGTGAGCAAAGTTGTCGAGAAAATGCCAAGCTCTGTTTGATGTAAATTGTATGACAAATCTATAATTGTGTTTCTTTCAACAGTT
Source organism: Diadema antillarum (assembly GCF_040938485.1). NCBI lineage: Eukaryota > Metazoa > Echinodermata > Echinoidea > Diadematoida > Diadematidae > Diadema > Diadema antillarum. The sequence continues at coordinate 639,774 of NW_027272442.1, forward strand.
GACCAGTAGCAACATTATTGTAGATGCATGACTTTAGCACACAAACCAGGGAGAGACACTTAAAACAGAATTTACTCGAAAGTCCATTAGGGAACATCGCTTGATAGTCAAGTACTACATAAAATGCAAACTACGTGCGACAGGAACAGAATCGTGAGAAACGCCTTCATTGTGGTGTGACATTTGGCGATTTATCAATCGGTTTGTGCGAGTTTGTGCGTTTGAGCAGAATAATAATGTGAACTCGGCACGCTGTCGACCGAGTCGGGCGTGCGAACGTGGCACGTAAAGAGTCAAAGTAATTACACAGACAAAGGACTAGCTGTATAACATGGACTGGAAATGAAATTGCAGCAGTTGTCTGGTTTAAGAATAATCGTATATACCAGTTTTTCCAGACTGTCCCATTCCGCAGCCTCCGAGGGGATGCACAGCTATGATGGCGCTGTTCCCCGTTACTTGGGGTATAACGCCCTTCCAAATTGGACTTGCCACGAGTTCCCCCTTCAACGTAGTCGCAGCCTTCCTGGCAGCCTCGAAGATCGCTTTGAAGTTGTCCTCGTCCCCGACGCCGGGAAAGTCTGCCCACACCCGTTCGGAGTCGGGGTCGTGGACGATGCGACCGCTAGCGGAATCGTGACTCATGGAGAGGAAGGCGAGCGTGTTATCGAACGATTTGCCGGTTATAGATCGGATAAACTCGGCCAATTCGTTTTCGTTCGGTGTCGTGTCGATGCCCTGGGTTAGCTTCTTCAGCATGATTTTGTAAATAGTCTTCAACGCTGAGGGCGGTGTTCCATCCTCCAGGAGGTAGCCATCGTCGAGAGGCGCACCTGGCCTCCTCCGCACGTCCAGGATGCTGGTGATGCACGGTCCAGGACCCTGATCGGTTGACTTCAGGTCCTCGAGCTCGATGCCGATCGGGCGGATCGTCCGGTCGCAGTTGTAGGCGATCGTCAGGTGGTCGCCGTTGGTTGTGAATCCCTGTCCGAGCCGCGGGGAGACTGGCAAACCGCGAGAGGCGGAGTTGAGGAGTATGCGGGTCGAACCGAGTGAGCCAGCACCAAGTATGACTGTGTGAGCTCTGACAATGCGTTCCTCCTGGGCAAAGTCTTCCTGATGAATGTCTTGATAGAAGACGAACCAGTAGCCACCTTCCTCGTGTCGCTGTATGGCATTGACTTGAACCTGTTGGAATGATTATCATTGTCTTTTTATTTGTGACCCTGCACCACAAAACAAACAAAAAGTCACCAGACACAAATTTTTAGTTAAGACCATATTCTGAAAGAGCAGACTTTAAGCTTTAAATTGATGTATAACTCAAATTAAATGGACTCTCCTAACCTATCTAAACATTGGAAAGAAAGCACAAACTCAGGAAAAGTGTGAACTGAGAAAAGAGGCTCTGAAGTACAGTGTCTACTCAAGTGCTTAATCTTTAACAAACCGTGCTGGCTGTGCGATGAATGGGACAAAAAACAGGAAGTATACTACCACAGTAACAACAATGAAGGGATTATCAGATGAAACTGAAATTAAGCATGCCTCATTAACACATTCTGTCTATAATTAATGCCAACTATCAAAGCAGTAGCACTATCCTTTCAAAAGTTATTAGAGTTCAAAGTGAAGAGTGTGTACAAGGTTTTTCAAAAATGGAAAAGGGACTCTAAAGACACAACTAATCACACTATTCTACCAAAAATGTTCGAGATACACTGCTAAAAACACACTTTCCCGCCCGTTTTATGATACCAAATTTTAGCATACTGCAAAAGAAGACCTGCTTATTCAGAAAATATGAAAAAGTCAAGTTTGGCTAGGTTGACCCATTTCACTTATTTTCAGTCCTCACGCAAAATCAGTGTGTGCGACTTTATGTTCGTTTTGTGGTGCACGGTCACAGTTTATCATGACTCGTTTGTTAAATCATCTCATAATACCAATCGCTTTACAATAATATACGATATGATATAATGTATAATGTAATGTAAATCAATTTGAATTACTTTCATTTATTCTTTACATAGTAGCATACAGTAATATTTATATTTAAATGTAATATGATATATCATAATATAATGTAATCATTATATCCTGTTATAAGATATCATGATATGATGTAATACTATCTTTTCTCTTATCAAATCACATTATTTATACATACATAACATCCACATATAGATACAATACATATTTTCGATATGTGTACACATAATATCTTCAAAGCACACATGGGATCATTTTGTGTCATATCTTATGTGAATCTGGAAGGGAATAAGTGCGAAATCCAGTTTAAATCTCTGAAATTCAAAATATCTTGTCATCAGTGTTAAATGAACGATTTTTGAAGATGAGTTGGGAGAGGTTTGAGGACAGTTCCAGACACACTTACCTCTGTGAATATCTTTGCCCCGTGTGCATGTGCGTCCGGGAGATAGTTAATGTTGAGCGTACTCTTGGCACCGGTATTGCATCCAGAAACACAGTTGCCACAATTATTGCACGCAGGTTGTGGTATTCCGACTTTGTTGGCGTTTGTTGTCTTGAAATTGACGTATAGAGGTGTTCTATGTAAACGGATTGAAACAAGACTTCAGATTTTGTACTTCTGGAACCATGTTTCTTCGCAGCATGCATGTTTTTTGTTTTTTTTTTTTGCCAATTTGAAAATGCTTCGCCGTTCTCTGAGATTGGCATTTTACAGAAACAGTTCAATGCTACAACACCCTAAACAAAAGACTCATCATACATGAGTGTTTGGACATCAGCTCATGGGTAAATTTTCACATAATACGTCCGTATCTATCTCACCATCATTCTAAACATTAAGGTATGTGGAACATTTAAGATATCTCGATATTCCGTCGATTGTATTTCGTACCATAATTTGCACAAACGATTTATATAATTATGTTCATGCATTTTAAAATGCAAACATTCATAAACACGTACAACTGGGTATGCTTATTTGTGCCCATATAAACCCATGAATCTGTCGTTGTGTAACCCGTTCCATACTGATTTCCGGATTCCCAATAGACTTGATACACAGGACACCAAGTTTCCGTATGGAACTGGTTAATTATGTAGGAATGACAGATATTGACAGAATAATATTTGTAGGATGGATCGATATAGGGAGTACGTCCAGCAGAAATACTGAAGTCAAAATTTCTGAGCGGGCAAGCCACTTCTCCAAAGGCAAATGATCTTGATGAAGCCAAACACGAAATTTTAGCGGTCATCAGCCCCCTCCCTTCCATCCAAATGTGCAAGCTCACTTGTAGAAAACGTCATTGGGAACGAGATCCTCGATGTCCTTGACGAAGTCGTGGGCGATGTCCTTCATGGCGTTCATCTTCGGCAGCGATGGATTGCCGTCCGGGTATTCACTTGGGGACATCATCTGCATGAAGTGCTGACGGTCCACGTTGTTCGTGGCGGTAACAGCGTCTCGCAGCTCCTTGGGCCAAGCCTATTGTGTCAAAATGGGAGACTCAACATCATTTTGTGTCCGCGACGTTCATTGCACCGGCCTTACTTTCTCCATGAACTTAGGGTTAGGGTTTTAGTGTTATGTTTGCGGGTAGAATTTATGTTTGGCTTAGCATGCAAATATTTAATCGGAGCAATTGTCTGAGGAGGAAGTGTCATTTCATCATTATCATCATTATGAATATATGGTAAAGTTGTTTTCATGTGGATAAAGGTTGAACAATATTTTTAATATATGAAGAGGTTTTTCCCAATTCCACGAACGACTAATTAAGTCTCTGATGTCAGATATACAAATGCGATATAGGTTTTCAGATCTGCTCCCAAAGGTAAACAGGACCTTTAAATCAAACGTAAGGATCTTTATGAAACAGGCCAAAGTTTATGTAATATGTCGTTGTTTATATCCATTACAGATTTATCAAAAACCGCTGAATCATTAAATTTAAAAACGATCCTTTACTTGACAAATTGGCAAAATATCTATGTTTCCCGTGTCCATAATATATGCTCTCTTACTTCATCCAGCCTTTGTCCCTCACAGGTTACTCTGTGAATATCAGAGTTGCCAATTTGATGAGGTTCTCATTTCTTGAGTAAAGTTTCCTCGGGACTTGATAGGGAAATGCACGACATAAAGTTTAGTCAAACACACACACCGTCACACACACAATCAAATGAACCATTACGCACATACACCACTACCTTCACACACTTTTTTTGTTTTTCAATGATATTTTATTGATTTCATTCAAATCAATCATAAATCAACCCATTCTGGGTGTAACATGAACATAAAAACGGTACAAATGCCATTCAAAAGACAAATCCATTACCAACTTATACTGCCAATCATCTCCCTTCAAACATAACAAACAACTCGATTATAAATCAATCCTACTGACCATTTCTTCACGAGAAAGTATTGACATGTACAAAAAAAAAATCACACACACGCTCACACACACACACACTCAGTTGTCACTCACACACCATCACATACCAAAACACACAACACACACACATGCACGTATTTTGGAGTCTTACCTCGTCTTCAAACACCCTCGGGTCAGCCTCGAGACACACATTGGCATTGATGAGGGAGGTCCCACCTAAACCCACTCCCTGAACCACGGCAACATCGGGACCGACGACGAAGTCGTACAGATTACTTGGTTTACCTACGGAAGGCATGATTATGAAAAGGGTTAGAAGAATGACCGTTGGGACGTTGTGACATTCAAATACTGATATTAAATAAAATATAATAAAAAGAATAATATAAATATCTTTGCCAAGTACAAGTGGGAAGAAAAAAAAAACCACGACAATGACAATGAAATATACTTTATATTCTTTGAGTTTTTTCAACAACAGGGGAGCATTTCTTCATGAAGCGTTTTGCCAGATATTTCGTCTGACAAACTATGATTTGCTTCATAAAATGCCCCCCCCCCCATGGTCCCCTGTCTACAACACAGCTTCTCCAATTCCCACTTTTACCTTTGTTTTTGTTTTATTCGGGTTTTTCACCTGTCTCGATTGTGGATGTAATACTTTTATTTGTGACGACGGAAAGACTGAAAAGACCTTAACTGGATAATTTTGCTCTGAATCTTCACTGAATATTACTGTTAAAGCATGAAAATGCAATAACTACAATAACATGCGGGTAATGATACCAAAACCTTAACCACCACCACGAACAACAACAACAACAACAACAACAACAACAACAACAACAACAACAACAACAACAACAAAGACAACAACATTAACAACAACAACAATAGCAACAATAACAACCACAACATGAACAACAACATGAACAGCAATATCGGCAGTATCATGAACAACATCAACATGAACAACAACGACAACAACAACAACGATAAAAACAACGACAACATGAACAACAGCATAAAAAACAACAACATGATTAGTAACATCATTAACAACAACATGAACAAAATCGAGACGAGTGTAAGATACTCACCAACTTGAAGGCAGTTGCGTCTATCCGACGTGTAAGTCATCTGGATGTCTCTGGCTGCCCTGATGTCCTCGGGAAAGTCCCCGGGCCACCATTCTTTCCCTTTCTCCAGCAGGCAAACTCTCTTTCCCGCCCGGGAACACCGGCTGGCCGCGATGGAACCGCCGTATCCCGAGCCGATCACAATGACGTCATAATAGGGCTCGACGTCACTCAGGGGTGACGAAAGCCGATAGTTGGAGTAATCGAATCGATCTCCCTGGAATTGCAGGAAATGAATGAAAGGGGAAAAAAACCATATCTTAACGAATCACAAGTCTCACGGAAAGCTATGTGTTAGTGGACGGACAGCTATATATGCACTAGCTAGCCAACTACCTTTGGCCTTGGATTGATCAAACCGATGACTTCTCTCTATTCCCATTAAAAACACTAATCGTTTCAAATTTCCGCCTTTTTCGGGAGGCAGTTGGGAGGTGTTAAACTGAGAACGTTATTCGGAAGTAAATCAACAACAAAAAAAAAAAAAAACGAGCCTCATCTAACACACAGATAGAGATTATCATGTAGACCAAAAAAAAAAAAAAAAAAAAAACCACGTGCTTGAGCTTTTACCGACATTATTGTCATGTTTTGATAATCCTGCAGAGAATTGTATCCGTGATACATTAGCAGATTAGTATGAGAGAGCAATCATCACACGTAGACATATATTTTGTTCAATTATAATGATCGAGATTACAATACATGTTTGCTATAATTGTCGGCATCGCGGATATCCGTCAATATTACGTGTATAGATATGGACAAGTTGCACAGGAATTGTAACACCTGCTCATTAAATGAAATGGGTTCTGTCACACATCGATGAAATGTCACTTACAATCTAGTTAATGTAGTTAAAAGAAACAACAAATCCACTGAATAAGTGCAACAAAGAGAAGCACGATGAGATAGAATTTGGTCGTCAGGCAGTAAATACTCTTATCTCAGAGAAAATTAATGACGAGGAATTCCTTCATTAATGCACCAACGATAGGTTGACTTATATTTTGAAAGGAAATAACTGCAGAATGAAATATCATATTTGTTTCCCTTTGAGGTGGATTGGTTTACATCGGAATCTGGAATTCAGCACGTGCCATATACATTGACATTACAACCATGTATATATATATATATATGTATATATATATATATATATATATATATATATATATATTCATAATCTTCGCAGTACTAGTTATTCAGTACTGTTCTTAATTTGCTTGTTTCGATGTGGACTTTCTTTAGAGTATTATTGTTTGCGCATTTCGCCGTCATCTGTGCATTAAAACTTTTAAATTCACGTCCGCAGTTGATGACAATTTATTTATTTATTTATTTATTTTTATCTTTATTCTTTTTTTTTTGTTTTTTTTTTTTGCTGTGATTTATCGCAATAGATGCCGGTACGAAAGCAATGTGGTATTACCGGACACCATGGTATTACCGGACACGCACGTTTTTGCGTATTAATGACATTCAGTACGCGCGAGACTTCGTAGATTTGCCTCACAGAACTTTGTGTGGACTGAAATCGCAAAAAAACGCGACATAAAAATATGAAAGCACGAAGAAATTCACATGTTACCTCAAATTTAGAGTTGAGTGACCCGCACCTCGTCATAGTTAATACTTATGCATGTTTGAATCACATTTCGTGACTGAAATTTCGTGACACAAATTTTATGAAATACACACATATCACACACAGGAAAAATGCTGAAGATTCCAATAGAACCAAAAGTTCACTGATCGATATCGGAAATTTGTAGCTATCGTCCTCAAACGCGAACGATGCGGAATAGTTGTGCGCTAAGGAAGGGGCCCGCAACTCGTCACCCGCGCTTGCAGCTCCCATTAAAGCACCTAAAATAGAAGTAGTCGATTTCTCAAAAGGTTTTATTGCGTGAACTGTTCGAAATGTTCAAGACAGACATTTTACCGTAAAATACGAAATTTGAGCCTCATTTGCCGATTTTTTCTTTTTCATCCGCTCGGTGAGAATGTGTATGGTGATTTGTTGGATGAATTATGATTCTGGTGCAAAGACTAGGTGCGAAAGACGTCGATTATTTCATTGCGAAAATCGTGTCCGGTACTACAATGCGGTTTTGCACCGCTCAAAAAGACAACTTTTTAGAGGGGTATGTTTGAAGCATATTTTCTAAAAACTGGAGCAAACAATTGACATAAGTTAGCTGAATTCGTAATTTCCAGGAGTCTGAAAATAAGTGGTGCTATTTTTAGCCGAAATTTCATCCTCTGAGTACGGAATTCAAAGCCAAGAAAAAAAAAAAGCGTCCGGTGATACGATCTACTCTCCTACTTATTCAATTGATTGCTGGAGTGGCCACTAACCACTCAAAAGCGAGCATTGCACAAGAATATTTTCGCTGTATGCATTGTAAAATTGGTGGAAACGCCCCTATCCACTTCTGCCAGTATGTAGGCCTACCGTGTTGGGCTATTCCTCTCTGCTCCCTAACCCGTCTCTCTAGAAAGGGGACTGGCTGCACTTACCATTTCAGCTCCGTTCTTTCGATGACAGCTGCTTTCGAACGATTTCTGCACCTCGTGGATTTACTATGCGAAATGACGAAGTCGGTGTCGGATGCCCCTGTTTTTATCTAGATGTAATCCTCTGTAAACGTTCCACGAACTTCACCGAAGGTTACGTCCGAAGTTACAATCGTCATAGGTGGTTTTGTATTAATGCCAAAAAAAGATAAAACGCTGTAACAAAGCAAAACAGAGAGAGAGAGAGAGAGAGAGAGAGAGAGAGAGAGAGAGATGTTGAGAGAGAGAGAGGTAGTTACTACCCGCATATGAATTGAAAATCGTGACGAATATGACAACACAAAACGACCTTGATACAATCTGAAGGGTAATGTAACTCCGTTTGACCGGAACGCCACAATCAGACAGTGCCTCTGATTATTGTACCAGTGACTGTGTGGTGAATAGTACAGGCAACTGCAATAACTGAATTTCTTCCAGAAGAAAAAAACTACAATTGTAACACAAAAAAGAACAACAAGAACAAGACAAGGCAACAATGCAGAAGTATATCATTGTTCACAAATTTGGCCAACGTAAATACAGCGCACAGAATCTGTTGAAACGCACATCACAACAGTTCTCAACGTTCAAAATGACGTTTGCGTTAATCACTGTTAATCATGCTCATTCTACATGTTCCCTATTCTACGCCTCCATTTTCTTCACTTTCCCTTCAACTTGCTATCCGCCTTCTTTTCCGTTCTTCTATCCCCCTATCCTTGTTTTTGATCTTCTTTCTGTGCATCATCATCATCATCATCATAAACATCATCGCCATTGTCTTCAATACGTTTTCCCCATCGGTTCCTCTGGAATTTCGGATGGCCGAGGACATAAGGAAAGTGAGGGGATGACAGTGGTGTGCAAAAATTTGCTTCAAATTCCACATGAGGTTGTCGATACCCTTCCCATATCACTCCCTGTTTGTTTTGTGACCCTCTGATTTTTCACACTTGAATTCTGTGAACGAAATAGGTCAGAGTTCTACAAACCCAACAACCAACTAGCAAACCAACAACCCTAGAAATACCAAGGCAGCGAATCCACCATCTGACCATGGTCTTTCATCTGGACGGAGTATACTGAGTATGCGGTTCCTTTTTTGCTATGCGGTTGAAATTTACAGAAAAGACGTTGAACTTTTTCTCCTTTTGTTTTGCCATTGGCATATCCATGGATCATAAATATGTTTACATCATACCACTGCAATTATTTACGAGAAATACCGCTCGCGTCCTTCGCTAGGGAACCGATATTGATTCGCCAATTATCATTGTCATTATTTTCATCGTCATTAATATTGTTACAAACATTAACTATAGTCACTACCATTATCGGCATAATCACCAGGAATGTGTATATAACACCTGTTATATCTACATATATTATCATTATTATCCTCATCACAGTTCTTCTTCTTCTTCCCATTATTATCATATTGTTATCATTGTCATTGTTCTTATTATTATCACTACTATCATCGTCATAATCATCATTATTATCAGTATTATCTATTTAAACATCATTATCATCCCCTTTATTAGCATCATTATATCTGACATCATTACCACTATTATTGCTACAGCACTAGTACTCGAAAGTTTTACTAATACTACTTGTACGATCACTACTACGGTACACTGCACTATCATTATCGTCCTTCCAAATCTTGCGAGTGATAATCACATTTCTTTTTGACAGTGCAGCAAAGCGAAATTTGGCGTTCACCCGGATGTTTGCTGTGTTGGTGGTATATTGTTCGGCATTGACATTGACCAGAGAGACGAATACTTGGAACATGACACGCACTATGATCAAGGATTTTGTGGCGGTTTGTGGCGTTGTCAAGGTAAATTATATCTCACAGACTAAAAGTGACACCACCGCACCCCCTCTTGCTGTGGTTGACCCAATTAAAGAATTCACGATGTTACTCCTGGGACAAGCCGTCCAGAGCAACGCATCTATATTTTTGTAGAGTGATATCTGACTATATTATGTATGTATGTATGTATGTGATATCTGTATATATTATGTATGTATGTATGTATGTATATATATATATATATATATATTTATATTTTCATTTCATTTCGAACAAACAAAAGTGCAATAAATGTGAATTTTATGACAAGACAAGTCAAAATTGTCGGAAATGGAGGAGGCTGCTGAAAAGTAAAGCCTTTATTTTGCAGACATATCATAAAATAACTACCTACTGACTACCAAACTACTGATGCATATTGTTTTAAAAAGGAAATATGTTTTATATATGACATCAAAGTGCAGTTTCAAGATACATTTGAGTTGGTTTCAAAGAAGATTGAAGCTGAAATATAATTATGGTAATGTGGATTGAGAGAATGCTATTAAAACATTCGAAGAAACATCAGTGAAAATCGGATAATCCATTCAAAAGTTACTGATATTCGTATATAGTTTTGTACTGCAGTCTCTAGATGAAAAGAATCCATCAATTTATGATGTCACAATTTTGAAAACAATACACGTATACAGAAATTTTTAAAGGATTCCACAAAATGTTCATTTCATATGGATCGGACATATTTCTTCCGCTTGTAATACCGACATTTTCTGAGGATGTTATTCTCCTTTATTTTATTCATTTTTTTGAAAGAGGTAAGCCAAATGTTATCCTAAATATGTATGTTGAATACTCTTTGCAGTTTCTTTCAATCCTCGTCTATCTGTGACATTACTAAAGATCAAATTGTTTTTAATAGTACAAAAATTTAAATGAATAAATAAAGATTTTAAGAAATGAACAAATGAATAAATATACAGGGACTATGTACAAATTTACAGATACATGAAGACAAATACCTAGATTTACTCCTAACCTGATGATTATGTAAATCAACTACTGCTTATTAATATTATCATATTTACTTTACATAACATACAAGTGCAAAGTAAAAACACGCTATTTCAGGTACTAATTCGCGCAGAAACAAGTGTGCCTTTCACTGAAAATCACTCATGCGAATGTTGTGTATATTCGACTAAAAAACAACAACAATGCGGTGAAGTTGTGGTCACTGACCTATAATTATTGACAAAATGATTAAACTCGGACTTTTGATTTGTTAGATATCGCTCTGTTCTCCAGCGTAAGCAATGACAGTGATACCATTCCGCTCTATTTTTTTTTTAAAGATTAAACTGTGATTATGATAGCACTGTGTGACACGCTCAATTCAGAAGACAAAAAAAAAAAAAAAAAAAAAAAAACAGTCCCTGACATCATTCAGTGATGGGCGAAGTAACTTCACCGGAAAAAGTCGGGTGTTAAATATGAAACACCGAGCTGATGTTAAATTTCCGGTGCTCATACATTTGTGGTGTTAAATTGATACCTCCGGGTGTCACTTCAAAATATAAAACATTTTAGATTCGTAATTACTAGTAGTTGCTGTTCTTCTTGTTGATTTAAAACTTTAACAAGACGAACAAGAACTTGTCGATAAAGTACTTAAATTGTGAACACATTTAAACCACAGTAACACCAGTCGGTGTGGCCTTCTATTGACACTGGGCTGGTGTTCATATACCATCAATATTTAACACAAGCAATATCATATCAACACCATGTAGTGTCATTGTTGAATTAACACCAGCACAGGGTAAAAATATCACCAGCTCCAGTGTCAAATAAACGCCACGAAGTGCCAGGTGAACAATTCTCAATACCATCACAACGGACTTTCTACACCTGTCGGTGTGGTCCTTTATTGACACCCATTGTGTTCAATCTAACACCGATCTCTTAGCAGAGTTTATTTAAGCAGTCAGAGGAAGGGGAAAATGATTTTTTACGTTTGACTTTGGTTTTCTTCGTGTTTCAATAATTCTGCTGCAGCCGAAGCGATTATTGACAACTGAGAGAAATAGATTTGCCTTGAATTCAACATTGAATATTTCGTGGTGTGGCATTTTCCTCGAAAAGCCACAGATTGTAATCACTAATCATAGGACAATGTCATGCTTGGGAAAATATCTGACGGGAGAAAAAGAACGTAATTATGGGTTTTGAACACACACATTTACCACAATTAAGATTTGCCTGAGGCACATCATCACTGTCAATCCACCAATGACATCCGGAAGTTTGACAATTCGAGTAAATCCAGCCTGTAATGCGGGTTGTAATGTAAGTGGAAAGTGTGAAACTTGAAGCCTACGAGTATTATTTCATAGGTCTTGCGCTCCCCCCCCCCCCAAAAAAAAAAAAAAAAGTGGGTTAAAATTATACATTTGGATTTCCGATGTGGATTCTCTTCCTAGAATCGGGTTGCTGTTCGACATACTAGATTGGTGGTCTTCTTGATATAGGTCTCGCGTTCTATCACTTAGCGTCTAATACACGAAATGTAATATCTCATTGCAATACATTCTGGTTATTTTGGTCCACAATCAAATAGAGTCGGATAAAACGATTCTTCTCTTGTCCAATAGCAAAGAACATTCTCGAGTTGATGATAATAAGAATATTCGATACTTTTATATCATTTTCTTTGTTTTTCTTTTTGGAACTTTTAATCAAAGATACCTCAAATCAACAAAAATGGAGTTGACTCAATCATTTTGCGATCAAAATCTTCAACCTTATGGTGGATCCATTACAAAAGTGTTATTTTTTTCGAACCTTGCTTATTAAGTTGCATAAGGATGTTACAGTGCATAATGAATATACTCCAGTATATTACACAAAGGTTTCGAGAACTGTGTTGTCACTTTTATAACTATCAAGAGATCCGTGATGCTGCTGACGTATTTACTTAATTGATATTGTACAAATACTACCTGAATAGGGCCTATATCAAATCGATTCACTCACATACATGCGTTTGTTCGCTTTCTATCTTATTCGAAACACTCGCATTTTATTTTCAACCCATTGTTCCATCTATCAATTTGATATAATACGTGAGAATTAGAGACTTTGGTAGCATGTTAGAGGACACTGTAAAATCAACACTCATTTCATTTCAGATGAAAGTCCTGTTTATTTGCCAGATATTGTCTAATTTCATGTTGACTGTGGTGCACAAGAGGTGGAATTATGAGCTAAAGTTGTCATCTCTTCTACATTATCAAAGCTATACCCATATGAAATTTTCCTACAGCAACCCAACTTAAAACAACTCACAGCTGCCTCAAAATTAGAGCAAATTTCTTAGATAAATTAATGTCAGTATAATTATGGAAAACCGACGGCAGAGTTTTGAGAAAATTCGCTTAGCCAACAAGCCGAGATCTGTCTTAAATGGCAAAATTCTTAGCAAATTTCCTATCCAAATGCTGAAACAAATTCTTCGCCAATTCTTATGGAATATGCGCTTTGGCTAATAATGTCGACGTAACCAGAAAATGAGTAAAATGGCTCAGATTTTTTTACTTAAGCATGCTTATCTATTTTGTGAAATACCGACCCAGGTTTCTCAAACTGTATACATTGTCTAAGAAAAATTTGGACGCCATTCCGCAGATTCACTCATTCGAGAACACGGTAGACATCACATGCGTTGAAGCTCTGTTGCCTAATGCACAATGCTTAGACACAAAATTAAACTATTGTTGCATTAAATCGTAATCTCTGCGTATATCCTCGGGGAGGGCACGATCCCTTGCCCAAAATGTCTGAATTACATCATAGAGAGATTTTGTAGCACCACAGTTATATCATGGGGCTACTTCATAGTTATATCACGGATTTACCTGATTATATCATGTGGCTTAATTCCATAGGTACATACCCATTGATTTGTTATAGCTGGCAATGCCGGGCAAAACTATCAAAGGCCCTATACACAGGCAGACAAGAGTACCTTTATGATGGAGATACTCAACAGCGGCTGCAGAAGGATTTCTAGTGTGACTTATGGGGGCTGCATACGGGGGTGGGTCTTGGCAAATAGTTTCGATATACACCGCTCTTCCATAATCCAAGACAAAATATAAGAACCCCCCCCCCCCCCCCGAAAGTCATGGCATTTGCTGGGCTCTTGATTTTTTTTTTCCGGTTATATTTTTTCGCTTATGTTTTTTTACAGGGGCAAAAGTATGTGTGTATGTGTGAGCGGGTCTGGGAGCATGCAGCCCCCCCCCCCCCCCGGTTCGGCTACCCCTTCTCTATAGATAGGTAATTATACAAAACTAGAGTTCCAGGTCCAGGAAGGACCCAGATACCGACATTATTAACCCCTGTGTTGTAATGTCGAACTCGTGGGGTGTTTTACTTTGTGTCGAACTCATGGGCTGAATAACTCGCGGGCTGTATGACTCATGGACCTTTTTCAATGTCGAACTCATGAGCTGTATGATTCGTGCATGGGTGTCGGTCTAGTGGGATGACCCCCCTCTGGACTATAATAAAATAGTCACCCTGGTTTTAACACCATAGTCACCCTAACACCATGGACAACCTAGGGGAAGTTGTTGGAACATATTATGTTGCAACAAATTCCCTTAGGGTGTCATACATGCCCCAAATCCTTTCCGTTCCAGGGACGTTATAATTGGCATGGTTTTCTATGCCAATCAACACTCAAAGCACGCACAGGGATAACAAGGACATTATACACGATAAACTGAAAAAAAAAATAACCTGGCAATAATCAAACAGGGACCTTCTGTCCTGTGTATCACTTTGAAAAATAAACTGAATGGTTTAGCCAGTCTTCGAAATGCCGTCTACATATGCAGGGTCATCTTTTTTCCTTTTTTTGTCTTTTGGTCTTGGAGAGAAAATTTCCCCCAAATGCAAACGTTGATTTGTTTAAAAATCCCTGGGTTTTCTGATTATTGGTTAATTATTTCGGTCCCTTCGGAGCATTGAAACTCCTCAAGAATCTGTGATCTCATAAGAGTACAAAGAAAACTGAAATGTAGGAAAAGGATATTACACATTTTCATTTTGTATGAAAAGTATAATTCGTTATACGTATTCCCTTGCCTCATTACTTGTGTGTTAAAACATTTGCTTATCTCATGCAAATTCTTGTATGGTTAGGTCAGATGCTCTTTTGGAGTACCAGAAGAATTACGTTTAAACAATATTCTTTTCATGTTTTCATTCTTTCTTTTTCTTTTACTATACTGCAACATCATAAGTTGTAAAGTTTCAAACAACACAGAAAGGTCGAACTATACCATAATATACAATCAAACAAAACTTTTTGAACAAAGATTTTTTTTAAACTGACTGTATAATTTCCCTCAAATTGCACAGCGCGTCCCACTAATTTCTTTCATTCGCTTCATTTTGAAAATTTGAGAGGAACGACATATTTAAACATGAACATACATTTATGCATTGATTGACTCACATGCAGTAACACTGTGGATACGTTTACCTAAAAGTTGAGGCTGTATCGCCGCTCATGTACAGACTTTTTGCAGTCGTTGTGTCTGATTTTAAACATAGTTTATAGGCCTACTTGGATAATCACTGTACGTATCCATTCAACGTGCAGGATAAAAAGAAAGAATTAGAACGAAGAGTTTGAGATAATGCAGAAGACTATCACATGCAAAGTCTAATACATTGTACGCAGATTATCTCCAACTTTCCCTAATTCTAGTTTTTTTTTTCTTCGCTCTTTCCTGTAGCTAAATAGATTTGTGAAGGGATTATTCGCCTCTATTGTCAGTCTAAAAATAGACACAATGCCTGCAAAAACAACAACAACAACACGCATGTAAAAGACTGCATTCATCTGGCAGTAAAAACGATTCAAGGTCTTAAAAATTTGCCTTTTGTAACAGGTTGTATTCAAAGAATTGCATATACTCTTATATGGATCGAGGACATGGGCCATGAAAACATCATACAGGACCGGCTTGAATGCACATACGTACACTCGCGGCTTCTTATGAGAGTGTAGAATTACTGGATCAGGTGGATAGAGAACAAAACGAAAGAGGATAGATCTACGGAGACAATCTGTCCATTTCTTCTGTCATAGCTAACTGTAGAACATGTTTTTTGGGTCATCGCTTCCATGCCGAGTAACATAATTATTATATTTTATTTTATGTCATACATACACGATTACCATACAGAAGACGAAGACATCTCAAATACAAGGTATAAATAGTTTATTGCATGGCATGAGATATTGAGCATATTGCAAACACCGATGATAAACATAATATTACAGTTGGAAGGGCATTGTCGGATGCGTCCTTCAATTTGTAGTAGTACAGTAGCAGTAGTAGTAGTAGTAGTAGCAGTAGTAGTACACTAGTGGATATAGTAGTAGTAAAGATAGTAATATAAGGTAGTAGTAGGCCTAGTAGTAGAAGTAGTAGTATAGTAGTAGTAGTAGTAGTAGTAGTAGTAGTAGTAGTAGTAATGGTAGTGCATTAGAGTATAGCTTTTTACTGCCGACTTCGATTGTCCGTCCGTCCATTCTCTTTAACACGCGGACTTCTCTATTATCAAGACGTGCTCACTCAGTGAGGACAAAAAACAAGGCAAGTGCCATAATGTGTCTCGCCCATTCACGTACAAGAAATTGCACGCGAATGGGATATAACAGATTTAAAAAAGAGATATAACAGATAAAAAGAGATATAAAAGCGCAAGAATTAATGGCAAAAAAGAAACGTGCCATAAAAACTTAACATTGGGCCCTTAAAATTCGTTGACACCTGCCTGTGACCTTTGACCTTGTGGTGACCATCCACACCCCGAGGGACATCTACCATCCAAGTTTGGTCACAAACGGATCTATGGATCAAAAGTCATGACCCATAATAGAAACGCGCCATAAAAACCTAACATTGGGCTCTAAAAGCTCGTTGACCCATGCTTGTGACCATAGACCTTGTGGTGACCATCCACTCCCCAAGTTACATCTACCGTCTAAGTTTAGTCACAAATGAAGTATATGGATCAAAAGTTATGACTCATAATAGAAACGCGCCATAAAAAGTTAACATTGGGCTCTAAAAGTTCGTTGACCCCTGCTTGTGACCTTTGACCTTGTGGTGATCATCCACTCCCCAAGGGACATCTACCATCCAAGTTTCGTCACAAATGGAGTTATGGATCAAAATTAATGACCCATAATAGAAACGCGCCATAAAAACTTAACATTGGGCCTTACAGTTTATTGACCCCTGCCTGTGAGCTTTGACCTTGAGGTGACTTTCATATAACATGGTAAAATGTGAAACTTTGTATGACCCCTCTTCCCTCGAAGTTTGATTGCAATTGAAGCCCAGAGTAAAGAGTTATTGATGTTTCGGAGCGTTACGGACGGACGACGGACGGACGGACAACGGACGGACGGACAACGAACGGACGGACGACGGAAGGACAGACGCCGCAGGCGATCCCGTAAGGCCCGGTCCCACTGGCCGATGGACACAAAACGTATGCAGAAAATACACAGCGGACGAGCAAAATTTCGGGGATGGTTCCATCCACTTTCATCCGCTCCAGAAATTGACAAAATTCGCGAAAATTGGCGAAAACAAAACGGAAAAAGAACGGACGTGGGTAGTATGTAGCGGGGATGTTAAACGGATGTTCATCGGAAGCCTAGCGGATGAAAGCGGATGGAAGTGGTTGACAGCTCCGAAGGGGTTACCGGGAATAATTGCGAAACGGACGCATAGCGGAAAGAGCGGATGCAGAGCGTATGAAGCGGATGCATCACGTACGTCTAACGGAAACAAACGCTTTGTCCGTTCTAAATACTTTATATACGAGATGCATACGCTTACATCCTTTCTATTTCCGTGCTATTAACGATGTATAGACGTTCCATGTACCATATCTTTTCCCCCTCTTTCCGTTTTCAGCTGCAGCGCATGTGAGTTGCGAGGATGCCCAGAAGATGCAGAGAGGATACAGCGGACGTTTAACGGATGATAACGGACATACAACGTTTGTTGCTCGTATGTCGCGGATTTACATCGTACACAGCGGAAAGTTCATCCGTTCTAAAAGTTTTAAGCAGCTTAAAACTTTTTGCGCGGATGAAATCACAGTGGATGGATGCTCGATGGATAGAGCTTATGAAACACGTATGCGATGAGTACACAGCGGATGCGTAGCGTTTTCCAACGGATGGCAAGTTTTTTTTTAACGTTTTGCATCCTCTTTGCATCCGTAAGTGCAGTGGGACCGGGCCTTAGTCTCTCCTCACCTCCGGTGGGCTCGAAAAAAACAACAACAACAAACAAACATAGTGAAACTCACACTAGTGATATTCCCCAACAGAAATATGCTATGGATTTAATGACGTTTCAGTTTCCGTAAAAATGAAAATGGAGTGTAGTTCTTTGAAGGCCATAGCATAGAATACACAACTATTGTTTTGTATATTCCATTGTAGTAGTAGTAGTAGTAGTAGAAGTGGGAGTAGAAGTAGCAGTAGTAATATAGTAGAAGTAGTAGCATAAGGTAGTAGTAGTAGTAGTAGTAGTAGTAGTAGAGGGGGCCCTAGAAATAATAGTAGTACTAGTACATGTAGTAGAAACAGTAGTATAAGTTAGTAGTAGTAGTAGTAGTAGTAGTAGTAGTAGTATAGTAGTAGTAGTAGTAGTAGTAGTAGTAGTAGTAGTAGTAGTAGAAATAGTAATATAAGGTAGTAGTAGTAGTAGTAGTAGTAGTAGTAGAAGTAGTAGTAGTAGTAGCAGAAATAGTAATATAAGGTAGTAGTAGTAGTAGTAGTATAAATATGTACTAGTAGTAGTAGTAATAGTAGCGCATTAGAGTATAGCTTTTTACTGCCGACTTCGATTGTCCGTCCGTCCATTCTCTTTAACACGCGGACTTCTCTGTTATCAAGACGTGCTCACTCAGTGAGGACAAAAACAAACAAACAATCACACAAACAAACAAACAAACAAAGTGAAACTCACGCTAGTGATATTCCGAACAGGAACATGCTATGTATTTAATAACATGTTTCAGTTTCTGTAAAAATGAAAATGGAGTATTATAGTTCTTTGAAGACTGTAGCATATAGAATACACAACTATTGTGTTGTGTATTCTATTGTGAGGACTATTGTGGTGTACACGCTACTTATGACCTAGCCATCACCACTGCATGGGTTGGCAGTTTCATGTATACATGACTGTATCGCTTTTCCTCCCATATCCTACCATAATTATACTCCTGGGCTCCGGTTACGATAAAGCTGAACAACACAGTTCAGACTGTGTGGAGCCTTGCATCATTTTTAATACAGAACATAGAGTATAACACTTTGAAGAACATTCTTCCTTTAGATTCTATACTCGATAAGGACGTTGGTTACATGATCAACAGCAGAAATTACAGAACGGCGGAAGTCCCGTCCCCCCCCCCCCTGAAAATCAGCATTAAATCATAGTTGAAATATTTATCACTTGTACTTTGTAAGATACCACGTAAATATAAATCTATTCGGCTAGACTTACCTGTGAAAAATCACGAAGAAAGAAGTTTCGTAACTTGTCGGAGTCACTTTTTTAGGTCTGGCTGGCTAGTGAGTATTCATCCGTGATGAATGAATGGGCGATGTTCCTGTCCTTACTGTTTGAACGTTGAGGAATTATCCGGATCGGCGACCTGGTGGTTGTAGGTTGTGTCGGAGTCCCCCTTCTATGTCGAAGAAAGGATATTATTCCGTGTTCACATACACAGGCTTCACCGACTCAGTAAAGTACATGTTCAATCCATCGAAATACATAGCTCCATGTTCAAACCAGCTCTTTTCCTTCTCGACACTTTTCTATGCAGTCCGACTTGTCCCGCGACCGGGACGTAGCGTTAGATGCCCGTTGGCTTTGGCGTCGCGTTCTCGAGGGGTAAAGGTTTTTTTTTTTTTTTAATAAAGCTCCAGTTTCTGTAACCACACGTGATTGTTTTAAGGAGCTGTGGGCATGTGTTGGTATTCCTTTTCCTTTACCCTCTTCACATGAAGGGAGGTAGGATGCTCCGTGGAATAAAGTTTGTACCCCTCAGGTTTGTAGATAAGTGGGTGGCCAGGGTGAGAGTCCATACGGCAAAGGCTGGCCTGTTTGTGTGTGGCTTTGCGATCGCATACTGATCAACGTATACACTGCGGTCCTCATCTGCTTATTGAAACGAGATTAAAGTCCTGGACGTCTTAACAATAAAAGGCGGTACACTGTTGCAGTATAGCGCCCATTCGCCCATCACGGGTGAATGCTCCCCAGCCAGACAGAATGAGCGGAAGAAGAAACTTACTGTTCCCTGAGTGATTTTCAAAAGTTATTCTAGCCAAACAGATTGTCATGGGCGCGCCACGTTTTCAAAAGTGGAAGGGGGGTGGGGGGGGGGGAGGGCACTTTATACTTTTGGTGTCACTTCCGGGTTTCATCCGCTTACAAACAACGGCGCTCATACTTCAAAGTTTCATCTTTTCTCATGCCACTTCAGGGGTAAAAAATGTGTGTGTGTGTGTGGAGGGGGGGGGGGGGTGACCCTCCCCACCTGCCCCTTGATTCCACTGGATTAAATCTTTGAAGGCTTCCGTGGTGGTAGAACGTTGGGTGGTAGAAGGCTTCACGGTGCACCACGTATTCTTTCTGGAGTAAGTGAGTGGCCCAGAAAAGGGCCTACCCAATCCCGACGTTTCGGCGAGCATGTTCTCGCCGTTCTCAAGGGAATGTAAAAATGTCCTTGCCAACTTGTCTTTTGATTTTGATTAATCCACTGGATTAATCAAAATCTACATCGATGTATATGTACTCAGTATACTTTTTATTAAAGGACAAGTTCACCTTCATAAACATAAGGATTGAGAGAATGCAACAATATTAGTAGAACACATCAGTGAAAGTTTGAGGAAAATTGGACAATCGATGCAAAAGTTATGAATTTTTAAAATTTTTGTGTTGGAACCGCTGGATGAGGAGACTACTACAGCTTGTGAGTCATATGCGTACAACAGTATAAAGAAAATGTAAAGAAAATTCAACATATTTTCACTTTTTTCGCATAATAAAAGAGCACTTGACTTGCCACTTTCTAAAGGCAGGGGGAATAATATTACCCATAACATTTGTCGGTAACGAGTCTGGGGAATGTGTACTTTTTTCAAAAGATGAAATTTTGTGAAATTCTCTTTATATTTTCCTTATATTGTTGTACGCATGTGACATCTAAGTTATTCACACACTGCAATAGTCTTCTCATCCAGTGGTTACTGCACAAAAACTTCAAAAATTCATAACTTTTGAACGGATTGTCCGATTTTCCTCAAACATTCAATGATGTGTTCTACTAATATTGCTACATTCTCTCAATCCTTATGTTTATGAAGGTGAACTTGTCCTTTAATCTTCATGGGAAATAGCTATATTTTTTCCAGGTTTCGTCACTTTCATGGCTCTGAGGGCTACTTTTCCTTTTTTTCACACAAGAAATCACATGAACATGTTACTACAATAAAATGCCATATTTTCATCATTTTTAAGCACTAAGATAATACAGTAAAAAAGGCAAATATTTGAATATATATCCCCCTTAATCAAAATAGCATAAATTTTTAAATCTTTTAACAGTTTTGAGCAAGACAAGTTGGCAAGGACATTTTTACATTTATTTAAGAGAGAATGATCTGTTCTGTCATGCATGAGAGAGCGCACATAAAAGACAAAACGGTGACTTTTCACAAAATTCCATATATTATAGGGCTCAGTATTCCTGATCCATATTTAAGTGCTGTTGTTGATGCTTTAATCATCCATCCTTTGATTCCCTCATACGTTTCCTGATATTTTTCATATTTTGTTTTGTTCAGTAGAGCACAAGTTTTGGGGATAATGGCTATCAATGTTCAACCCTTGATCATAAGAGGGAGTCGTTGTATGAGTGGTTGCGTGAGCACACTGTAAAGATGGAGCGAGTACGCAGCACGCAGGAAAATTTTCCGCGAGCGGACGAGAATGCTTGCCAGTTTCGCATTTGTTTCTAAAGGCCGTGTCACGCCAGCCTTGCCTGCGACTTGCAAAGAACAATTTCGACTACCCGGAGGTCCCCGTAGATGATCCGCACATGACAGTACCCAGCATGTATCTCAAAAGTAGTCGCCCGGAGGTGCGCACGCATATTTTTTTACCCTCAACCGTGTTTAGGCCCTGTCACACCTTTCCGGGCAAGCTACTCGGGCTTGTTACGTGTAGGGATTTTCTAGCATACCGGACATTCCTGAGGGCGGAAAAGGATTTGTGCGAGTCAGCGCATGTGTCTTACTTGCTAGACGCGTTATACTTGCGAGTACACTGTGTGACCTTTGTACCAGTCGCGTGGGGGCTGACAACTCAGTGAAGGAATTCCTCTAATGGAATGGCTGAAATCTCACAGAATTTCATTATCTTGGCTGCATACGGGACTGCGAAGTACCTGCGTGGGAATTGCCTGGGAAGTACTGCCGCTAAGGGTCTCCTACTGGCGTTCTGCGTGGACCTCTACGGGCATTCCCGCGACTCACCCGGAAAAGTTTTGGTCATGCTAAAAAATTGGCTGCGGTTAAATCGGACTTGCGTGAGCACCTCCGGGCAACTACGCGCTAGATACTGTCAGGTGCGGACCAACTGCGGAGAGCTCCGGGGAGTAAATGTGTTTCCCCGCAAGTCAAGCCGCAGAAGTTCCCCCGTACGGTATGACAAGGCATGAATGAAAATTGCAAACATTCTTGTTCGCCCGCTGAAAATCTTCTTCGTGCTGGAAACTACCTCCTCGCCACAAGCCCGCGTAGCTTGCCCGGAATGGTGTGACACGGCCTTTACCTTCTACTTGCGTGTATTCCGTATGACCAGCGTGAGAGCTTTGAAACCGATCCGTTTCCTGTTCATACGAGAGACTTACGGGTACTGAGAAGTACCTTCGTTGGAGTTGCCTGCGAGGTGCCGCCGGTAAGGGTCTCCTACTGGTGTTCTGCGTGTACCTCTGCAAGCGAACTCCCATGACTCACTCGGAACAAGTTTTGAGCATGCTAAATGCACAACGAAAGGCATTGCCATCCGGTATCTGGGGAAGTTTTGCCGCTTGACTTGCGGGGAAACAAATTTGCTACCCGGAGCTCTCCGCAGTTGGTCCGCACCTGACAGTACCTAGCGCCTATCTCGCCTATAGTTGTCCGGAGGTGCGCACGCAAGTCCGATTTAACCACAGCCAAGTTTGGCGCATGACCAAAACTTTTTCCGGGTGAGTTGCGGGGATGACCGGAGAGGTCCACGCAGAACGCCAGTAGGAGTACTTCGCAGTCCCCGTATGTAGCCAAGATAATGACATTCTGTGTGACTTCTGCCATTCCTTCAGAGGAATTCCTTAACTGAGTTGTCAGCTCCCACACGCCTGGCACACAGGTCACACAGTATACCCGCAAGCAGAATTTAAGTAGAACACGTCAAGCAAGTAAGACACATGCTCTGACTCGCCCAAACCCTTGTCCGCCCTCAATTCAATTCAATTCAATTCAATTCAATTCAATTCAATTCAATTCAATTCAATTCAATTTTATTTCCATTTCCATTGAATAAACAGAAACAATAT
This sequence comes from Diadema antillarum, assembly GCF_040938485.1. Lineage (NCBI taxonomy): Eukaryota > Metazoa > Echinodermata > Echinoidea > Diadematoida > Diadematidae > Diadema > Diadema antillarum. The sequence goes on from NW_027272442.1 coordinate 663,419, forward strand.
ATACAATACATTTACAGAACAAATTTATAACAATTTCAAAGAAAACGTACAAGTGGTCACGAGTAACAACAGAATTTCGTTTCTAAGGTATATACCTAATACAAAGATTAGAATGGAAATGGAGGGTCCCACTTAAAAAGCAAAGCTTGTAGGGTATGGGACCCTCAAAAAATACGTACGCAAAGTCAAAGAAACCAATGTCAACTGACATGAAATTAACTAAGGAAGGGGAAAAAAGAAGAGGAGAAAAAAAAACCAAAAAAAAAAGAACAAAAAAGGGGGAAATGAGACTATGGTACAACACGCGCCATCGTGGACACAAGCATACTGTACTTCATGATGAAAATGCAATAACAAAACAATACAACGCTCCCTGGTTTGAAATTGCAATTGATTGGGTGCATATGCCGGTATGAATGCATAGGAACGGATATTAAAAAAAAGAGAGAGAGAAAGAGAATAGACTCACTGTTACTGGTACAATAAAAGAAATATCTTAGGTAAACTTATGATAGACAGATTGTTTTCCTTAAAAGATGATTTCTGTGTGATATCTTAATACTTGTAAAAACAAACAAACAAACAAACAAACAAACAAACGACTTGATTGAGAGAATGAAACCGAACCTAATTTGGTTGTATATCATAAGATTTCAACAGAAAGAATTTTAATTTGTTCTTAAAAGAATTCAAAGTTTGTGCTGTTATTATGTCGTTGGGAAGTGAGTTCCAATGCATGTACTTTGGCCCCTCGTAGATGAAGGTTTGCTGAGCCAGCAAAGTCCTAAAAAATGGTAAATGAAATTCGTTGGATTGCCTTGTAGGATAATTATGAACAGATTGATTTTTTGAAAACATTGATTCAAATATATATGGAAGACTATTTTTATTGTAATTATACATAAATTGTCCTAAATTAAAGAAATACAAATCTTTAATTTTAAATATCTTATCTTCAAAAAATAACGGATCAGTATGATACAAATATGCAGTGTGACATATAATACGCAGTGACTTCTTTTGTAGCAGAAGTAATTTATCCAAAAGAGTTTGATATGTATTTCCCCATACAAGAATACCGTAATTTAAATAAGGCAATATGAGGGATGAATATAATGTAAGCAGGGACGACAAAGGAAGACAGAATTTAATCTTGTTGATTATACCGATGTTTCGAGAAATAATCTTACATATACTATCAATATGAAATTTCCATGAAAGCTTATTATCAACTGTTATTCCCAGAAATTTGATATAAGAAACATTTTCCAGAGGTGTGCCATCAAAAATAATATCAACAGGTAGTGCCTCAATGGAGTTGCTGAAAAGCATATATTTTGTTTTTTGAAGATTGAGAGATAATTTATTAGCTTTTATCCATTGAGCAACTTTTTCTAATTCAAAATTTAATGTCTTTACTAGGGTAAAAGGATTATTATGCGAAAAAAAATAAATTTGAATCATCCGCAAAGAGAATGAAAGAAAGAATATCTGATGATTTACAGAAATCATTTATATAGATAAGAAACAGAAGCGGACCTAATAAACTTCCCTGTGGGACCCCACATTTAACATTGAACATTTGTGAATTGCAACCATTTAAATTATTATTGTCCGGTATGCTGGAAAATCCCTACACGCAAGAAGCCCGCGTAGCTTGCCCGGAAAGATGTGACAGGGCCTTAAAAATGGTTGCGGGTAAAAAAATTTGCGTGCGCACCCCCGGGCGACTACGGGTGAGATACGTGCTAGGTACTGTCACGTGCCGGTAATCTGTGGGGACCTCCGGGTAGTAAACATCATCGGGTTTTTCGCAAGTCGCACGCAACAAGGCTTGCCTGGAAAGGTGTGACACGGCCTTTATCTTGAATGAGTGCTCAATCATGCATGTTCACACAGTGTAAGCGTATAAAAATACTTTTGCAAAATTATTTTGCGCCAAACTTATTCTTTCAAAATATACGCCAGGTCGATTAAATGGGGAGTTACTTTTGTTGTTATTGTGGGTATACACACGCACATAATTACCGTATATGTTTTCCTGTGTTTCTGAAGGCAACAGTGACTCAGGTTTATTGTGTAATGCTTGTAATCTGCCCCACATAACAAAGGGTGCAAAGTGGAACACTTTTTGAAGACGGGTCGAATTTACATGGGCATTGGGCAATGGTACACAGCAAGTAACATCCGAGTGGTCGTATTTCGCAATACAAGCCGAGTAGCTAGTAATCGGCATGAGGTATTTCATTATACGCCATGCACAAAGTATCATTCTTTCTATTGTAAAGTCGTAATTATCTCAATTTATAATTGAGTTTATTCGAATAGGTATAAATAGAATCACACACTGGTCCGTTGAAATATATTAGAGCTTTTATACAGCACCAAGCTTCATGATGAATAAAAAAAATCAACAATATTCTTCTTGTCTACTTGTGTTTTCTTAATGAAATGCAGTGACACATATTGTGTGATAACTCTGTTCGCCTGTTCCGAAAAGCTCATTATGATTGCCAAACACCTTCCCCCAAATTAATGAAGCATGGATCTATTTCAGCACAAATTACACACTGTCGCCTATTATAATCATGTGCAGGTCCATGGGATTTATATCTCCATACCAAGGTCCCTTCAAGGTACCCGAAACAAACAAACAAACAAACAAACAAACAAACAAACAAACAAACAAACAAACAAAAACGGACGAACGAACGAACGAACGAACGAACAAACACACATGAAGTATGCATACTTTTACGTATTAGATTATAATACATGCATAATTATTATACACCTTATGTATGTATGTTTATACATACATACATACATACATACATAATAGATAAATACATTCAAACATATAGTGATTATAATCATAATGATAATTCGTCAAAATGTATACACTGTATGTTAATGTATTATTTTTTGTTGAATAGAAATAAAGTATAATTGATATGAGATTGAAACTCCGATAACGATGCTAAAGCACAACAGTAGCAGAATTAAAAATCTTGTTACGGCTGCATGCTGTTTATCATTACAGAGTCGGTTCACAGTGATTATTGTATTCACTCCTTCAAGAGTGAATATTTTCACTCGATTTTCTTTAGAGAGTATTCAAGTAATGTGCAGATAAATGTTTCCAGGTTAGCATGCCTGTACAGTGACGGGGTGATTAAACTGCACATTACTTGAATATGAGACCATTCTGAAGCAAATAATTTTCACATAACAAAAGATATATAATGTACTCTTAAATGAGTCCGCAAGGATTGGAACAATCATCCCCCAGCACTCCCACTGATTCCCACTGATCAGTTACGAGCCATCCCCTTTACAACTGTCCTCAATGTCTAGGAATTATCATTTCTGTTGTGAACATGGCGATGTCTAATCCTCTATGAAAGTATTGTTTTGTTATGATTTGTACCAATGGTTGTTCGAGTGTCGACTGGCGAAAAACAACAACAGCAACAGCAGCAGCAGCAAGAAGGAGAAGAAGAAGAAGAAGAAGAAGAAGAAGAAGAAGAAGAAGAGGAACAAGAAGAAGAAGAAGAAGAAGAAGAAGAAGAAGAAGAAGAAGAAAAAGAAGAAGAAGAAGAACAACAACAACATCATCATCAACAACAACACACGATTATAGAGTTGGACACACTTCCCAAATTTCCTGGCACAGAAAAAGTTATATGTCTCCTGTTTTTTCTTTCGTGATATAACTTGTATCATTATTCAAAACGTAGTCGAAATTTGTGATTCGAATCAGGTCAACATATAAAAAAAATCAGATACTGAGTTTGCCTGAACATTCTCTGTGCATTGCACCTTATCTCAATTAAATACATCCCCTTTTCTCTTCTTGCGTGTCAAACGTTGGGTAAACAAAAACATATTTACACATCATTGTGTAGATGGGGCTGTAGCGTCGCTCACGTATAGTCTATTGAATTGATACTGATCAAGATTACTGGGTATTCCCCAAGAAAGAGATGTGTGTGTGTGGGTGAGAGAGACGTATCATTCTATACTGATATAGCTGTGTGTCTGTGTGTGTGTGTGTGTGTGTGCGCGGGGGGGGGGGGTGTGGCTAAAAGAATGCAGAAAAACAGCCTTGACAATTGAAGCCCTAGCAGCATTTACAGTTTGGCTGCCGATCCGACGAAACGCTACTTTTTGATCATGGAGAACATAGAACAGATTTTGAGGAACATCCTCAACGTGAGGACGGTCGAAGGCTTCGAGACGCGAGGAGGGGGCTTTATGAGCAAGAGCAGGAATTTCAGAACGGAGAGAGGGAACTTCTTCGTGAAAGTCAACACCAAAAGTGAGGTGAGACTGGAAATTATGCATAAGTTACCCGGTGTCTTTTGGTAAGTCTACTTTTATTCATTCATCCTCCAAACGAAAAAAAAAAAAAAAAAAAAAGACCCGCTTTGAGTCTTGTCTCGCCGAGTTCATAGCTATTATGAGTGTATAACCAACAGTCATTTTGTCAGCCGGGTTGCCTCCGAGGGCTGGTTTTATCGTATTTCATGCGCTCTGCTTCGTATCAATCAGGGAAATGCACAAATTCCTCGATCTTCAATAATGTAGGCCTACATTTAATTTACTTTGAATTGCTATAATGTTCGTTAAAAAAAATATAGAAAACGTGAAGCATCTGGACTACTGCAACTTTTATGATACATAGTAGTGTGTAAATATGATATAATTATATGCATTTATCTGTTTGTATACTTATATATATATATATATATACATTGTATATATATATATATATATATATATATATATATATATATATATAATGCATAATTATGTTATCGATCAGATTTGATGATTGCAGTGACTCATTATTGGGACATTGCAACTTGCCTCACATAACCAGGGGTATATAACGCAATGTTTTCTTTGCATACGGAGCCGACTTCATGACATTGGCTAAGAGCGTGCAAACGGAAACTTGTCGGCGCGTTGCATTTCGCAATGTACGTCTCATGTCAAAGCCGATATTCAGCCACCGCCCACTAGCTTCATTATGTATGGGACCGAGACACTAGCAACAAACACCGTATCGCACGATTGCAAATCCTCAATACTTTTTTTTTAGTTGATTTGCCTGTGAATATAATGAACGAACGAACGACCTAACAAACAATTGAACGGGTTTTTCAGACAATGCCATTGCAAGCCCGAAAATGCCTTGTTCCCATAGACGCGAACCGAAGATAATGTTCAACGGTTCAACGGTTCAACGGTAACGTAATGAGCAATGGTACGAGCATCAGGGAAACGTTGCTGAAACAGAATCACTGTTTGTGATAGAAACGCATCTCCATGGAAACCATCTGAAGGTCGTTATCAATATCTAACGGCACATTCCTTCCATTGATTGATTAGGGTCTACATTGAGTGTTCGTGTTGAACTGGAAATTTAACGTTTGATAGATGGTTCCAGCACAGATGTAGGTATGCGGGACCCTGTATAAACTGTAGTAGTGAGATTGCTTCTGAGAAAAGAAGCGACATATATGCATTTACAGGTATGAAATTTAATGTCGCTGGTAAATATTTGCACCGGAATTCAGGTAGAGAGTAGATCATCATATAATCTTCTAACAATTATCATCGTGTGGATATAAAGTGAACAGATGAAGTGTTCCGTGTATTATATACGTATAAATTCACAATATTAGCCTCATATTATGTCGTGAATGGATTTCGTTATACATTGTATTGTGTTACACATAAAGTGCAGTGCAGTATTTCTTGCTGTGGTGATCACTGTTGTACCATTGGGTACACGTCACGAGACCGACACCCACGAATCATACAGACCACGAGTCATACAAGTCACGAGTCATACAGCCCATGAGTTACACAGCTCACGAGTCATACAGCCCATTAGTTCGACACTAAGCTAACAAGGCCCACGAGACCGACACATTTAGCCCCGTGTTGTATCTGTCGAACTTGTTTTCAGTGTCGAACTCATGGGCTTTATTTGCATAGTGTCGAACTCATGGGCTATATGACTCGTGAGCTGTATGACTCATGGACCAGCTTTCAATGTCGAGGTCGTGGGCTGTATGACTCGTGGGTGTCGGTCTTATGGGATGACCCCGGACCACTGACAACAACTTGGGGAATTCTCAGGACTGATGTGCGTATACGAGTACAAAAAGGGATCATTTCGGGTGTGTGTTCATGCAGGAAGCGGTTGATACGGAAACATAATGTGATACTACATTGGTTTATTAATTTCACCTCTTTTTTTCATTATTTATAAAAGAACGTAATGCTATGAGAAACATTATGCAATTGGCCTACTTAATATGTACTGTTTCAAGATTCAGCGATATGATCTAGACAGCAAAAGCAAACACATTGAACTATACAAAAATCCGCATTTCTTACATTTTTTTAAATGATGCAGTCTTTTTAATCTGTAATGACTATTTTGGTCGAATACTTTTCACTGTTGATAATTCCACCATGAGCTTGAAGACAGAGCATACATTTTGTTGGTGCGGGGTCTTTTCATGTGCTTTGTCACAGACAATGAATTGTTTTCAAGTTACCACTGACAATTTCCCGCTGGAAACATTCATATTCACTTATATCAATGTGGAAAAAATTAATAATGAATAAACGTTATTGGCGTATTGAGCAAATTATAATACTTCATCACATATAAGGCAAGGTGAATTAAAAAATCAATTTAGCGACAGAGTCTTCGGTTGGTTACAAATGGTAATACAATTTCAAATTGATTGATTTATTTTTCAATTCATTCATTTATTTACTTCTTTATCTGTTCATTTATTAAACATTCTGTTACGTAATATGTATGGTTGCATGCATCTATGTAGGCCTTATTTATTCATTTATCTATCACCTGTTTATTCATTCAATACTTTCTTTGAATTCTTTAACTCCTTTAGAAGATTGAAAATATGCCGAAAAAAATTATCATCAAAATTAGTTTATACTAACCACAACAAGTCCATCGTAAATGTATGAATCTTTACACACTAAAAACGTTTTGATGTCCAACGTTACCAAGTTAAAATCTTAGTCGGACAATCGATGCAGAAAGTATGAATTTTTAATATTTTGGTGTTGGAACCGCTGGATGAGGAGACTACTAGAGTTCATGACGTATGTGTGGACAACAATATAAAGAAAATATAAAGGGAATTCCTCAAAAATTCATTTTCATGAAAACTTCATATTCCATAAACTTGATACTGTTGTCCCCGTGCTTTCTGAAAGCGGATAGTCAAGTGCTCTTTCATTATGCTAGAAAAATGAAAACATGTTGAATTTGCTTTATGATATTCTTTATTGTTGTCCACACATGACGTCATGAACTCTAGAAGTCTCCTCATCCAACGGTTGCGGCGCCAAAACTTTAAAAATTCATAACTTTTGCATCGATTGTCCAATTTTCCTCAAACTTTCACTGATGTGTTCTACTAAAATGTTGCTGCTTTCATTCAATCCACATATTTTGTCTTTTGGTTTTGGTTTCCTTCAAATCTCTAGGTTATTTGACTCCATGCAGCGACCTCCGTTCCTTGGCGTTGCCTTTTTTAACCTCCTTTTGTGTTTTGTGAACAAGCAGAATCTATACTGATCATAGCCTGCATGCTATCCTTTACGGTAAAGGATTGCGAAATCTGGAAACTCACTTGGCTGAATGAAAACGTCCAGTATGTCCGGTGGATTAATAACTCCCACACCGTATAAATGCGTGGTTTTATATACAAACTGTTATGAGAGGACAGCCTTTGAACTCTGTGTAAACTCCTACACATCATGCATAGTGTCCATACCATGGAACTCGACTCCATCGACTACACACTGAGTGTATCATCAGGAAAAAAATCTGGACACATCTAGAAATTGTCATGTTTACCCCATAAAGAAGAACAGACTGTTTTGGGCAATATCACGTGCCACATATACCTGTGCCAGTGCAGAGCTTATACTGATCATGTCATTGGTTTATTGCCACTTGGTCTCATATAGGTGGTCTACCTCCCAGTTCGTCTAACACCTGTACGGCTGAGCTCATTTGATCTACTGTCAATTTCGTCTAATGCTTGTTTGGTCTAATCCTCACTTGGTCTAATGCCCAGTTTTGCTAATTATCTTTTCGTCTAATGACCGGATGGTCTAATTGCAATTTTGTTACCTTGTTGTTGTTTCTTTTCACATTTTGTGCAATAAACTGTGGATATAAGACCCCGTGTACAGTGAGTGAAAGGACCGGGCTTGTCTGTGGCCGAGCCCGGCCTTCATTTCACTGCAAATGCGCAAAAGGCCAACTGCGGTACCAAAATCGGCCACGCATTATTTTGGCTAAGCTCTGGAGGTAGTCTCGGCCGCGGCTCGGCTCGGCCCGGGCTCGGCCCGGCCTTTTCTTACTGTAAACGCAAACTGGGCCAAATGCGGGAGCAAATTGCGACCGGCGCACTCAGTAATAATCGTTCGTTTACAAGCAGAGCGCCACGACGACAAACTATTGAAAGGTTTGAATTGAAAAGCCCGGGCCGAGCCCTCCACTGTAAACGGACAAAACTGCGTGGCCGAGTACCGCAATTGAGGCCAGGCTCAGCCCGGGCTCGGCCCAGCCGTGTACTGTAAACGGGGTCTTAGACGAAATGGGCACAGCCCGTCTGGAAGTAGACCAACATGACATATTGTAATGAGTCCAAGTGCCAATTGGAGTAAATAGTCACTACACAAACTGGTTGAAGACGAAGCGGGCTTAGACTATGTGGGTTGATCGAGTCCAAATGACCATTAGATGAGAAAATGGGAGTATACCAAGTAATAGATCAACCTGTCGTTGACTAACAGGTATCGACCAGCAATCCAAGCTATGAGCTATGCGTGTGATGGCGATCTACTGTATTTTTTACCTCTTCAAATGACTTGACAATAATAGTATAGTCGTTATGTTCCATGCGCACATGTATCGTACAAATGAACATAATGTTGCGAAATACACTTTTTTCCGCGTTGTCTCACGCATGGAATTGCGTTATTATAAGCATTGAACTGACAGTTTACCGCACCTTTATCGAGAGAAAAAAAAAGGAAAATGAATTGAGATAAAAAAGTAGGATGTTTTGTAACCGTCAGAAATGTTCTATAGTTGCATCATTTCCCTCTTTTTATTCACTCTTTTACTATTCATGGCATTTGCTGCAGTCAAGGAGAATGTTCGAGGGAGAACGAGAAAGTCTTCTAGCCCTTAAAGCCACCGACACGGTGACATGTACCACACCCGTGACGATCGTCGATCACCCGGAGGGATCGGGGGCCATCTTTGTGCTGGAGCACTTGGATATACGAGATCTGGACCAGCACGCGGCGGAACTTGGAGAACAAATGGCACGGTATATGCCAACTCTCTTACGTTTTGTGTGTGTGTGTGTGTGTTTTTTTTTTTTTTTTTTGGTCAATGATCTTTATTTGACTTCTATAATTTCACATAAAACCATTCAAGATGAATGTATAAACACAATTTTTGATCAATTAAAAATAGTTATAATTAAATCAATCTATCGGTGCGTGACCCGAAATACATACAGCTTACATTAAACACATAGACTTCTATACACGGTTGTTACCCCCCCCCAAAAAAAAAAAATAAATAAATAAAAATAAATAAATAAATAAAATAAAATACCCTCCCTATACCTTATGCCCTCTATACCTGCCCCCCCCCCCCCCCCATGCATACAGTACTGGGATCTGCGCTCACATCTCAATCTCTGCACTTCAATAAGATACTTTTAATCAAACAAATTCCACAGTATATGCATATCCTGTTGTAATGCATAATCATCTCAAATCATAGGCATTGGAAAGGTAGCGAAAAGAGAAAGAGAGAAAAAAAAGCACATACACAAACGCACGCACGCACAAAGAAGAAGAAGAAGAAGGAGAAGAAGAAGAAGAAGAAGAAGATAAAAGTTCCGAAATAGTGTGAGAAAAATAAGATAATGACAAGTTCAAAAGTTGTGCATTTTTGAAGTGTTGGTTGATTACACAAAGCTGTACCACTCAATGTGGATGGGAAGTGTGCAGGATTGGAAGATTATATACAATGGATTACATCGAAGGTAATTTACTATCTCTGATTCCGGAAACCCGATAAGCCGTCACGTATATCGCTGCAGCCGGAATCGAGTGTTCCCTTCAAATAGAATCAACCAGTTCGAAGTTCGTGACATGAAATATAAGATAACAGTACACAGGTCTTGAGGAGATGAGGACATAGTACGATTACTAACAATACTCTTGCCTCTCATGGATTGTTTCCAATTCCAACCGTAGCTTGCATCTCCACAATAGGAAACTGAAGGCCGAGGAAGAGAAAGGTGCGTCGAAAATTGGATTCTGTGACCGACTAGAAGAGAGCGGTGCTACGCGCTACGTCTCGAGATTCGGATTTCATACCACCACGTGCTGCGGTTACATCCCCACGGATAACACATGGACAGACGACTGGACGGTGAGTCTATGGTCTAGGGGTCGTTGAGCTTTTACTCGTTTTGAGAGCGTATGAAAGTCTATCGCTAAATAGATGAAAACTACAATGCTTTACTTAGTTGGAAGGACGACTGAACGGGCAGCATAGCTACTTAAGATGTTGTTTTCCTAAATTTATGAACGGATGGCTGGACGGTGGGAATTACAATCGTTGATTATGATAATCACTATGAAAGATTCAATTTGATTTTGATTTAATTCGATTTTTTTTTTCTTCAGAATTTTGATTGGACAAACTATCATTACTATACTTTGGTACTTTAATATATGTCTAGTGAAATCCCTACTGGAAAGATCACAGTGTCTCACAGTGTGTTCATAGTGTGGTCACATAGTCGACTGTGTGAAAACGCTCGAATTTAACAGTGTGGAGAAGATTTCACACTGAGGGTTGGTTTTCACAGAGTGTTCACATGGTATGTTGATGAGTCACAGTGTGTTCACACTGTTAAAAAGCTCGAAATTAACAGCGTTAGATTTTACACTGTGTTCACATTGTGTTCACACTGTGTTTCTCACACTGTGGGACACTGTGTGCTTTCCATCATGGAATATCAATGAAATATCACATTATTATTAATGGTTGTTACAGCAAAGATCTATAAGTTGGTAAAACACATCTTTGCTTGAGCCTGTTACGAGTGAAGTGACAACGTACGTTTACGCCTCTTGATATTCTGCATGATAAAAAGATACGATCTCTTATCCGATTACACCACCACAGTGATCACCTTATTTCATCATTATAATTGTGATTACGTAGTATGAACTATTATCTTTAGTGACAAATCATAAAGAGCCCCCAAGGGTTCTGCTCAAGGCACTCTACCCCTCCCCCCGAAAAAACGGGGATGACTATAACTGACATAGGTACTAAATCCTAATCGTCGTTTTTCGTCTTTGCTTCAGCACTTGTAGTTTAACACTGCATAGCTCTGCCATGCCATTCGACTTGTACTTCAGATTGATATAGTCACAACTCATGCGCACGCACATCATCGTAAACTTGGTGATCACTTGATCCTTGAAGACAACCACCAACCACAAAGAAAAAAAAAGAATGTCATGGGAAGAAAGAAGTAAAAACAGCTAGCCAAAACTGAAAATAAGTCTTATAAAAATCGTGAAGATTTGCAATTAACTTACTGCATGAAATCACAACGATGAATCAAGATCGACGAGTGTTTGAACAGTCACTGCAGGATTGTCAAGAGCTCACCAGGAGACTGTAACTGGAAGTTGAATACTAGAAAGTGAAGAAACAAACAATGATGGGGTTGTACGCATGCACTACATCATGATAACGAGTGCACTTTCACAGTTTTTAGCTTCTTCACAGTAAAAATTACGCGCCGTCATTTATGAGATGTATGCAGTGCATGCATGCGTGCATATTAATGGATGGAAACTCTCTGCCCTTGTTGCGCTGATAACCCAATACTTCATGAACGGCTCATGGTACAATAAACTATTCAATACAATCAATCATGTCAGCTACCACTTATCAAGTAATACTGGCTGGAGTGGCACAAGGCCGAAATCAGATCCAAAATGTGTAAGGCAATGCTATTTTCCAACTATTCGTCAAGAACACTCAGTATATTGTACTCCTTTCAGCCGTTTGGTTTCAGTTTCTGTTTATTTTTTGTCCCGCACGCCAGAGATGACCAATGAACGTATCAACTATCAAAATGCCAGGGCCAATGTGACTTGGTCGAGATTATGACGAAAATGCGTAAATGAGGTCATTACATAAATAAGACTTCAGATGTTGACATATAGGTTACGAGACACCAATTATGATTATGCAAGTAAACAGTTCGGTACCTAACGGTTCATAGCTATTATAAGTGACTGTACTTTGACAACTATAAGAGTAAAACGTATAGGCCTAAGATCCTTCATTCACCTCTGAAAGCAAATGTACTTCCCCGCTTTCTCTCAGCAAACACACATACGCACATATAGTCCAGTCAAAATACGACAAAAAGTGGGTTAACCCACAACTAATTGCAACAGAAACGATTCCACTTGCATTTGACCCGGAAGAGCTATCAAAATAACATATTAAAAGTTCCCTAAAATTCGAGTGGTGGATCAGTGTCTAATTTGCATAAATTCAAAATGGCCGCCATACAACCTGTTTATGCCTATATCTCGGGATACGTAACCAATAGAAAGTAAATTCCGGTGTCTAAACCTATGTTTTTTAGGTCAAGGAATACAATTATGTTATCTGTAGCAACTTTCAAGCATCCCTTTATATAGTTTTTGCATATATTTGCATATAATTACATGCAAAATGGCCGCCATATTGCCTGTGCAAGCCCGTATCTTCGTATACCATTAATGTAGTACACTCAGGAATAAGTCGCTATATATCTGGACATAAAACCCACAAAAAATATATTCTGGTGTCTAAACCTATGTTTTTTAGGTCAGGGAATACAATTATGATATTAGCAGTAACTTTCAAGCTTCCCTTTATACATTTTTTGGAATATATTTGCATTCACTAAATGCAAAATGGCCGCCATAATTCCTCTACAGGCTTATATCTCTATCTGTAAAAGGTACCCAGTGGTGGTGTCTATGGTCTTAATTTACTGCTGAAAGTCACTGTTGTAGAAAACGTTCCAATCAGGAATAATTACCTATATTTCACTAAAAATTTGCATATATTTATACATAAATCTATTCAAATTAAGAGTAGCTTATATCCATAAGCTACTCTACAAAAGCTTCGTGAGTTTGGACATTTGTTTAGAGAATGTTCTTGTCATATCAGGATACCATGTCACTCACTCACTTTCTGAATAAAAGACCCAGGGGTCCAGCCCTCACTCGAGTATCTCAAGTTCACCTTCCATGCATTCTTACAGACTATTACTTGGGAGAGAGGAAATTGGAAGACTTTGGGAAGGGCCATTTCTACAAGCCTTTAGGGACCTCCATGGCCCAGGGAGGCATGATGTTCATATATTCATGACACTAGCGATAAATGCACCTACAGTACTAAGTTTGTTGAAAATTTGACCATATGTTTTCAAAAAGAGGATCAAAAATCAAAAGTGGCCCCCAATAACTGGTCCCAGCCCCAAGGCATCCGCACCTATAGGTAATATTTAAGGTGCCTTTGGGCATCCTGTGGCCTGGGGTGGAGGGGGGGGGGGGGGTTGGGGTAGATGGTACCCGTGATATATGTATATATATATATATATATATATATATATATATATATATACATACGAAGTATGGTGGCAATGCATTTCAGTTCAACAGTGCTATTTATTCAGACCAAATTTTCGACGGATACATTCATCTTCCTCAGGATCGACAATGACAATTGTGAAGAAAGACGAATGTTTGCGTCGAAAATTTGGTCTGACTAAATAGCACTGTTGGACTGTAATGCATTACCACCCTGATTCGTCATCTTTCTGTACTGGTACCAACACATTGATTACAAGTATCATATATATATATATATATATATATATATATATATATATATATACTGACATCAAAGGACTTAACCACAACATGGCGGGGCGGTGCAAGGACAGTAAATCTATTGACAGCAAGTCTTGCATATATAGACGTGGCTGGTGTTGGGTAGCACCCCTTTAATCATCGAGCTTTCAGGCGAAAAGCCCTTCTTCAGGATTGTGTTGGTGCTGAGTGTGGTCTTGTAGTGTTGTCTGTACACAGACAACACTACAAGACCACACTCGATGATTAAAGGGGTGCTACCCAACACCAGCCACGTCTATATGTGCAAGATTTGCTGTCAATATATATATATATATATATATATATATATATATATATATATATATATATATAATGTGTAATATTTCGAAAATAAGTTAAACTGTGAAAGTAAACTTAAATCTATATGCAATCTCCAAGATATTCAACTTTGTACATTATACCTAGCTCTGTTACACTTGGTTCTACTTTTGTGTGTGTGTGTGTGTGAGGGTGTGTGTGTGTGACGAATTTTTTTTTTTATAATAGATTCCTTAATTTCGGGGTTCTGGGACCTTTCGGAATATGGTGTCTATTTGAACACCTTGAAAGCCTATCATCCTTGGGATGCTACTTGCCTAGTTTGTTGAAAATCTGTCATTACATGGGTTTTTTTTAAAGAGAACCTAGCTGGAAATGGTTTTTGAAAATGTATGCATGACCGACGACCGGACAGTAGAATATAAATGATGGCTATTTGCAATATTAGCTTGAATCTTTTTTGCTGTCTTGAACCTTTGGCTAAGATGAGTTTAAAATCTAATGGATCAAAGTCACTTGATTTCAAGAAAACTTTCGTTTCCTGTACATCATTTTCATTTTCTAGCTTGTGATAATACAGATACTAAGGTATGTAATGTGATCTCTCAAAATAGAAACACGAGTATACAAAACTATAGCTTACACTCACAGTGTTTTATGTGTTTACCACAAATTCTGGAATAGGATGGTGTGAAATTGCAGTTGATTAATTTAAAGCAAACAGGATCTCGGCTCTATTTCATACTGAAGCGTGGTAAGTCTCACGTTTGTTGTAAACTGTGTCGATGTCTTTCGAGAATGCTTCTTATTCCTAGTCACCAATTAGAACAGCATAATCTCACTCCTCACATATTTTAGAAATACAACATTACAAGTGTCTGATATATAATGGCCCGCATCTGACACTGGTATGGGTTGTGTGCAGTCAAATCTGCTTGCCCTGCAACTATACACTGCCAGTTGCTAACATCCTGTCTTGCAGTTGCATCAGACTTTCTTCAGGAGTTCTTAATAGCTGCACTGTGTCTGTAGTGATCAGAACATATTTTTGATTAAACATCTTCCTAAAATCGTCCCAATTCCAATGATTGTATGTCATTTCCCTTCCACTGTTTAACTTGAAGAAAAGCTGGAGGGAAGGGACCTTTTGGAAGGGTTAGGAACAGAAAATGATGTTATGTATTTTGTTTTTTATCTGACTTAAGACTGCTTTTTCGCCAGCAAAATTGAATTCAGCCTTCATGCTGCTCGCATTTCTAAAAAACAACAACTGTGTGTTGGTGAAAATGTTATTAGTGCGAAGCCTCAATGCAATAGGAAACATTTCTTTTAATAAAGCTGCAGATACAACATGAAAAATGGTGAAAGTAAGACGTATAAGAATTTATATGTGTTGTATGAGCTTGAAGCCAATGAGAAGGATGCTGTTTGTATTGATCGACTGATGAATCCAGAGTACTAGTAATAGAAATGTTAAGGCATTTCCTTTTTTTTTTCTTTTTCTTTGTATCTGGCTGTAAATCACAATGTTTTACATTTTCAGTGAGTCACTGGGTGAAACCGTGCAAAAATATGACAAAATCCACTTCCATACAAATTATCACGGTCATATGTTGCTCATTGATAAACATGCCTTTACCAAAAGTTTTGCAACAAAGGACACAAGTATCAACTAAACATGGATGTAAATCATCGTAGGTAAGAAAAAAGATGTTTGAAAAAAAAAACACCTGCTGAATGATTTAAGACCAATTTTTGTGTACCGTAAGCACACTTTGAAAGCTATATGAGATATGTCCAAACTCATTAAACTTTTGTAGAGTAGCTTATGGATAATCATGAACTTGATGACATGCCCCCCCCCCCCCTTGGCAAAAAAAAAAAGAGAGAAGAAATAAAGAATTGCAACATAGACACAAGTAATAAGCAGTAAACATGAGGGCAAATTACAAAACATAATACATTAGATATCATGCAATCATGAAATATTTTAACGATTCCTACTACATAATTTTAGACTTTAATATTTGTGTACCTATTGAGCACACTTTGGAAGATAAGTTGAATCTACAGTTAATAAAGATATGTTCTATTCGATGCTACTTACAGTTGTTCTCTGTTTTGAGGCTGTATCTCAAGAAAATGTGAGTACAATGTAATACAATACTTTTAATAAATGCAAGAATATACACACTAGGTGTAGGATAATCATCAAGGTTTTAAATGGTATAACAATTTTCCCTTGATATCTTGGATGAGACATTACAGTACAATCAACCTTCTGCAGCTTGTATTCGTATATCTGAAATCATATTCACGGTAGTAATTTGAATAGATTTATGTATAAATATATGCAAATTTTTAGTGAAATATAGGTAACTATTGCTGAGTGGAACGTATTCTACATCAGTGATTCTCAGTAGTAAAATTAAGACCACAGACACCATCACTAGGTACCTTTTACAGATAGAAATATAAGCCTGTAGTGGCACTACGGCGGTCATTTTGCATTTAATTGAATGGAAATATATGCAAAAAAATGTATAAAGGGAAGTTTGAAAGTTACTGCTTATATCATAATTGTATTCCCTGACCTAAAAAACATCTATAGGTTTAGACACCAGAATTTATTTTCTGCGGTTTTATGTCCAGATATATAGCGACTTATTCCTGAGTGTACTACATTAATGATAAACGAAGATACGGGCTTGCGCAGGCAATATGGCGACCATTTTGCATGTAATTATATGCAAATATATGCAAAAACTATATAAAAGGATGTTTGAAAGTTGCTATACATAACATATTTGTATTCCTTGACCTAAAAAACATAGGATTAGACACTGGAATTTACTTTCTGTGGGTTACATATCCCCAGATATAGGCATAAATAGGTTGTACGGCGGCCATCTTGAATTTATGCAAATTAGACACTGATCCACCACTCGAATTTTAGGGAACTTTTAATATGTTATTTTGATAGCTCTTCCGGGTCAAATGCAAGTGGAATCGTTTCTGTTGCAATTAGTTGTGGGTCATTTCATATTTTGACTGGACTAATATGCACGCGTACACCCACCCACCCACACATACACACACGCACACATACATACCAGGCACACGGCAGTGTCAACAGAATACTCAGTATACATGAACCGTACTAGTGCTGCCAGGATTCGTGATTACGCTATAGTCATGTCTCGGTATGCCGTGTCGACAAAAGTTTGAACTTTCAGAACTGTACGTTTTTTTTTTTGTTTTTTTTTTGTTTTCTTTTTCTACAGAGATCGTAGCGAATTTGAAATCCAATTGTGCGACGACATGAATTCAGGCATTAACCCTATTCCCACAGGAGGGGGGGGGGGGGGGGGGACAAGTGATTATCTCGCAAGGCATGATGCTATCGCCGCGACAATTTATAACTTTTTCTTACAAGTATCGCGCAACTTTTGAGACCAAATTTGTCGTCCCCGGGCATACCGTTTTGAAGCCACGCCCCTTTGAAAAAAATTCGTCGACCCAAAAATTGCTCAAAAACATGATTTTGTGTACAAATCCAAAGTAAATTGTGTTTTTGCAATTAATTCATATAAAAATGAATATTTTTACTTTCAATGGCTGATAATGATTTATTTTGGCCTGATTATGCTTTAAAAAGTTTCTGCGACAAATTTTGACGAAAAAAACAACAAAAACAAAAAGTTAAAAAACCCCGAAGAAATACATAAGAAATTCAATAAACAATAAAATACATAACAAATAATTATGAAGCCGAATTTTTGCTTTAATATCATTGTTGAGGATATCGAAAAGAATATGTTCACCAAATCTTAGAAGTTTTGGAGCTTTATTTTTAGATTTATATGAAATATATAGGAAATATATTTTTGCACAAATTAGCATGAATTAATTGATATAAAATATATAAATAAAATTTGAAAAATCTAACTATACAGTCTTGTAGATTACATTAGCCTCTACCTTGACGCAAATTTTCGCGAGGATCGCGCGATCCACGACCGAGATTTGAAGGGGGGGGGGGGGGCAAAAAGCCCCCCCTCCCCCCCCCCCCCCCCCCCCCGTGGTTTCAAGTCCCTTAAAAAACTCCCATTTTGTCAAGCCTTGCATTCGAAAGACCTCTTGACTGTGCGGTGTAGGCGAAAATTGCACTTGCACCGAATTTCATCCTCTGCAATACAATGTCTTTACCACATTTTGCGAAGCTTTATGACCCTTGTCCTATCGTACGCTTGCCTGTGACCTAACATGATTTTGTAAGTAATCGAAGTCTTGCTTATTTCACACTTAATGATGTTTATGTTGCCTCGAAGAACAGTTTTAGAGGACGACTCTTTCGCATATAGACTAGTACCTGCCACCTGCTTTAATAGCCCTATGTCAGGCATCGTGTTGTGACCTCGGTTTATACAAAAAAGATCACCGCAATTTAAATTTTGAGACTAGTTTGGGATGATGACGTGCCAATCTAAGAAACAAGCGTAGGCCTAAACGTCAATCTTCAAAATGGATTGCATGTTTGTTTGTTGTTTTGTGTGTGTGTGTGTGTGTGTGTGTGCAATATTCCATTGTATCATTTTCCGTCATAAAGGATGACATACAAACGGATAAATATTTCATATGGATGGATACGTTTACATATACCATGGCATGCATGGGATGACACAACTAAGCGCTGTTTTTCAAAGGTATCACTTAGATAAGCAATATAAACAAAGCAGTATACAAATTTGCAATGGAAATTAAAATAGAGTATACATTAATTAAGATTAATTAAGATTAATATGTCAGATAAAAAAATCTTATGCAATTATTTACTTAGACAATTAACCCTTTAGGAACTGAAGATTCCGTACATAATGGCCTATTGTTCCCTGGGCAATATTACTCTCATTTACAACACAACAGTACCACTGCCATTTCGACAACTTTTTAAATTATGCAAAATAGATCACAGCATATCTATTTTTGTGTATTATAAGTTATGCTTATTTATTTTTTTTTCTAAGAGAATGGTTTGTCACTGAACTAATTTTGACACACTTTTGCTTACCGTTGACCTCTTTCAAATTACGTAATTATATATTCTATATGAAAACAATAAAAATAGCAAAGCAAGAAAACTATAGGAAAGCGGACGTGCGGTTTCGGGCGGTTCAGATACCAATGGGTTAAGAGTAGCATACTGAAAATAGGGCCTAAATAGACATTTACGTATTTACAACAAAAGAAATAAATGAATATAGATTGAGAGCTGTTAAATAAACAAACCACATATATACTTCAGAAGTGAAAATTTCTAAATCCTTCAAAAATACATGTGGACATTTTTTCAATTTCAAGATATGAGGCAGTGCATTATATTGTGTCGATCCCCAATGATGTGTAGTTTTTTTTTTTAATAAGGAGAAGGCTGGAAGACACCTTTCATGGATGAGGATAACATGGATATTATGTTACATATATTATTGAGGATTGATTCAAGTGCGAATATGGTTAAGTGTTTCTTATGTCTAGATTGAACGGACGATCAATTTAAGGCAGATTAAATGTGTAAACTAGACACACGTTCATAAGGATCTATTCTCATGGTAATTCTCCAAGAATGGTTTAGAAGAATTTGTTATTGTTTAACATACTTTGTATTGCTTGAATCAAATATGATATCAGCATTGTAAAATAAGAAGAGCAAGATAATGTGAAAAGAAAAGAAAATCGTGCTATACGTTCAAACGGACATTATCAATGCTGTTATCAGAAAAAAAAATAAATGTAAACAGCAGTATCAGTTGCATAAGCAATTGAACTGAGCAATAATTTGCAATATATCTGTATGAACAAATCACTGATAAAAATGATGAACAGAAGGGGACCAAGCATTGATCCCTGTGGGACCCCCCTCCAAAAAAAAAAGAGAAGATATATGAGCATAATGGAGCGTTGAATTCAATGAAGTATACAAAATAGATCGCCTCTTCACGTGATTGGTAAACCATGGTAAACAGTCATCTGGTACACCAATATCGCGTAATTTGCAAGGAATTAAATCGTGATTAATGCAATCAAACGTTTTTTTGTGTGTTTTTTCAAGTCTATGAATCCAGCTACTATGTGTCCTTTCTTTCATCTATAGCTTCATTCATTCGTTTGTAGATTTGATTACGGATGTGACGGTCGAAAGCTTTCGCCTAAATCCAAAATAAAAGTTTTTTTCTTCAAGAAAGACCGTAAATTGGCTTTCGACAAGTCTTTTTAACAGTTTAGAAACAGTGGGTATACAGTATTGAGGTGTGAGGAAAATTTCATTAATTGGAAAATAAACTCTTGCTACTACGAGATTTATGAGTAGGTATAACTTTTGGCATCCTCCAGTTACTTGGGAATATATTTTCAATTAAAGATCTATCAATAACAGAAGTTATACATGGAACAATGATAAGGGCGCTGATCATCAAAATCGTAGAAGAAAATAACATCTAGACCAAGTAAAATACTGTCTCGTAAATTCCTTAGTTCTCTATCATTCTCAGAAACTGGAAGCAATCTATAGAAAGTACCAATTAAAATCAGAATAAATTAAATCAAATTGGAGGTTATTACCTAGTGATTCAGGCGGCATAACAGATTTCAAAATCTTCCAAACACCAGCGGATCGCTCCATCTTTATACATAACAATTTCTTTTCGCTTTTCTGATTTCAGAGGTAACTTTGTTTCTTAGTTCCTTTACATCCTATTCACAGCATGACTCTCTTTCATTTTTTTTTTATTTCATTTTCATCTTATCTCGTTGTTTTATAGGTCAATAACTTCGAAAGTCATCCAAGGAGAACGTGTATTTTTGACCTTTCTGGATTTTACAGGCATAAGTTATTAACAATTTGCATACTGTAATCTTTCCAGAGTTTGACTGAACCATCGATATATTTTGCTAGAATAACATTTTTCCACGCAAATAGCAGTGTCTAGTAGCAGAATGGCGGTAGCGAACCTCGGGAGTTAAAAGCTCTGATAAGTTTGCAACCAAAATAAAGAATTGTATGTAATCGCAATAGGACTGAGCAATTCCAACCCTTAAAGATTTTAATCTACCCAATGACATTCTAACAATGGCAAGAAAAAAAAAATACCGCAAAAAGATACAACACGGAATTACACACATGCAGTTTCGGGGACTTTACGAATTAAATCTCCATTCAGAGAACGCATTTTATATATTGCTCAGTGTTATCACAAGACTATTTGAGTGGATCCTGCAAGACCGTGCTGCGACGAGTTACTTTACTAATCTAGAACACTGAAGGCCGTGAAAGACTTTGTCAGTTAGTATTTTCGTGAAGTTTTGTTCTCCCTCGGTCGACCGTTGAGTGCGTCCCTCAAAATTCGCTTTACTCATTGTGTTCGAGCTGAGCACGTTGTGTGTTTGCATGCGTGTATTATCTGTATTCATAATAACATACTGGTATGTGTGTGCTCACGCGTTTATGTGTACACACACAAGTATAACATTAAACAATGAATCTTTTTACACATTTAAGTGTCACCAGGCTTATCCTTTTTTTTTTGTTATACAACTATCGCTAAACAACTGCAACAGTCTGGTAAGTTTGTGGAAAAATATGACTTTATTATCACTTATTATCACCATTGATATCACGATACCGTGGCAGCAACAAAACATGTGCGTAATGTTATCATTGTTTGCCTACCGAAGGCCAAGAATTAATGTTCTTTCTTTCTTCGCAATCCTTTCAACCTGGGCTCACTCTTAAAGAATTGTCTTGCGATCTTAGCTATAACTAATGAGGACATCAACAGATCAACATACGGTCTTTTCAAACCCTTGCTTTTATCACTAAACGTGAGCTATAATTCTAGGACCCCAATGATTATTCATTGCATAATAATATTACTCTAATACTTAATATTTATGGGGGTTTTGTATGAGCTCCCTTCCGGAGACTTCTAATATGAGCTCCCTCGTGGAGACGCTATGAGCCCCCTCGTCATGCTCGTGGAGACGTTATGAGCTCCCTAGTGGAGACATCATTATGGTATATCTAATATTCTTCTTGGATGCCTTTAAGATTTATTATGTTTCCTTTATGTCAGTTTTGTCTGGGGCAAATTATTTGTTTCATAGGGCGCTATTTTGTCTCTTTCTTTTCTTTCTTTAAAAGACCACAACCTAATGATTTTTGATATCACTGAAATTTCCCCCATGGAATTATCAATGGAAGTTCTTATCTTCCAGAGCGCCACTCACTGCCAAACCCGACATGTTCTCTCCCAGATTTTCTTCGCTCGACAAAGACTTCAACCACGATTTGAGATGGTCGAGAGGGATTACGGTGATCGCGAGGTGAAGGACCTGTGGTCGCTGCTGCAGCGGAAACTACCCCAGCTCCTGGCCGGCTGCGAGGGCATCGTACCCTCTCTGCTGCACGGCGACCTTCATGGATTGAACGTGGGGGAAGTCGAGTCAGGCCCAGGTATGGAAGGCGTTGCCCATTGGGAGGGGTTGGGGAAGCCTGGGGGGGGGGGGGGGGTCATTCTCATCAGACTCCCGAAATTTATTTTGACATTCTTAAAGTTGGCGGTGTTTCGACATAGGCCTACATATCACAATCTGACTGATTAGATGCCTTGGCTAGGACCAGAAGGTATAGAAAGCCATTGGCAAACAACAATAATTTTCTAACCTAAAAGTCAAGTGTTTTCATCTATTTAGAAATACCTGATCTGAGATGTTAGGTCAGCCATAAGAAAGAAGAAAAAAAAATGATTTCATCGGCAAAAGCCTATGAATCATTCTGCTCACGAATTTTAATCTTACGGATTGTTTCAGTGTAAATGTACTATATTCAAGTAAATTGATACAACTGTTAGCTGCGGTGGTGGTATGAAATTTGGTGGTATGAAATTTGGTGGTATGAAATCTCACTGGTCATAGACCCTGTCCGTTTTATAAAATGAAGGTAATTATGTACTCCATAGAACGCGTAATGTCAAATTGCCTATCCGTTTCTTTCCTATAATATACCGTAAACAAGTCTTTGTGTAATGTTCACCTTTAGATAATAATACATACACACAATTTGTGTGCAAAGATTACATTTAGTCGGGATTCGATAAGAATAAGAATGTTTTCGAAATTTATAGCAAATCACAATGAACAAGGATGATGACATGGCAGCTTCACATTTGAATGCATGAGTGGGGCTCACAAAAGCAGAACAAAAGAAGAAAACATGCATAAAATTTACACAAACGTGACGTTGAACAATATTATTTCATCACATGTATACTTTGTACAATGTTTTTTTGATTTTTGATGATTGGAAATAAACTATGATTGAATTGAACTGAAAAAAAAGTGAGCTTGCTAGGCAAGCGTTGTATTACTACATTTCGGAAATATTGTGAGGCTCTTACTTCACCATCCTTGTTCAGTGCAATTTGCTTTTGAGTTTTTAGAATATTGGTTTCTCTGCCCAAGGATCACAGTATAAAGTCTAGAAATCTGTACATGGAGCTGTCGATTTATGTACTACATGATGTGAAATTATGAAAATTGTCTGCACTTACCGTTTTAATAACCATGTAGTCATCTACGATGCGGCAAGTTTCTACGGTCATCACGAGTTCGAGCTTGCCACCACTCGGATATTTCGGGAGTTCCATCCCGACTTCTTCCGAGTTTACCATCAACACGTTCCCATGGCAACAGGGTTCCAGCGAAGGCAGCTGCTATACGGCCTGTTTTACTACCTCAATAATTGGTAAGCACGGAAATTGCTACAATCTTTGTGGAAGATCAATTTGTAAAACACAGAATTCCATGTGCATATTCCATGCCATACCTGTTAGGCCATGGGCTAGTAGGGGTAAACTTGTACCCCTCTGCACCTAACATTCATTGTTTCCATGTAGCCCTTGGTCTGGAGAGTCAAAAAAGTAATGTCAAAAAAAAAGTTGGGTCCCAAGACCAGCCTCGTGACGTTTTGTGACGTTACTTCCGCAGCGACTTTTTAGCGAATATGGGGAATAGCCATTCGGGTATTATCCTAATAAAGTGGTCCCCTTGCCTTTATTTTTCAATGATAACCTAAGATTGAGGTATTTCTGGATTTCTCAGAAGATGGGAAATATGATGTAAAGCAAAATTTGGCAATATAAGCCCTCAGATTGTCGTCATCGACAACGAAATGGGCAACGATGTTGACAAAATTCAACAAAATTTTACAAAATTTGTGCACTCTTTCAAGTTTCAGCCTTTAAATTTGTTTATTTTTTTTTGAAAAAGTCTATTAAATGACTTCAAATTTGGTATGTTTACTAAATGAATATTCCTTTTTACGCAAAGAAAAGATTTTGGCCCAATTGTAATCCTATTTTCTTCTGTAGACATTCAAGTGCGCATGCACGGTGTCTATAAATGAGCCTCCCAAGTGCCGTTTGTTTGACTTCTAGTATCAAAAATGAGTTACAACTCATCTCTTTATCATGTAAGTTCACAAAATTAATCATATTTTGCAGGCAGCAATCACCTGATTGAATAAGAATTGCATCAAAATGAGAAATCAAAGGTGACCATGGTTCTTTTTTATGATGACGTTGGTCACGACAAAGACTAGAATTACAATATAGCAGGAATTCTTTTACGAATCTCCATTTCAATTGATTGATTTTAGCGATAAATTCACAGGAAAGGAAATTAAGATAATGAATTTTCAAATCTAATGGCATTTTATTTCTTGGCAATAAACTCAAATTCTACCTAAAGGGGAAATCTAATCTAAAGATAAGTTAGTCTGATCGAAAAGAGTAAAATCTTACGAGTTCAACAGTAAGAATTTGACTGTAATCTGATGAAAAATAAAGAAGTTCTGATTTTTTTTCAAGTTTTGCTAATTTCTACAAAACATTTCTTGTACAGTGGATAAGAATATGCAAATGAGTGAGCTGACCATGTCATAACCTCACAATTTTCCATTGATCGTGTTAAAAAAAAAACAAAGAAAATTTAATGTTTCTTTGATTAAAGTCTGACACATGATGTTATTCCTGGCTGCATAACTTCGTAATAGTGATGTTAGATATATCAGGATTTGAACCTCGAGCATAATTGAATTTGAATGAAAACTGGAAATGTCTAAATATTATGTACAAACTATGTGATAAGATGTGAGGGGATGACATGCTCACTTTCCATTTGCATATTCGTATTGACCCACCAAGAACTGTTTCGTAAAAAAATAGTGAATCTTCAAAATGTCATAACTTCCTTATTTTTTATGCGATTTCGATCACAATTTTACCATTGAACTCGTAATATTTTACTTTTTCTTATTAGACTAACTTCTGTTTGGACTGGATTTCCCTTTAGATACATTTAAAAAGTTTCTTTATACTTTCAGATGGAATGACAAAAAGAGGTATGTCACAAATATAATCGGTTAGTGTTGAATAAGTATGAATAATAATAACATATTCAAAGCATAAGTTACAAAACCTGACTAAACGAAAGAATACTTTTGATAAAAGGCTATGGGAATTTGACTATCTAAAAGCAACCAACTTTTAGCAAAGAATGAATGTAATATATGCCTTATATGATCTATGAAATCAAACTCTTATTACTGAAGTGTAATTGTCTAATAACCATTTCAGAAAATGTCCCATGAATTGGGGAAATGCTTATAATAAACATGCCTTTATATTCACATTGAATTGTTTGTCGTGGAAGATTATGATATAATCATGTTGTCATTTCAGTCATCAGAAATGATGACAAGAAAACTGTATAGTTGCCTCTAATTTCTCATATTAAGCCAAATTTCTCTGGCATTTTCTTTTGGATTTTCTTTAATACAAATTATTGTACTTGAAGTTTCTGATCTTTGGTGAAAAACTGATTAACTAGACAGCAGACAAGAACTTACACCGGCTTGTTTCACACACCGTACATGCACACTAAATATCTGAAAAGACTATTGGATTATTTAAAAAAAAACACACACAAATACTAACTTCTCTTTAAAGCATTCGTGTTTGTTGATGAGGCAAAAATCAGATGTAATCATTTTGTTTTTCTCATAGCTAATAGTGTTAATCTTTATAGGTTATTTGAACTAATTGCTAAATTCACTGAGTTGAATTTAGGATTTAGACGGCACCCCTTACAATGTGAATTTTGTCATCGACGCCGCTGTCTTTGCCGTCATCACTGAAGTCAAATTTTTTTCAGCAGATGTCTGATGATTGAAACAAAATTGAAGTTCCGATTTTACTTGAAATATACTAGTCACCAAAAAGGACGTTTTGTTGTTTCTTATTTCGCACTCAGCGCATGCCCTACTGAACGTCTACAGAAGAGGCCAGGATTAAAATAATGGCTCATGTGTTCTTTTTTTTTAATCTAAGATGGCTTTTTACATAAAGAACAAGTTGAACTTCACAGACATGTGGATTGAGTGAATATAGCAATATTGGTAGAACATAGAGAGTTTTTAAGGAAAATCAGACGATCCGTTCAAAAGTTATGCATTTTTGAAGTTTCTGCTCGCTCACTACTGCATGAGAAGACTAATACAGCTTGTGATGTCACTGTCATGTGTAGAACAATATAAAGAAAGTAGTATATAGAAAATTCAACATATTTTCACTTTTCTTACAAAATAAAGAACACTAGTAAATTGTTATATTAACTTGTGTCTGTCAGAAGGCAGGGAGAATGATCTCCTAAATATAAGTCACTGACATGTCGACGAAATATTCACTTTCCTCAAAAATAAGATTTTGTAGAATTCTCTTTATATTTTCCTTACACTATTTGTACATATATATACACACATATATCTCGTTCTACGCATGTGACATCACACACTGTAGTAGTCTTCTCATGTAGCAGTGACAGTGCACATACTTTTAGAATTCAAAACTTTTGAATGGATTGTCCGCTTTCCCCAAACTTTTACTGATGTGGAATTTTACTAATGTTGCTGCATTCACTTCACCTAAACATGTACATGAAGCTGGACTTATCCTTTAATATCCAGACTAAATTCCCATTCATATAGTGAATTAACCACAAGTAATGAATATCTAAATTGGCACAAGAACTTGCGCTGACTTAGTTTGTCGACCTCATTTATGCCCATTTCGTTGTTGATGACCTACAAGTCCCTAATGCCAAATTTTCGAAAGAAAATGGTTTAAAAAAATCAAAATAGTTTAGGTCATACAATGTATCAATCAAAATTAAATGCATATCAATTCAGTGAAATAAAAGGAATAAACAATCAGATATTGACGCTAATGAAATCATTACCAACAAGGAAATGTACAAATATTATGTGACTGACCAAATTACAAACATGACTTGCAATTAATGAAATTCTTCCGTCGAGATGCTTTCATTGCAACTGATTGACAAATTGCCCTGCATCGACATGAATAAGCACTGAATTGATCAGTGTTTAAGTAGTAGCCATGATAAAAGAAAAAATCATGGGCGTACATACTCGGGCGGGAATTCGAACCCACGACCTCCTGATCACCGGACAGGCGTCATCTCCACTAGACCACCGAGCTTTCGCCCGACAGCAAGTGTTGGTTCTAATCCTATAGCCATAGGATCAGAACCAATACTTATGTTACGCAGTACCCGCTGCATGCTATAGGATTAGAACCAACATTTGCTGTCGGGCGAAAGCTCGGTGATCTAGTGGAGATGACGCCTGTCCGGTGATCAGGAGGTCATGGGTTCGAATCCCGCTCGAGTATGTACGCCCATGATTTTTTTTTGTTGTTGTCATGGCTACTACTAAAACACTGATCAATTCAATGCTTACTTACGTCGATGCAGGACAATTTTTCAATCAGTTGCAATGACTTGCAATATTTTACAAATTTTAAAAGAGATTGAAATAGATTTAAAAGAATCCCTGCTTTGTCATAATTCTAGTCATTGACGTCGTCTTCATCTTCGATGTCGTGACCAACGTCATCATAAAAAGAACCTTGGTCACCTTTGATTTTTCATTTTGATGCAATTCTTAGTCAATCAGGTGATTGCTGCCTGCAAAATATGATTAAATTTGTGAATTTACATGATAAAGAGATGAGTTGTAACTCATTTTTGATACTAGAAGTCAAACAAACGGCACTTGGGAGGCTCATTTATAGACACCGCGCAAACGCACTTGAATGTCTACAGAAGAAAATATGATTACAATTAGGCCAAAATCTTTTGTTTTCGTAGAAGTAAATATTCCTGTACTATCCAGACCAAATTTCAAGTCATTCAATAAATTTTTCAAGAAATTAGTATACAAAGTGAAGGATGAAACTTGAAAGATTGCACAAATTTTGCAGAATTTTGTCAACATCGTTGCCCATTTCGTTGTCGATGACGACAATCTGAGGGCTTATATTGCCAAATTTTGCTTTGCATCATATTTCCCATCTTCTGAGAAATCTAGAAATACCTAAATCTTTGGTTATCATTGAATAATAAAGGCAAGGGGACAACGTTATTAGGATAATACCCAAATGCTTTTCCGCCATATTCGCTAAAAGGTCGTTCCGGAAGTGACGTCAAAAAAACATCACGAGGCAGGTCTTGGGCCCAAATGTTTTTGTTAACATTACTTTTCTGACTCTCCAGACCAAGGGCTACATGGATACAACAATGAATGTTAGGTGCAGAGGGGTGCAGGTTGACCCCTATTAGCCCATGGTCTACGTGATAAAGCTGCCACATTAGAATTGACCAGTTTTCAATGCGTTTCCTCCATGGATCAGATAAATTGACATTTGTTTTTATCCTGTTATCGTGGGTGTCGTGTGATAACTTATCACTTTTGTTATTACAATACATTAAACTAATATGCGATAGATCGTGATAAAATTACATGTTTCTTTTTTCATTTTTTTTTAAAAGAGTGAGAAACACCTGTTTTATGTAAAGTATAAGTTACAACAAATAAATCAGTTTACCGTTTCTGTGCCAATGAGTCGAATGTGTACAAATTTCACACAGAAACCTATGGACAGGTAATAAATGTGAGGGTTAAAGTCTCTCAGAATGTCACTCTGTATTGCGAATAAGCTTCATCCAGTGTTGTTTACTTGACAAATCGTGTTATTTTCACCAAATCTGGAGATCGGGCGGTATTTTATGTATAGGCCTGTCGTTGAGAACTAGTTTAGAAAATATGCGGAATATCAAATATCTGTGGCGAACTTAAAGAAAAAAGATTAAGAAAAAACATTAAGTATCGAATCTGAAAAAAAAAGAGTCATTAATGAAATCGATACAAACAAACAGTGACCTTTACAGGATCATCAATGACTGCTGCAGTGAATATAATTTCGCGATGAGATGTTTTATGTTCCTTCTCTTGACAGGAACCATCTGGGACCAGAATTTCGAAATGAACTGCTATCGTCCATGCGAGAACTTCTACAGGGTTGAGGACAGTTCGAAGGAATACCATTTTCTACCAAACAAATGAAGAGACTGAGTGAAAAGAAAAAACAGATAGATGCCATTTTCATAGTTTTTGAAATACTAAAGGTCATCATCAAAAATAGAGAAAATAAAATCCTTTAGATGATATTGCCCTCGGCACATGACACGAAATATAATTGACGATATTATCAAAATTTACACACAGACATTGTACTTCATTAATTTCTTGTTTTTTAACAGTTTTGATATCAAATATCTGAAAGTGAGAAAAATTGATATATCTCTTTTTACATTTAAATTCTTAATTTTTTACGTCATTACAATTGCATTTTGTCTTAAAAGAGCTAGTCATATATACCTATGTAGGCCTACTACCAAAGCGAAATTGTTACCCTTAGAGTGTTGAGTTTCTTTTTTTTTCATAAGCACATAATATGACTTTTTCGTGCCTACATGGAAGGACTATAGAAAGAGATATCTGTCCATCTTTTGAATTTTTTAGGAGATGAGGTAATGAAGCATATAATATCATATCAATGACACCATAATTCATTTTTGTGCATTAGTGAAATAACATTGTGCAATGAGTGTCTTCTGTGTTTGAGAGCTGTATACATAAAACAACTATGTCTAAGATATACGAACAAGGTAGAATGAAGTCAAATTTTGAAGCAATGTGATTTCTGATAAAAAGAGAAGCCTCTTAACACATTGTCACAGAAAAAATTGTGCGCTTATAATACACACCTACTGTTATTTTTTTAATTTTTTTCTACCCATATACGTACATATGTAGGCTTCATAACTGCTCGTACACACTTGCAAACGCACAAGCATCAAGGGGTGTTACAAGGCGTCAAAACAAACTGAAATTGTATCTAAGAGATAGATGTACTACAATCTCTTGTTCTACTGGTACGAACGTGGATCTACGAATGATCGTTTTAGATAGCGTCTAAAAATATGCCAAATGTGCATTTGACAGCACTAGGACCACCCTTCAGAGATGACCAACATAGAACAACATTGAAATACTGTTTTCTTTCTTTTTTTCATTACAATTCAAAATGATTGTAGCCACCATATGCCATGACAACTGAAGAGGCACTAAACCAATCATGGTGAACATTTGATATAAACATTCTCTCGTTGCTCTTATTGAATGAAATGAATTGATGCATATTAAGAGTCATACAAATAAAACCAAAACCAGGTTACTAGGTAATTTATGTACTCCTAATGACTGTATTCTGTACATTGTCTGATTGTGCAACCTAGACGTGCTGATTGTGAATGCCCTCGTGTGGTTCCCACCTTCCCAACCTGCAAGCACATTTTCATGGAAGTTATCTTTTTCTTCTTCAGATAAAACTTGTATAAGTATAGATTACGTCCATTGTAGTGAGTGATTTTAAAGTTGGGATATATATGTAATGGCAAGTTTGACTTTCCTGGGGAAAGGGCTTTAATCGCTGAATCATTCACCAAATGTGATGTTAATATAATTGTAGGTTATATGAAAAAAGGAAGAAAGCAGAAAAGGGTAGTTTTTAGGCGATGAAATCACCATCATGTTTAATTTGCATAGTGCTTGGAACCGACATTCCCGTTTGATGTGAATTTTGATGTGAATTCAATAAAACGTATACCGTCCTGTTTAGTCGATTTCGCACTATTCGTTATAGGTCAAGTTGGACATGGATTGAATTTTTACTTTGCAATGTTACCATGGCAACGGCGATTACTGCAATGTGCAATAATGATACTTATATTTACTAGGAGTTTTGGAATCTGGTGGCGATGCGTTGCCACGTCATTGCTGCGAAATTTATCATACTGTAATGCATGCTGTACTAATGGTATACTATCACTGTAGGCCGTTCGACTTCGTTGCAGCGTGCTGAAGTGTGGAGCTTGACCAAGTAAAAACTGCCATTTAATTTATCTGCAAGGAAGAAATCAAACTACACAATAGATTTTGTATCTTTATCATGAACAGATGACGTTGGTTCTATTGGAAAATGAATATAATGATTCTTTATTCAATGCAGTGTTTTTGATCAATTGTATTTTTTTTCTCAACTTTTCATCAGCTTGTGAATTAAGACATCAAAATAATCACGTATCTTCAATGAATACGAAGCTAAACCAAAGCAACAGGTGTTAAAAAGAATGTGTATAAATCGGAGCAGATG
This sequence comes from Diadema antillarum, assembly GCF_040938485.1. NCBI lineage: Eukaryota > Metazoa > Echinodermata > Echinoidea > Diadematoida > Diadematidae > Diadema > Diadema antillarum. Next base: position 695,467 of record NW_027272442.1, read on the forward strand.
ACAAGATGATAGAAAAAAGAAAGATAATAATGCATTAGGAAGATGGTTCGTATAGAATTTCAGTCGACCTTTAAAGTATGGTATATACTGTGTGTGTCTTCAATGGTATTCTAACTTCCTAATGAACATCAAGATTTTGTAATACAAAATGAATTCAGTGGCAAATGAATTCTTCTGTGAATTTTGATGTGGGTTCTGAACACATTATGAATGAGGCTTAACATGAAAACAAGTGACTTACCATATACTTTAACCTTCTCTAAACTTTTAAGGTCGACTTAAATTTTGTATGTATGACAACCTCATCATGCCACGAGATTGTGCCCTGACTACTGCCATTCTCCTTGGCCAAACTGCCATAACCACAACATGGCTGAAGATTTTTTTTTGTCTTACCTTTGTGTTGTTTTTTAGTTTTTGTTTCATCTTCTTGTCATGTTTGTTTTTCTTGTGTTTGTTATTTTGGCTTATCTCCGGCAAGTACATCTTGACTATTATTGACCTTACTTTCTAAAGAGCAAGGTGTTTCCTGTTTCTGTCGGATGGAACCTGATCAGCGACTAGATCTGTCGTCTTTTGGACACGATACATACATGGTATAAGTTTGAATTTGACAGGCATAGCACTTTCTGAGCTAACCTCTGCACAACTTTTGGGGAGAAATAAAGAAAAAAAGAAGAAGAAAGAATCCGTACAGATACAGAAGGTGATCCGAGAGGATACTCGGGATCACCTAATTAGCCTAACGTGTGGATGTAGCTCGTCGTGCAATAATATTTAGTCTGGTATCATATTTCAGATGTCAACAACGTCTGACAAGACAATTTCACTCTCAGTTTGACGATGTATAAACTGTAGTTTGTGCAAATCTATATTTAGTGCTATTTTCTATCGCATAACTTCACGTTGTCAAGAGAGTTATGTTATCTTTGATGCTCCGTATCGTCGCCATTCACTGTCAAATATATACTGCCATTTATTTTACAGAGGCATCAGCGCATTTGCTATGACTGTTTTGAAAAGGAAGAGAGAAAGATAGAGAATTAACTCTTTCAGTGCAATGAGTCAAACATGTGCGTAAATCTCACACACATACCTGTGGAAAGGAAATTTGCAGTTTTGTGGCAGACAGAGGGTTAAAAGACAGAAAGGGAGGGAGGGGAGAATGGAAAAGAGTGTGCGAGAGGGGGAGGAAGGGAGAGGGAGTTCGTGAGAGAGAGGGAACTGAACTTGATATACATTAAAGTAGAATAGACTTCTACCTCGTAACATGATACACACACACACACACACACACACACACACACACACATATATATATATATATATATATATATATATATATATGCGTGTTTTATACAGTATTTTTACATATTCACATTTACCAATATATTCTTTAAGAAAATATCAATCATAATGTGTGGATGACAACATTATAAAGAAAATATAATGAGAATTCCACACACACACACAAAAAAAATCATTTTTTTTTCATGAAAATCACTCATTCCATCAAGTTGATACTGACATACCTTAAGGGTAGCATTCCCCCTGCTTTCTGAAAGCAATTAGTGAAGTGCTCTTTCATTTCGTTAGAAAAATTAAAGCATGTTGATTTTTTTTTTGTATTTTCTTTACACTGTTTAAACTCAAGCAGTCTCCTTATCCAGTAGTTCCAACATCAAAACTGTTAAAATTCATAACTTTAGCATCGATTATCCGATTTCCCCAAACTTCCCCTGATGTGCTCTACTAATGTTGCTGCTTTCACTTAATCCGCATTTCTCTTTGAGTTTTGGCTTACTTTAACCTCATAAGGGCTTTTTACACTTGTGTTTCTTAACCCCGGACTTTCTCTGACCCAGGACTATCGTTAGTCCCGTACCAATTTTTTCAGCTTTTTACACTCGCCAATTAGTCCCGTACTATCTCTTGTCCGGGGCTAAGGAGAAAACTGACCTTTTTACACTCGTATTTCTTAGCCCCGGACTTTCCAAACCACATGAATATTCATAATTACGCTGTGTACTGTACACGTACACGCACGCACCGGCAGCACTTGATTACCTCGTTTCTGATTGGTCAGTGAGGGTCGGACTTCGTCTCCGTCGCTTAGCCCAGGATTATTTTTTCGTTCTGTTTACACTCACTTGCTTGGCACCGCAATTGCGGTGCTAACCCCTGCTATTTTGCAGGGCCAGATAGTACCGTACTATCGGTGGGGCTAGCCCACTTTGGCAAAAACGAGTGTAAACAGAAAGTGGGCTAAGGATAGTCCCGTACCAACGGTGGGGCTAAGGCCCCCCCTTAGCCCCACCGTTTTACAAGTTTTACAAGTGTAAAAAGCCCTATAGAGACATCGTAATGTAACCCTCAGTTGTCTCAGGACAACTGGTCACCTTCCGATTCTGACGTCAAGAGAGTTTCAGAAGACGTTACAATGACTGTTAATTTGCTTTTTGAAGCATGGAAAATCTGAGTTTAATTCTATTGAGGAAACAGCGTAAATCTCAATAGCATGTTTCATAAAAAATGTACAGTTTCAAAGACGATTTTTTTTTCTTTTCCAAAAAAGAATGGTTCTTTATTAGGGATGCCACAGTAATATTTTTTTGGTTTTTATCCGCCGTTATCCAAACAAGTCTCACGCCACTGTTTCAATCCATAGTTGTGGTGTTTGTACAGTAAAGAACAATAACACATGCTCGCCCATGCATGCGTGAAGAGTATGCTGCTTCGTTCTCGTTCATCAATATTTTGTCATATTATGATATTCTCACATCTGTAAAACTACAATCCTGAATCACTATGACAATCAACGAAAATGAAAATGTTTGCAGAAAAATGATAGTTATTCAGTAAGAGCGATAAGGAGCGGCGGGGGGGGGGGGAGGGGGAGGGTGGCAACTATCTCAGTTTGTTTGTGTCTTCTATTTGTGTCATCTTTTTATTTATTATTCAAAATATTGTCATCCCGTCATTTTGTACCTATGTCGAAGTAAACGTGATCTTTTTGTTGTCTTTCAAGCGTAAGAGTTATCTCTTACTTCCGCTGTTCTGTCATATATATATAATATGTATATATATATATATATATATATATATATATATACTGTATATCTTTCTCTGCCTCTGTTTTTTTTCTCTCCTTCCCTCTCTCTCTCATTCTCATTCTGTCTTTCTCTTTCGCCCTTTGGTATACAGGAAACGACAGATCAGGGAGGGGAAACATCCACTTCTAGCGGGGTCAAAGTTCATTTCCTTATTGCAACTTTCTTATTCTATGTCCGATCATGTGCAAAACGGTATCCACTCTGTTTGTCTAAGTTTTTTTTTTCTGTTGAATTCAACATGAACAATATGTTGATTTTTGTTTTGTTTTGTTTTTTAATGATAAGGCGAGATCACGAGAGGCCAGCCACTTCCTGCTCTCAGTTTCACAATTTGTCCAGTAAAATATAGCATCTTTATCAAGCCACTGTTCTTAGCGTCATTCCGTGGCAGGACATACTTGCTAATAGACTAAAACGTAAAAACAAGCCACTGTTCGACTATTACTGGCCAGGGGTGTACTACGTATCACAATTAGAAGGGGGGCATCGAGTTCAGGGTACGTCTTCAATGGGAATCTCGAAACGGAACCCTTGAAAATCCTAGGTTTTAGTTTTTATTTTTTTAGTTTGTTGTATAATTCTTTTTTTCTTCAAGATTTTATTTTGTTTGTTTTTGAATGTTTTTTTTTGTTTGTTTTTTGTTTTTGTTTTGTTTGTTTGTTTGTTTGTTTGTTGTTGTTGTTGTTGTTGTTTTTTTTTTGGGGGGGGGGCTGGGGTTGAAGAACGCGTACATGTGTGTGCGGGGGGGGGGAGAGGAGGACAGCCTCGACCCCCTCCATCCCTGTTTCTTGGTAGTATTGCCTGTCAAGTACAAGTACTTCTCGAAAGAAAGAACATTCAGTAACATGGTTCAAGACACAAGTATCACCACCATCCAACTAACCAACTCACCCAACTCCCCACCCCCCTCCCCCAAAAAAAGACAATTTAATGATACGCTTAATTCCTACCCGACCCGTGTTGATGCAGCTACACACAATAATAATTCGTCACCTGACTGGACTAGTCTACAATGTGCAACCACAGATCCTCATCCACGACAATTAAACTGGCAATTTTGTGCCTCTCGAAACGGAGAGTTCATCAAGCGAAAGTTTTTCCTGTTTTCAGAACTGGTGGGGATTTTTCTCTCTTTTATGACGTATGAGACTTTCATCTTATGCCCGAATAGTTAGTTGCCTCTTCATTGCAAGCTGGACCTATAGCTACCGCACTGACGGGGATCTGTGATTTAACCGCTCAATCACACAGGACATAATTAATTTTCACGAATTGCAATAGGTGTTAGGATATGTAGTGGGGTCTGCTTTCTGCCCCCTTTGCTCCCTACAAGCCTTATCTATTAAACTGACATCCCAGATACTGTGTGAATCAACTCCGAGAGGCCACTCAACAAAGTCATTCATGAGCGGTTTATGCCCAAGTGCATGTGGGTTAAAGCAGAAAAAATAAGTGTTTGCGACAGTTGGTCTGAGGTGCACGGAGGGAAATACAGTAGAGTACAAATTCGGTACATACACTGACGGACGTCGGTACTTGACCTTACTATTGTATCAGGATGCAGAATCAACAAGTTCTAATGCTGCTTATTGCAACACTTTTATTAGTCCCGGCTAAGAGCCAATGGTCGTCAGAGCTGGATCAAAGGACGTCAGACGGGGTCGAGTGTTCTGTTTGCAGGTGCGACTGGGACAATGGGCAGACGCTCTTCTGCCAAACTAGCAACCTCAATGCAACAGATCCTTTCCGAAATTTCATGGAGTTACCGGACGTTGTCTCCATTGATGTGTACGGTGACACATCGAAGAGCAGTAGGCCCTTGGCGTTGCCGCAGGATGGCGGCCTCGTAAAACACTTTCCCAACGTGCGCAGTTTGGACTTTTCTGGCTGCACTTTTGAGACGATTGGGAAAAGCTTCCTGGATGGTCTGTCAAGCCTCCGGTCATTGACCTTCACTGAAAACGGACTTCGAGAAGTTCCCGCGGAAGCGTTGGCCCCTGTCGCTGGTTCTTTGATGGAACTGAAAATTTCTGATCAAAGTGAGCTGAATGAGATTCGAGAGGGTGACTTTCACGGATTTTCTAATCTATCCACACTGCAGCTTTCAAGGAATGGTATCTACCGTCTGCACGTTGATTCATTCATTGAACTCATCGATTTGACAACTCTATCTCTAGATGATAACAACTTGACCAATATTCCCGATCACGTTTTTCATAGTACCACAAAACTCAAAAAATTGGACCTCAGTGGGAACTCAATGAGAAGGGTCCCACGATCCGTCGATGTTCTGAAGCATTTACAGGAACTCGACCTGAGTTTCAACAAAATCTCCGACACTGGCGATCACGATTTCATATTTGGTATGCCAAGTCTAAACACTTTGTCACTGCAGGGCAATTTGATTTCGACAGTAGACCCTGATGTTTTTGACGCGTGGTTTTTTAATTCTTCCTTAACTGAGATTAAACTCTGCTCCAACCCTTTCCTCTGTGATGACCGTTTATGCGGCCTCATGACTTGGTATGAAACCTTCACATTTTCACCACCAAATTGGGATCTTTTGCCACTGGTAACATGCGAGTACACATGTTCGTCTCCATGGGAATACTACAGGAAGCCGCTTAAAAGTGCATATCATGATGTTTGTCTTAACGTTGATTTCGGCATCGATTCGAACCTTTCGACGACACAAGTAAATGTTCCGTTGCTTTTAAAGAACAACAATAAACGAATACACGCAATTGGCGGAGGAATCGGTGCTTTGGCCTTTGCTGCTGTCATTTTCGGCGTGGTCGTATTCATACGATTACGACGGCTTAGGTTGATGAGAGGAGGATTCATATTCGCCGGTCGAGGTCTACTTCGGCCGAATAGGAATTATGGTCAAGAACAAGATTTGGTTTATGACACCCTCGTCTACCACCACAATGACGAAGTGGAATTTGTAGACGATCGCCTTCGTCCGCGTTTAGAAAACCATCCGAACAACCTTCGACTATGCCTGCCGCTGATCCGCGACTTCCGACTTGGTGCCAAGAGGTTAAACAGTCTTCGAGAATCACTCGTGGCGAGTAGGTGTGCCATGTTCGTAATCAGCGAGGCTTTTGTTCTGGATGCCCGGTGTAGGCAGGCCCTGGAAGTCGCATGTGACTACCTACATCGAGACGATCTTGGACCGCCCCATATCAAGCAAACTGGTTTGATCCTGATACTTCTCGATCCAGTGCTCTTGGAGACTCTTCCAGAGGCCATAAGGGTTCTCGTCGATCGTTTGATCACTTTAGAATGGAACAACTTGGACGAAGAACGTTGCTGGAGACGACTAGAACAAAGCCTACATGATTTTGTTAGACAAGAAGAAAACGAAGTTTAATTGTGAATGAAGGCAGAGCGCTGCTTACATCTCACAATGTATATAATAGTATACATTTAATAGTATAATAAGGATGGGTACAATCAATGGTGCGCAAGAACTGAGCCTGATATAATGTAGTTGAGTAAGTCATTGTTTGTTACTGGAGTAAGAAAGAAAAGATTGTGATAATAGTATAACCATAGACCTATATAGAAGCCTGTCATTTATCCCGTTAGGAAAGCAGTATAGTAAGATACTAGTACTCAGTGATTATTGGTATCTGTGTAAAATGTAGGCCTATATGCTACACTTCTTTAGGTCAAACTCTGGCAGATATGATTCGAACTTAAAGTGAAGAGATTTTAGCAATTCCTGCAACTTTTCAGTTTGTGTCGCCTTGTTGGAATCACCTTGTGTGATAAATTAGGGTCCCTAGCTAAACTCTGTTCGATAAAATGAGTTTTTTCGACACCCTTTTCTATCCATGATTATAAAACCTGAGCTTGGTAGGAATATGAAAGTCTTGGGGCAACCTGCCTGAAATGCTATTGACATACAGCATGTGTGTATCGCAAAATAGTACTCGAAACCTGAGTTGAATGCTCCCCCGTGAGTGGACTGCGCGCTCAGGAAGCATTGATTTGAATCCAGTTACCGAGGTGATTGTGTTATCATACAATAATACTTTGTAAAGCTGTTTGAATACCTCAAACTGGTGTAAAGGTTAAAACGCTAAAACAACATCTATTATGTATATGGCTCTATATGTATTATGAAGTGATTGTATAGTCCTTTGGTTATCATCATCGTTGTTATGACTATCACTACCGCTATAATTGATGATATCAATATTCCTGGTATATATTTATTATTAAAGTGAATTTGAATCCACAATGAACTGATGACGAGGAACATACTTTACTCCGGACCTAGTCCGGTGTGTCACATTGAAAATGCATTTCCACGTTGTTTCATGTATATTACCTATCGGTCAGTTAACTAGGTAATGAGGGTTATATGTAGGGATAACGAGACTTAGACCCCGTTTACAGTGCGGGGCTGGGCCGAGCCGCGGCCGAGCCGCAGCCGAGCCCTGTCTCAATTGCGAGGCCGGGCCCCGCAATTTTGTCCGTTTACACTGCCGGGCTCGGCCGCGCTTTTGATTCAAACCTTTCAATATTTTGTCGTAGTGGCGCTCTGCTTGTAAACAAACGCAATTTTTCGCAGTATTTAGGTGCGTCAAATGATAATTCACTATTTTTTTTTAAACCAACAGATTATGGTGAGATTCTTGACATTGTTCACTCATTAAAATCAAGTTATGCAACTGGTCATGATGAAATGAGCACGTATTTTTTAAAACAGATTATTGGTAATATACTGACACCCTTAGTGTACATTTGTAATTTGTCACTCTCAACTGGTATATTTCCGAATGCATGTAAAATTGCTAAAGTTATTCCAATATATAAAAAAGATGACTCTTCTCTTGTATCAAATTACCGTCCTATTTCTATTCTTCCTAGTATTTCTAAGGTAATAGAAAGGCTTGTATATAACAGATTGTATGATTTCTTGACACAATATGATATATTTAATCAAGACCAGTATGGTTTCAGGAAATTTCATTCAACAGATATGGCACTAGCCCAATTATACGATAGAGTGTCGACTGCCTTAGCTGAACAAAAACATGTCATCGGTGTTTTCATGGACCTAAGCAAGGCATTCGACACTCTTGACCACACTATCCTCATACGTAAATTGCAGTCTTATGGTGTTCGTGGCATTCCACTTGAATGGTTTAAAGATTACTTGTCAAATAGAAAGCAATATGTGTACTATGAATCTGTTAACTCTGAAGTATTACCTATACAATGTGGAGTCCCACAAGGATCCATATTGGGACCGCTATTATTTCTAGTGTATGTAAATGATATTTCAAACTCATCTAAGTCACTGCAATATATTATGTTTGCTGATGACACTAATGTATTTTGTTCCAATTCTGATTTTCATTCGCTCTTAAGAACTCTCGTAATACTGAATTACCGAAATTATCTATGTGGTTTAAGAGCAATAGATTATCACTTACTCTGAAAAAGACAAATTTTATGTATTTCTATAACAAGAAGCACAATAATGAAATGCAACATTTAGATATCATGGTGGATGGTGTATCATTGGAACAAAAAGAGAGTATTAAATTCCTCGGAATATATATAAATGAAAATATGAAATGGAACTTTCATGTACAATATATCTCTGATAAAGTATCTCGTAATGTTGGTATACTTCAGAAGTTAAAGTATTATGTCCCTCAGAATATTTTATTTATGTTATATAATTCGTTGATATTATCGCACATTTCTTATTGCAACATTGTATGGGCAACTTCAAAAGGCCACATTGATAGTATATTACTTTTGCAAAAGAAAGCTATACGTATATGCACCAACTCAGGTTATCGAGACCATTCAGATCCTTTATTCGCAGAATTAAGAACACTTAAGGTAAATGACATTATTTTTTTGCAAAACTCTCTTTTTATGTTTCGCTTAGATTATGGTCAGTTGCCATCTTCTTTTTACTCACTATTTCAATTAAACAAGGAAATCCATTCTTATCCAACAAGACAATCTGATAAGTTTCATTTGTACATCCCAAAACAGTGATGGCTCTGAAATCTGTCAGACACACTGGACCCGATGTTTGGAATTCTCTTCCTTCTGAAATTCGAAGTTTAAAGTCCGTGTATTCTTTTAGGATGGCTGTAAAAACAATGTTGTTATCTGAATATCAGTAATTCCATCGTCATTGTTAATGTATTATACACGAAATTTTTTCGTAGAAATATCGACGAAATTAATCTATTATGTGATAATGATTATGTAACCGACCATGATCTGTATCAACTGTCCATATGCATACTTCGGTGAGGAAATATTTTGTCATGTCTTCCTAATCAGTGATACAGGTGACTTTACTTTGTATAAACCTTTAGTGAAAGCAGACAAACCTCTCCTTTCCCTTTCTCCTTTCAACTATCCTATCTCCACGCAAGTCATCCCTCCCTCCTATTCTCCTTCCGATGTATATTATAATATTATGTTACGCTACGGGGGCTGCTCGCAAATCAAGCTACGCTTATGCTGTAGCCCCTCTGTATTATTCATTGTTGTATGTTTTTGTTGTACTTTTGCTGTGCATTGTACACAGGCAATGAACAAGAAAATACTTATATATATATATTATTATATTTATGTCTGTACATGAATGTGTGTATGTACAATGATGATACAGAAACCAATAAATCAAATCAAATCAATCAATTTGGTATTGTCTGGTTTTCAGACCCTTTGCCAACTGTATTCCGTGGCGACGAAGTCGCCGTTCGGGCAAAGGCCTTTGCCGAAGGAAAAAATCCTTTGCAGGACAAAACCACCTTGAACTATACTAGTTTTTGACGTTGAGGGGGTTAATATCCTGAATAGCGAAATAGTACAGACACTGAAATGAAGGTGGGCTCGGCCGCGGCTCGGCCGCGGCCGAGCCTCGCACTGTAAACGGGGTCAAAGAGTGCGAGTGAGTGAGGGAGAGAGAAAGCGAGAGAGAGAGAAAAAAAAGTGCTAAGACAGGTGTAAATGTTTTGCGAGTTGCGCCATCGATGACCGAGACAGTTAATTTTTTTGCATGTCAATTACAATACCTAGGTGTAGAAAGAAAAGACAGGAAATAGCTCCAGTTCCGGGATTGTGTTGTATAGGTGTTTCGTTCAAGTCTTTTTAGTTGTACCAAATATTTAAAATGCCTCGAAAAAGAGTGCCGTAGCCGAGTAGCAATTTAACTGCAGAGTTGGATCTTTTCGTGGCAGATACCACTTTGATTTCATCGAGAACACACTGATTTCGCTCCGTGGCATTAAACCTACCTGCCACACCAAGACGCCAGTTGGCAAGATAATTTTTTTTGGAGCTTAATTTCGTTTGCGGCCAGGAGCCGTCCACCTTACCGTCAGCCGGTATACTGTTCAACCAGAGTTCAGATTTTGTTTGCTGCCAGAAGTCGTACTTCAACAGCCCTTGCAGCTTTACAGCAGACAAGGCGAAGAGGCATTTTGTTCATATTTGTTGATTTTTTTTTGTCGTGTATAAAGATGTGAATGTACTTCAGGGCACCACATGTAGCCCGGAAAACTCTGTAAAATAGTGATAAAGTGTACAGCTTTTGAAAATGATGCGGTGATGTTTGACAAGGTATGCACTGTTATATTTTCAATGTTTGAAACATTTCATTATGTGAATTTTGTATGTTAATTCGATAAAAACGCAGTTCTAAAATTTTACTGTAACGTCAGGATTTTAAGCTGATAACCTTTTGTGTGTGTGATTAGAACACACCCCATTGGTATATGTCGCATTTAAATAATTTTGTAGATGGCGCCGAGGTCGAGTCTACTCCCAGGCCGACGCATGCCCAGCAGAGCGACAGCTGTGTCCGCCCCTTGCTAGGGAGAACCTTTGGACGCCAGTGAATACGGAACGCGGGTCCCTCGCGACATTTTGGAGCTGGAACAGAGAGAGTGCGTTCCACCTCAACCTCGCAACCTCACATCCAAGGACGCTCCACCCACGAGGTTATGTTCTGGAAGCGAACATTGATTATTTTGTTGACAATTACTTTGTGACTCTGTGGATCACGCAGGTGAGCGATGAACCGGGCGGGTACATGACACCCCTATAGACATGATTTGTAATGACGCGAAGATGTAGCTGTAACTGTGAGAAGAATATTGTGAATATATGTGAAAACAATTCAAATATTGGTAATTCCATAATATTGTGGGTTAGTACAGAACCCTGATGTTTATGGAAGCAGTGTAGTAGCCGACGAATGTTATAACCGCGGTAAACCGTCGTGCGTGATGCGGGCTGCATGGTCATCTCAGGATCAGACCTACGGTGGTGTGAACCTAATAGTGTTGCGTTTGATAGGGATAGTAATAGTGATGTGGATATAATAGTGCAGTGTTTGATAGCAGATAGTGATATTGACAGTGATAGTGATTTGATAGTGAAGTTGTTATAATCATTCTGAACAAGTGTTAAGTCGAAATCACAAGTGAAACCGGACCAAGCCAGGGTCCCATTCACACAGTTGTGGAACATAGGTGATGTTATAATTTAATTTATCTCACTCAGAATTTTGGCTTTGTATTTTACGTTGGTTTCAGCGCTTTGATTTCAGTTCTGTAAATACTTCACAAATTGTTTTAATAAAGTGTACATAAAAGTGAATGGCACGAGTGTTATTGAGTATCAAGTCCGCTCACGTGACACGGTGCTAGTTTCGTTTGTTTGTTAGTTCGTTTGTTTGTTTTTAAACATATGTAATATATATATATCTAGATATCTACATCTGGTATACGAACGCCATTGCGTAACAGAGCTTAAACAATGACATAAAAAGAAGACATTATAATTTATTATCATAATTATATTAACATCATTGTGTTGCAGATACACGCTTGTAAAGGTTAACATTGCAAGTCCTGGTATTTCCACTAAAATCATGATGAATCTTCAATCAAAATTGAATTATATTATTTCCAATAATAAATACAGCAAATACCATTAAAAAAATCATATTATACAAAATATATAAACATATGATTTAAAGGTGGAAAACGGAAATGAGCAGGTGCAATATTAAGGACATTATGATAACTCTCGTTGAAGATCATTGTTATACAGTGTATCTGAAAAAAAGAGTGGCCCACGCAAAAGACAAGCCTGAAGAGATGTGGGCCACTCAATGAATTGGACCTAGCAAGAAAAAAAAATGACACAAAAACACACACGCGTGTGCAGACACACTGGCAATTACCATTTATACCTAGTCACTTTGAAATATAAATAAATTTAAATAGATAATATTTCAGTTTTTTATGTTCAAGACGAAAGAATACTGACTCTATTGAAATTAAAGTCTATTTCATTATTTTAAGCGTATAATTGACTTTAATTTGAATGTCTTTCGAACTACTTTGAGGAGCTGTTGCACTCAACAGATATGATATGCATACACGCGCGCACACACACAAACACACACACATATACATATTATATATTCATATAATCATTATAGTGTACATTATGAATATATGTATATATAAATTAACAAGTATAGGCACATATGAAATAAAATGGTAATGCATTTTCTCTATGTAGCCAATTGGTGAAATGTCAACACATACATTACAAAACATGTGTGCATACCTACGCGCATAACGGGCGCGTGAATATGCATGTATGTGTGTCTGTGTGATATTCTGTGCATTCTACCTGGTGAACCAAACTTAGTCAAGTAGCAAAGATCTGTAAATTCATGTGTCTGAGTTGTCTTGAGCAGACTTAGAGAGAGATATTTCTTTGCCATTTTCTTATTTTACGCATTGCTTTCATTTGAAAAAAAAAATAACCCTCCCTATTTACATCGTATCTTTTCCTTATTTCGCAAAATTTTAATAAGTTACTTGAGCAGATAGATATGAAAAGATAATCGTTTTTATGTAAGAAACGTTATAGAGAATATAACATAAAATGTGTGCCGCTTTCAGCTCATTCTATTAATGTATATCTTTTAAACAATACAGTGTATAGGTTTCAGCTAATTCAGATGATAAGAATGGGACCAATGATATTACTCTTTGAAATAATATATGCATATTTAATCACGGCAAACCTTTCTCCATCATTTACTTCACCATGCAAACCTTCAAGCAACCAGCAGTGACTGCGAAGAAACTTCAAAAAATTAATAACTTTTGAATGGATTATCCGATTTTCCTCAAATTTACAATGATGTGTTCTACTTATATTGCTGCACTCACTCATTCCACATGTCTATGAGGGTGGAATTGTTCTTTAAAGGGGATGTCTAGTAACTGATCAGTGGGAATCAGTGGGAATGCTGGGGGATGATTGTTCCAATCCTTGTGGGATTCATTTAAGAGTACATTATATATCTATTGTTGTGTGAAAATTATTTGCTTCAGAAGGGTCTCATATTCAAGTAATGTGCAGTTTAATGTTTCCAGGTTAGCGTGCCTGGTCAGTGACGGGGAATTAATGTGCACATTACTTGAATATGAGACCGTTCTGAAGCAAATAATTTTCACACAACAGTAGATACATAATGTACTCTTAAATGAATCCCATAAGGATTGGAACAATCATCCCTCAGCATCCCCACTGATTCCCACTGATCGGTTTCTAGCCATCCCCTTTAAATGTTCACCTGTCGTTACAAAGCAAACCCAAAGTGAGTTGCTTATTATGCTCTTCTAGGAGAGATTTTTGCTTTTGTTCGAGACGTGGTGTGACCGTTGATACATATTTATCGTATACCCGAAAATAGGTGTCTCTACATTGCAATCTAGACTAACCACTGACGGCTCTTACTCGTTATTTTCACGAAGTGTCACAATAAAGAGAGCCGATGCGTCCCCTTTTTTGTTGTCTATTGTCGCTTCCCAGAAGAATTCCAAAGCCGCTCAATGAAGTCATGCATGAGCGTATAGAGGTGAAATATCGCGACATTTCGATTTGCTTTCATTTCTAGTGTACGAGGGATGACACGCGTTAACAATGCACGGGTAAACGTCAGTATAATAGCGCATTACTCGTGTGTCAGGATGCAGAATCAACAAGTTCTAATGTTGCTTATTGCGGCTTTTTCATTAGCCCCGACGAACTGCCAATGGTCGTCATCAGAGCTGGATGAACGGACGTCGGACGGGGTCGAGTGTTCTGTTTGCAGGTGTGACTGGGACAATGGGCAGACACTCTTCTGCCAAACTAGCAACCTCAATGCAACAGAACCCTTTCGAAATTTCCCGGAGTTACCGGACGTTGTCTCCGTTGAAGTGTACGGTGATACATTGGAGAGCAGTGGGCCTTTGGCGTTGCCGCAGAATGGCGATCTGGTAAAACACTTTCCCAACGTGCGCAGTTTGGAATTCTCTGACTGCACTTTTGAGACGATTGGGAAAGGATTCCTGGATGGTCTGTCAAGCCTCCGGTCATTGACCTTCACTGGAAACCGACTTCGAGAAGTTCCCGCGGAAGCGTTGGCCCCTGTCGCAGGGTTTTTGAGGGAACTGGAAATTTCTTTTCAAAGTGAGCTGACTGAGATTCGACAGGGTGACTTTCGCGGATTCTCTAATCAATCCACACTGAGACTTTCAAGAAATGGTATCTACCATCTGCACGTTAATTCATTCGTCGAACTCATCGAGTTGAATATTCTGTCTCTGGATCGTAACAACTTGACTGATATTCCTAACCACTCTTTCGATACTCTCACAAAACTCGAAACGTTGGACCTCAGTTTCAACTCACTACCAAAGATCCCACGAGCCATCGACGTCCTCAAAAATTTGCATAAGCTCGACCTTAGTTTCAACCAAATCTCCGACACTGGCGATCTCCTTTTCATATTTGGTATGCCGTATCTATACAGTCTGTCGCTGCAATACAACTTGATTTCGACGATAGACTCTGATGTTATCAACGCAATCGTGTTTAATTACTCCGTGTCTGAGCTTAAACTCTGCTCTAACCCTTTCCACTGTGATTCACGCTTGTGCGATGGTATCTTGAGCTGGTATGATTATCCCCTGTTTTCACCACCATATATGAATCTTTGGTTATTTGAACTAAAATGCGAGTACAAATGTACGTCTCCACTGCAATACTGGGATGAGCCTTTCGGAAGTGTATATCAGGACGTTTGTGTTAACAACAGCAACCGTACTGATTTCAACTTTACAACAACACAAACTAGTGTTCCGTTGCTTGTAAAGAGCAACAATAACCGAATTCGCGCGATTGGTGCAGGGGTCGGTGTTTTGGCGCTCGCTGTTGTCATTTTTGGCGTGGTCGTATTCATACGATTACGACGGCTTAGATTGATGAGAGGAGGATTCATATTCGCCGGTCGAGGTCTACTTCGACCGAATAGGAATGACGGGCAAGAAGAACATCTTGTTTATGACGCCCTCGTTTACCATCACAATGACGAAGTGGAATTTGTAGACGATCGCCTTCGTCCGCGTTTAGAAAACCATCCGAATAATATTCGACTCTGCCTGCCGCTGATTCGCGACTTCCGACTTGGTGCCAAGAGGTTAAACAGTCTTCGAGAGTCACTCGTGGCGAGTAGGTGTGCCGTGTTCGTAATCAGCGAGGCTTTTGTTCTGGATGCCCGGTGTAGGCAGGCCCTGGAAGTCGCATGTGACTACCTCCATCGAGACGATCTTGGACCGCCCCATATCAAGCAAACTGGTTTGATCCTGATACTTCTCGATCCAGTGCTCTTGGAGACTCTTCCAGAGGCCATAAGGGTTCTAGTCGATCGTTTGATCACGCTAGAATGGAACAACTTGGATGAAGAATGTTGCTGGAGACGACTTGAACAAAGCCTACATGATTTTGGTAGACAAGTAGAAAACGAAGTTTAAATGTGAATCAAATCACAATGTATATACGTAATATACACTAGTATACAGTAGGATGGGTACAGTGGTGCGCAAGAACTAAAACTGATATCTGTTGTAGTTGGGAAAGTCATTGTTTGTTTAACTGGAGTGAGAAAAAAAAAGGACTGTGATAATAATTATGTTATATTATAACCACAGACCTGAATAGAAGTCTGTTATTTATTCCGTAAGGAATCCGGTATAGTTGGATATTAGTATTCAGTGATTATTGGTATCTGTGTAAAATGTAGGACTACATGCCACACTTCTTTAGGCCAAACTCTCCCAGATATGATTCTTATGTAAAGTGAAGCGATTGTAGCAATTCCTCCAACTGTTCAGTTTGTGTTGTCTCGTTGGAATCACCTTGTGTGGTAAATTAGGATCCCTTGCTAAACTCGGATCGATAAAATGAGTTCTTTCGACACCATTTTCTATCCATGATTATAAAACCTGAGCTTGGTAGGATTATGACAATCTTGGGACAACCTACCTGAAATGCTATTGATATATAACAGCATGTAGGTATCACAAAAAAGTAACCTGGGTTGAATGTTCCCCCGTAAGTGAACTGGGCGCTATGGCAGCATTGATTTGTATCCAGTTACCGATGTGATTATGTTATCATAGAATAATACGTTGTAAAGCTGTTTGAATACCTCCAATTGGTGTAAAAGCTAAAACGCTAAAACAACATATAATTATGTATATGGCTGTATATGAAGTGATTGTATAGTCCTTTGGTTATCACCATCGTTGTTATGACAATCGCTACCGCTATAATTGATGTTATCAATATTCCTGGTATATCTTTATTATCATAGTGAATTTGAATCCACAATGCACTGATGACGAGGAACATTTACTCCGGACCTAGCCAGGTTCTAGTTTGTTTTGATGTTTTTTAAACATAATTATGTACAAAAATATCTCTAGATATAATACCAACATGACCAAGTAGAATACAAAGACCGCCATATCTGGCCGCCATCGCGTAACAGAAGTTAAACGAGGAAATGAAAAAAAAAACACATTTTAATTTATTATTATATATTTACATCACTGTTGAAGTGACCTGCTATGAGCACAATCAAATAGAACACGATCGACACACTCGGAGTTAAGAGAGAGATTGACTTTATTGGAAGAGCTGCATTCAGCCAACGCTCGAGACAGACTGGCCAAAACACTGGACTGCCTGGTCATAAATACATCGGTACATTGCTACTACCAGTATGGTGGTCCACCATGATGTGAGGACACCTGTCTCTTTAATCCCTCCGATATACGAGTGATGTGATATTAAGCCCTCTGGCCGACAGAGCTCAGACAGCCTGTCTGGTCCGAGTCTAGCCTGATTACATAATATACTACATTCCTCCCTCCTTAGATTACAACCTCCATTAAAGTGATAACTTGCAACTGCATCAAAATAGAACGAGTTTCTAGGAGCTAGCAAAAGTTGGAAAACGTCAGTCTTCAACAGTTATATCATTAACACTGCATTCACATAGCCAAATAACCTGAATAAAGTACTAAATGAAAAACACACAAAAAAAAACTCACAAAATATTATCATTATATAGGTATTACTTATCATTCGACCAGGTAAAGAATATGGGGTACATATCCTAGACATTACAAACATGAAACAAAACAAAAATAAACAAAAGAAACATTCAGAACATATTAACAGATAGTACATGAACAAAGTTTCCCAGGACAACATTCTACATGAGCAGCCATGCACGGACTATTCGCTTATAGGGTGTAAGCGGCCTTATTGTCGTTGTTGTGAATAAGAGCATGACAACACAGGAAATAAACAAGCATTTGACTACGCTTGTTACTAACATTTACATAATGTACAATGGAGTTAGCGTCCTTTGAGACACATGTTCACTTAAGCTATACTCTATCGTCAAATGATGGTGACCATTGCGACCCTCACAAACACAGAAAGTTTGGTCAGCATACCCCTGGAATTAAAATACATGTATTATGCAAAATATGGTCACCCTTTTAAACTGACTTGGAATTAACAATGCCAAAATTAATATACGGAAGAAAGTCAAAACAAAACAAAATTGTCAGACATTTGCCCAAACAAACCAAATAAGGATAGCATCACCTAACAATTGTGTGAATGAACGAAACATACCAAATAATAATGATAATAATCATAGCATCTGAAGAGATGATGAGGGAGAGAATATAACTTCCAAACCATCACACTCACGACATGTATACACACAACGAAACTAAAACCCCAAACTGTGTACAAAAATGTAGTTGCCAATTAAGTACACCTTGACAATAAACTCGCCCAGAATTCCAGAACGAAGGGGTGGGGTTGAAGGCATTGTTCTAATGTTTCAATGTTCCTGACTATGGACGAATAAGTTAAAACAAACATGAACTTGACATGAAATGCCGATTTTCAAGTAAATTTTTCAACATACTCGCTGCATTTGGGATTATACTACCCCGAACTTTTACAGTATAAATGAAGGCATGCCTAGATATTACTCTTCGTTTCTGTGTAGGGATACAGACAACAAAAAACACATAAGGAAAGAAAAAACAACAACAACTCAACTGATATAACACAGTGTCATCTACCAAGTTTGTCGGCATTATGGAAATCCATATCGGTCAGGTGGATTCCGCTGCCTGATCGGGTAGGTTTTACGGTTCGGCGCTAACTGGTCTTGCCGTTGGAGCTCGCTGTCGTTCTGCGACATGACCGGGGGTGGTAGCTCCGCTGGTGGGTCGGTCGTCGCGGTCGCGTCTACACTTCCTTGGATATCTAGTCCTTCATCGCTGGTGATGTCGCGTGCGGTATTCGTCAGTCGAGATGTACCGCCACTCGAGGGCGATATCGTAGAATTGTAACGCTTGCGAATGTGGTCCGCGTGACGTTTAATTGCCCGACCGCTGTTGTCGGCGATAGCGACTTCGAATGAAACCGGCCCATTCTGCGAAACGATTTCTCCACTCCACCACTTGGGAGATTTCGAGGTGAAGTTTTTGGCATACACTTTGTCTCCCACAGCAAAGGTACGCGACTTCGAGCTGCTGTCATGCATTAGCTTTTGCTTTTCCTGACGATCATGCACGCGTGACGCGATATCGGGTCTCAAACGATCGAGTGCGGTCGTCAGACGACGACCCATTAGCATTTCAGCGGGCGAGATTCCTGTCGTCGAGTGTGGAGTTGTGCGATATTGCAGAAGAAATCTCGCGATATTTGTTTCCAACGAACTATCTCCCGTGCGCTTCATCGCGTCTTTGAATGTGCGAACGGCACGTTCTGCTAGGCCGTTAGACGCTGGGTGATATGGGGCCGACTTCGCGTGTGCGATTCCATTTTTCTTCAAGAAGACGCTGAACTCCGCGCTAGCGAAGGCGGGACCATTGTCGGAGACTACTTTATCTGGCAATCCGTGCGTTGCGAAAAGTAGCCGTAACTTCGCGATTGTCGACGCTGTCGTCGTCGAACCAACTGGGATCACTTCAAGCCATTTGGAGTACGCATCGACCACGATGAGGAAATATTTCCCCATGAACGGCCCAGCGTGGTCAATGTGCAGGCGTGACCATGGACGATTTGGCCACTGCCATGGATGAAGCGGTGTGGGTGCCGGCATTGGCTGATTTTCCTGGCAATTGCTACACGATTTCGATGTACTTTCGATGTCGTGATCCATTTTTGGCCACCACACAAACGCTCTCGCGAAACTTTTCATCCGAGACACGCCTGGATGTCCCGCGTGGAGCGTCTCCAACACTTGCTTCCTTCCCTGCCTAGGAACGATCACACGATTTCCCCAGAGCACACACTCATCTAGCATTGATAGCTCATCGCGGCGCACATGATACGGCTTCATGTCGACATCGACTTCCTCTCGCTGCTCAGGCCAACCGCGCTCTACGTAGGTTAACACGCGAGACAAGACCGGGTCACGGCGCGTCCACTTCCGAATATCGGCTGTAGTGATGGGCGATGATTCAAGCGTGTCGAGGAGGAGCACTGTTTCCGCCGGCAACGGCACCGTGGGCGGCACATCGGCGAGTGGTAGACGACTGAGAGCATCGGCATTAGCGTGTAATCCTGTCGGTTTGAAACGGAGTGTATACTCATAGCTCGCGAGAGTGAGGGCCCAACGCTGAATGCGAGCTGATGCTTGAGCAGGGATAGGGCGGTCCTCGTTGAACAGGCCGAGGAGGGGCTTGTGATCGGTGACGAGCGTGAAGTGGCGCCCATGCAGGTAAGAATGGAAGCGTGTTACCCCAAACACACAAGCTAAACCTTCCTTCTCGATTTGCGAATATTTCTTCTCGGCTTCCGCAAGTGTTCGCGAGGCGAACGCAATCGGCTTTTCTGACCCGTCTTCCATGCGATGCGCGATCACCGCGCCGATGCCGTATTGCGAGGCATCACAGGACACGACCAGCTCTCGGCTTGGATCATAATGTACCAAAACTTGTGATGATAACAGCAGCTTCTTGGACGAGTCGAATGCCGTTTGCTGAGCTGAGCTCCATTTCCACGGTGTCCCTTTCTTGAGGAGGGCGTACACAGGTGCTAGCGTGGTCGACAAATTCGGGAGAAATTTGCCGTAGTATGTGAGCAGCCCCAGATAGGCTCGCAGTTCAGTGACGTTGCGGGGTGCAGGGGCATTCGTGATCGCTGTAACTTTACCCGAAGTCGGATGCAGGCCTTGCTCGTCGATGGTGTGACCCAAATACTCAACCGACGGCTGCATGAACTTGCACTTGCTTCGCTTCAAGCGCAGCCCAGACTCCTCCAGCCGCCCGAGCACCATGTCGATTGTCGAAAGATGGTCGTGGTCATTGACCCCGGTGATGAGGATGTCATCGAGGTATACCGTGACGTGGGGAATATCGCGTAGCAAATTCTCCATTACCCGTTGAAATATGGCTGGGGCGGACGACACCCCAAACGGGAGCCTGTTGTAGCGATATAGCCCCTTATGTGTGTTGATCACTACGTACTGGCGTGAGTCATCGTCGAGCTCGATCTGCTGATACGCTTGGGACAAATCCAGCTTCGAGAACTTTTGTCCCCCTGCAAGTGATGCGAACAGGTCCTCAATTCTCGGGAGTGGGTACTTGTCTAATTTCGCTACGCGATTGACTGTCATTTTAAAGTCACCACAGATACGAACTGACTGCTTATCAGCTTTCATCACGGGCACTATGGGTGCCGCCCATTCCGAAAACTGGACTGGTTCGATTACCCCATCGTGCTGCAATTTCTCCAACTCCTTCTCCACCAGGTCCCGCATCGCATACGGCACCACCCGTGCTTTGCAAAAGCGGGGCGCTGCATCCTTGTTCACGTGAAGCGTGGCTTGCAGACTTGTGAACTTGCCCAATTCCTCACGAAATACCGCGTCGTGACGTTGCAGGATGTCGTTGACGTCGGTTGTGGCTGCGGCGTTCATGTTATGCACACTTGCCCAATCCAGCCTCAGCTCATGCAGCCAACTTCTACCAAGGAGGCTGGGACCATCTTCTTTGACCACGATGAGCGGGAGCGTTTTCACCTGGCCATTGTGAGCGACGTGCACCTCGACCATGCCCACGACTTCCAATTCGTGGTTGGTATAAGTCCGCAGCTTCATAGTTGTTGGGCTTAGTCGTCGTTTAGGCCAATATGTCCGGAATGTCGTCTCCGACATGAGCGAAATAGATGCACTGGTGTCGATTTCCATTCCGACCTCTTGGCTGTCAATATTGACTTTTACTTTCAGTGGGGGCACATTTGACTTGCCGTCCACTCGATACAGCCTGAGATTGCCGTACTCCGCTGGTGGTGGAGCTGAACTCTCGTCCGCCGATTCCGTGCCGGCGTCATCGTCGTCCGCTTTTAACGCTTTCACCTGGCCACTGCTCTTGGGCGGTATTCCGCGTCTTTTGCTTAGACACACGCTGCTAATGTGTCCCCTTTTTTGGCAATGATGGCAATTGCTGTCCTTGAACCTGCACTTGTCAGATGTGTGTCCGCCCTTTCCACACCGGAAGCACGTTCTGGCCCTGGCTTGTTTCGGCTGAGGCGAGGAAGCCATTTGGTGTACTTCCTCCCTTGGAGCTTGCGCCGTCTGGAGGTCCCGAACATTATTGGCAGCCATTTCGATGCTGGTGGCGATTTCCACCGCCTTCCCGAGATTTAAGCTCTTCTCCGCAAGAAGCCGACGTTGGATGCGGTCATCCCGCACGCCGCAAACCAGGCGATCACGTAGCATTACATCAAGCGACGTCCCGAAATTGCAAAACTCTGCTAGAGAACGAAGTGATGCCATGTAGCCCGCTATCGTTTCATTATCCATGCGAAACCGGCTGTTGAATTTACATCTTTGCACTATTTCGCTTGGAATCGGGCAATGATGTGCGTTCATCGCTGCCACGAGATCGTCATACTTCATGGCAGAGGGCTTGGTTGGGGCCACCAGGTTCCGTAGCAATTTGTATGACGAAGGCCCAATGACTGTGAGCAGTGTCGCCTGCTTTTTGCCCTCAGATGTAATGTCATTGGCTTTAAAATAGAGGTCCAGCCGTTCGACGTACTGCGACCATTCCTCTCTCCCCTCCAGAAACTCCTCAATTTTCCCGATGAGAGCCATCCTATACAGTACATGTATAGGTGCATTCGAAAAATATCCTCGTCGCCAGTGAAGTGACCTGCTATGAGCACAATCAAATAGAACACGATCGACACACTCGGAGTTAAGAGAGAGATTGACTTTATTGGAAGAGCTGCATTCAGCCAACGCTCGAGACAGACTGGCCAAAACACTGGACTGCCTGGTCATAAATACATCGGTACATTGCTACTACCAGTATGGTGGTCCACCATGATGTGAGGACACCTGTCTCTTTAATCCCTCCGATATACGAGTGATGTGATATTAAGCCCTCTGGCCGACAGAGCTCAGACAGCC
Organism: Diadema antillarum; assembly: GCF_040938485.1. NCBI lineage: Eukaryota > Metazoa > Echinodermata > Echinoidea > Diadematoida > Diadematidae > Diadema > Diadema antillarum. Next base: position 718,447 of record NW_027272442.1, read on the forward strand.
TGTCTGGTCCGAGTCTAGCCTGATTACATAATATACTACAACTGTGTTGAAGATACGCCCTTGTAGATGTTAACATTGTAAGTCCTGGTATTGCCACTCAAATCAATGAATCTTCAATCTAAATCGAATTATATTTCAAATAATGGATACAATAAATAACATAAAAATCATATAACACAAAATATATAAACACATTAAGGCGGAAAACGGAAATGAGCAGGTGCAATATTAATGACAATATGATAACTCTCGTTGAAGATCATTGTTATACAGAGTATTGGAAAAAAAAAAGAGTGGCCCAAGCAAAAGACAAGCCTGAAGAGATGTACGCTACTCAATTAATTGGACCTATGATCTTATAGGCAATGAAAAAAATGTCATGATTGAAGAACATAGAAACTAAAACATACGCAAACACACACACGCGTGTGAAGGCACACTGACAATTAGCATTTATGGCTAGTCACTTCGAAATTCTATACTGTACATGATATTTCAGCTTGTATGTTCAAGACGAAAGAATGCTAACTGTATTGAAAGTAAAGTCAATTTCATTTAAGCGTATAACTGACTTTAACTTGAATTTCTTCCGAAACTGCTTTGAGGAGCTGTTGCGCTCAACAGATATGGCATGCACACACACGCACACACACACACACACACACACACATATATATATATATATATATATATACATGTATATATATATATATATATATATATATGTGTGTATTTATGTAATTATATATTATAGTATACATTATAGATATACATACATTTACATATCATTTACTAGTATAGGCACCTATGACATAAAATGGTAATGCATTTTCTGTATGTAGACAAATGGTGAAATGTCAACACATACATTATAAAACATGTGTGCATACATTAATACGTGCATAACGGGCATGTGGATATGCCTGTATGTGTGTCTGTGTGATATTCTGTGCATTCTATCTGGTGAACCAAACTTAAACAAGTAACAAAGATCTGTAGATTCACGTGTCTGAGTTGTCTTGAGCAGACTTAGAGAGAAATATTTCCTTGTCATTGTCTTATTTTATACAATGCTTTCATTATAAAAAAAAATAACCCTCTCTACTAAAATCGTATCTCTTCCTTATTTCGCAAAATTTTAATAAGTTATATGAGCAGATAGATATGAAAAGATATGAAACAAACGCGATAGAAGATATAACAAAAAGGTGTGCCGCTTTGAGCTCATGCTATTAATCTACATCTTTTAAACAATGCAGTGTAGGTTTCAGCTAATTCATATGATAAGAATGGGACCAATGATATTACTCTTTGAAACATGCATATTAAATCAACGCAAACCTTTTTCCATCATTTACTTCACCATGCAATTCTTCAAGCAACACATTGCTATGTCTTATTTTACGTCCAATTTTGATTAGGTTTATTCTTCTTTCTTTTTTTTTTTGTTAATCTACACGTAAGTTTACACGTTTAGAGTGACTTTGAATATGACATTAGAATTGCATTTACTTGAAAAGACAACCACAATGTGCTTACGGTTTTAATGATTTGCCCATTAAAACAATATCTGGATCAACCTTCTAACTTTTGACTGCCACATTGCTTGGCAGGATGTACGCACTGACAGACTAACATTGAAAGACCAACCACTGGTTGTTTACACTACTGTGTACGCCATATATTTCGCTAGTCTAAATTTTCGCGAATCGGGACTTCCCGATGATTTCGGAGTGGTTAAATTCGCGATTGTGAAGTCCTGTACTGAAGGGAGAAAAGTATATGCGTACGTCACATTCAAATCGGGATCAGAGTCAATATTTCCGCCTGTCTTTAATTTCGCGAATGCACCCGACTCACGAAATTCGCGAAAATAAAAACCTCGCGAAATATTCGGCGTATACACTGTTCGGCGTATACACTACCTTTACCGGGAGAGGGCGTATAACCACCCCAAATACTTGGGGGGGGGGGGGGGGTAGGAGGCGGCGGTCGAGTAAGATCAAAAGGCACATACCTTGATATGAGTCTTTGAGCGGAACCCCCCCCCCCCACCCCGAAAAAAAAGTCTTGGCATTTACGGGATTCATAAGTTTTTAGAGATAATAATTATTTGTTTGGGGGTTTTTCCCACCCTCATCCCGACCCGGGACCTCACCCCCATGGTTTTACTGCCATTATTGTCTATGAAGTTACTGTAAAATCGTTATTTGCTATTTGCTCCACACACTATTACACCCGCCACAACAAACGAATGATGCAAACGAACACAAATTATCTCCTCCATAAACACTGTGATAAACAGATGATGGTAATAATGTGGACGAATCCTTGAATAATCCGACATGCCACCCCTCTCAATGCAGCTACACACAGGGCTCGTCACCCGGATGATGCTCAGCTGGAAACGACGGACCTACATTTCAACAACACTTTTGAATTCGCACCTGTAAATTACGAAATAAACCCAACTAATTGCGCTCTCTTCTAGCAGAGATTTTTGTTCCTGACGCTGATCCATATCGTTTACCCGAGAATAGGTGTCTCTACATTTCAACCTGGACTGACCACTGACGGCGCTTGCTCGTACTGATTTTCACGAAGTGTCACAATAAAGGGAGCGGATACTTCCCCCTTTTGTTGTCTATTGTCGCTTCCCACAAGAATTCCAAAGCTGCTCACCAAAGTCATGCCCGAGCGCATACAAGTGAAATTTCTCGACGTTTCTGTTTACTTTCATTGCTAGTGTACCGTGGGATGACACGCGCATGTACTGCACGGGCAAACGTCCGTATCACACGTGGTATCCTACATGGATTATGATGCATAATAAGTTCTAATACTGCTTATTGCGGCACCTTTACTAGCCTCAGCTAAGAGCCAATGGTCGTCGTCATCATCAGAGCTGGATGAATGGACGTCGGACGGGGTCGAGTGTTCTGTTTGCAGGTGTGACTGGGACAATGGGCAGACACGTACTCTTCTGCCAAACTAGCAACCTCAATGCAACAGAACCCTTTCGAAATTTCCCGGAGTTACCGGACGTAGTCTCCGTTGAAGTGTAAGGTGATACATTGGAGAGCAGTGGGCCCTTGGCGTGGCCACAAGATTTTCGATCTGGTAAAACACTTTCCCAACGTGCGCAGTTTGGAATTTTCTGGCTGCACTTTTGAGACGATTGAGAAAGACTTCCTGGATGGCTTGTCAAACCTCCGGTCATTGACCTTCACTGGAAACGGACTTCGAGAAGTTCCCACGAAAGCGTTGATCCCTATCGCAGGGTTTTTGAGGGAACTGGAAATTTCTTTTCAAAGTGAGCTGACTGAGATTCGAGAGGGTGACTTTCGCGGATTCTCTAAACTATCCACGCTGCGGCTGTCAAGGAATGGTATCTACCGTCTGCACGTTGATTCATTCGTCGAACTCGTCAAGTTAAATATTCTGTCTCTGGATCGTAACAACTTGACGGCTATTCCCGACCACACTTTCGATAATATCACACAACTCGAAAAGTTGGACCTCAGTTTCAACTCCTTACCAAACATCCCACGAGCCATCGACGTCCTCGAACATTTGCATAAGCTCAACCTCAGTTTCAACCAAATCTCCGACACTGGCGATCTTCTTTTCCTATTTGGTATGCCGAATCTACACAGTCTGTCGCTGCAAGACAACCTAATTTCGACGATAGACTCCGATGTTATCAACGCATGCGTGTTTAATTACTCCGTGTCTGAGATTAAACTTTGCTCTAACCCTTTCCACTGTGATTCACGCTTGTGCGGTGGTATGATGAGCTGGTATGATTATCCCCTGTTTTCACCACCAAATATGAATCTTTGGTTATTTGAACTAAAATGCGAGTACAAATGTAAGTCTCCACTGCAATACTGGAATGATCCTTTTGGAAGTGTATATCAGGACGTCTGTACTGATTTCAACTTTACAACAACACAAATCAACGTTCCGTTGTTCATACAGAACAATAATAAACCAGTGCAAGCGATTGGCGCAGGAGTAGGTGTTATGGCGGTCGGTGCTGTCATTTTTGGCGTGGTCGTATTCATACGATTACGACGGCTTAGATTGATGAGAGGAGGATTCATATTCGCCGGTCGCGGTCTACTTCGACCGAATAGGAATGATGAGCAAGAAGAACATCTTGTTTATGACGCCCTCGTTTACCACCACAATGACGAAGTGGAATTTGTAGACGATCACCTTCGTCCGCGCTTAGAAAACCATCCGAACAACCTTCGACTCTGCCTGCCGCTGATCCGCGACTTCCGGCTCGGTGCCAAGAGGTTAAACAGTCTTCGAGAGTCGCTCGTGGCGAGTAGGTGTGCCGTGTTCGTAATCAGCGAGGCTTTTGTTCTGGATGCCCGGTGTAGGCAGGCCCTGGAAGTCGCATGCGACTACCTCCATCGAGACGATCTTGGACCACCCCATATCAAGCAAACTGGTTTGATCCTAATACTTCTCGATCCAGTGCTCTTGGAGACTCTTCCGGAGGCCATAAGGGTTCTCGTCGATCGTTTGATCACGCTAGAATGGAACAACTTGGATGAAGAACGTTGCTGGAGACGACTTGAACAAAGCCTACATGATTTTGGTAGACAAGTAGAAAACGAAGTTTAAATGTGAATCAAATCGCAATGTATATACGTAATATACACTAGTATACAGTAGGATGGGTACAGTGGTGCGCAAGAACTAAAACTGATATCTGTTGTAGCTGGGAAAGTCATTGTTTGTTTAACTGGAGTGAGAAAGAAAAGACTGTGATAATAATTATGTTATAGTATAACCACAGACCTGAATAGAAGTTTGTTATTTATCCCGTAAGGAATCCGGTATAGTTAGATATTAGTATTCAGTGATTATTGGTATCTGTGTAAAATGTAGGCCTACATGCCACACTTCTTTAGGCCAAACTCTCCCAGATAATTATGATTCTTATTTAAAGTGAAGCGATTGTAGCAATTCCCCCGACTGTTCAGTTTTTGTCGTCTCGTTGGAATCACCTTGTGTGATAAATTAGGATCCCTTGCTAAACTTGGGTCGATAAAAGGAGTTCTTTCGACACCATTTTCTATCCATAATTATAAAACCTGAGCTTGGTAGGAATATGACAATCTTGGGACAACCTAATTGAAATGCTATTGATATTCAACAGCATGTAGGTATCGAAAAATAGTAACCTGGGTTGAATGTTCCCCCGTAAGTGAACTGGGCGCTATGGAAGCATTGATTTGTGTCAAGTTACCGATGTGATTATGTTAACATGCAATAACACGTTGTAAAGCTGTTTGAATACCTCCAATTGGTGTAAAAGCTAAAACGCTAAATCAACACCTATTATGTATATGGCTCTATATGAAGTGATTGTATAGTCCTTTGGTTATCATCATCGTTGTTATGACAATCGCTATCGCTATAATTGATGTTATCAATATTCCTGGTATATCTTTATTATTATAGTGAATTTGAATCCACAATGCACTGATGACGAGGAACATACTTTACTCCGGACCTAGTCCGGCACTAGTTTCGTTGTTTGTTTGTTTTTTTAAACATATGTAATATATTTCTCTAGATATGATATCAAGTATAGCTATAGAATACAAAGTATATGACCGTCATCGCGTAACAGAGCTCAAAACAAGGACATGAAAAAAGAAGACATTATAATTCATTATCATTACATCACTGTGTTGTAGATACACGCTTGGAAAGGTTAACATTGTAAGTCCTGGTATTGCCACTCAAATCAATGAATCTTCAATCTATATCGAATTTTATTTCCAATAACAGATACAGCAATTACAAAAAAAAAAAATCATATAATACAAAATATCTAAACATATTATCTTAAGGCGGAAAACGGAAATGGGCAGGTGCAATATTAATGACAATAACCTCTCATTGAAGATCATTGTTGTACAGTGTATTGGAAAACAATTGGCCCACGCAAAAGACAAGCCTGAAGAGATGTGGGCTTCTCAATGAATAGTTGGACCTAGGCAAGAAACAAAAACACAAAAACACAATAATGTGGAGACACACTGACAATTAGCATTTATGGCTAGTCACTTTGCAATTTTATACCATACACATATTTCAGCTTTTATGTTCAAGACGAAAGAATGCTAAGTGTATTGAAATTAAAGGGATGGTACGGTATCGGTGAAGATGAGAATTGGGCTTTTAACTTTTTGCGAGATACCAAGAAAACACTTATGATATAGTACAGAACATACCATTTAAAGAGGAATTCAAAGTTTATTTGATGAAAATCGGGTTTGGAATGACTGGAACATCCAAAAACAAAGTAAAAAAAAAAAGCGATCGTAATAAAGTGTGGGTCCCACACTTTATTAGAATCGCTCTTTTTTGAATATCTCAGCTATTTCATAACCAATTTTCATCAAATAAATGTTGAATTCCTCATAGAATTACATGCTCTTTCATATTTCATAAGAGGTTTCTCATTATCTCACTCCAAAATGTTTGAAACCTGAAATAAGGTCTCAACCAAAACTGTACGATCCCTTTAAAGTCTATTTCATTTAAGCGTTTTGTTGACTTCAACTTGAATTTCTTCCGAACTGCTTTGAGGAGCTGTTGCGCTCAACAGATATGACATGCACACACGCACACAAACACACACACACACACACACACACACACACACACACACACACATATATATATATATATATATATATATACATATATACATATATATATATATATATATATATATATATATATATATTGTATTTTTTATTTTTTATTAACCACTCGTGGGATGGATATCCCTTTCAGGAAAATTGCTGTTTTTTCGGAGGGGTCCAGTCAAAGTAATAACAACATAATACAATATGGTCAATTCCAGCGTAACGGACATGACATTCAGACCACTTTTTTGTGATTCAAACCATCACACAGTAAAATTGGGAGTCTCCAAAAGATTCTAATTGAGTTTATCAGACACATTAAAAGTATATGTAACGTACACAGAAAATTGCATGGAAATTTATCAAGTGGTTGTTGAGAAATTGCATTTTTAGCAAGCGTAACGGACATGACACTAAATGGACAAGGCATTTTGATGTACTTACCATTATGAAAATTCCTGTGAATTTTTGGATCAGATGCAGATGGTTTTGGTCTTGATTAAACCTTTAGGTCATGCTTTACTCATAAAGTCCTAATTTAGAGTAGTTTTGCTGTTCATTCTTTTTTAATAGTTTAAAATATTGCGTAACGGACATGACACTTCGAGTGTAACGGACATGACAGTTTTGTCCACTTTTTGTAAGCTGAGAGATTTTTTTTTTTATTACAAGATATAGCAGATATTCAATTGTTGGCATAGTAAGGTTAGAACATAGGGACACACATCATAACTGCGATCATGTAATATTTCTTATATTCATATCATTTTAGGGGGTTTAGTCTTTTTATGTACATTTGTATTTACAAAACAAACAGATACAAAACAAATTCGCCCCTGCACCAGCTAGCTACAATTAATGAGAAATTTCCAGTTACTACCACCCACCATAGCAAAACAGGACATATTACGATCTTATACTATGATTATTTTTTTCTTAGTGGCCTAATATTTGATACTTAGTATCATACACTAGCGTAACGGACATGACGCCCTTGAAAGGTTAACCATAATTTCACTTCTTCGTTTCAAAATAAAAAGATTAAAATAACTCCACACTGCTAACTACATTATGTTCTTGAACAAAACATCAAAAAGTCCTTTTATTGCAGGTTTCAGTGATCTAACAGCTACTCTAAAGCATATGGAATACAATGCCCAGAGTACCACAATGGCATATATGTACAACACAGAAGACCATGTCTCCATATTTGCGGATAGGCAAAGAAAATAGAATGAACCAGATCTGTGTGAAATAAAAAGTTTGAATACAACATCATTAAAATGCACTCAGGATTGCATCAACTTTTATGCAATGAAACAGGACCACAAAACTGTTTGGTACCATTATCAAAATTAGTGTTATCATCTGAAAGAAATAAGGTATGTATATTTCATTTCTTCAAAGTTCTTTCATTTGGCATTAATGTCATCCTTTTAGTAGAGTCATCCTCTGTTATCCAATCTTGGATAGACTATTGTAAAAAAAAAAAAAAAAAAAAAAAAAAAAAAACTTCCACTGCTAGTACCAGTACTTTATCATTGTCAACAAATGCTTTCTTTTCTTGGCTAGAAGAGAATGATCAAGCCCCTTTTTTTCTGAGAATTTTCACAACATACAATCCATTTCCATGTAGAGTGGTCACCTGGGCAACAAAGTATTTCTTGTTTTCTTCACAGCAAATTCAACTCGTACAAATTGTATAATAAACTTATTGCTTGCTTGGGCACTTCTTGAGGCTTGCCAGAGTGGTGTACTGGTTACATTATTCTCACCAGCTTGTGAGTAGGACTTTTTGAAATACTGGATGCTTTCCCTACCAACTGGTTGTAACTGATGAAGAAATACAGTGTACCTTTCAGTGGATAAACATCTTCTCATAGCATCTCAAAATTGTGCTTTTTGTACGATGCTGTGTGCTGTCATATATGCCGGTATATTCCTTGGCATAGAGGTACATCTAATTTAGTTGTATCGATGAAATGGATAGGCAGCATTCAGATCGACTTTCTCTGACGATAGAGCTACATGTACTTTCAACACGCTTAATTAAGCAAACAATTCCATTCTCAGCCCTCTTGGTAAGTGATATCTCATTAACGTGACACTGAAGGAGTGGATTTATAGAGTCATAGAGATGAGAGAGGTACATGTATGGATGCAGCATAAACTTTTTTTTTTAAATTATGAAGCAACACCATCATTGAAGACATTGATGCTGGTGACATTTGGATTCTTTGTTGTTGTATCATCAGTGATCATGCTCATTGGATGCAGGAGGATCCATTTGTGCAGGAGTTACGTTCCTGGCTGTTGTGTTTACTCCATGGTGGATATGTCTTAAATGTGGTCTACAAAGCACTTATATGTGGAAAGTGCTCATTTTAAGTATTAAAGGGAAGACCAACAGTGAAAACTCCATTGTCTAAATACTCCTTGGAATGACAGCTGCTGTTTATCAGTCAGGATTACAAGAGGTGAGAATGGATCAAATCGGTGTAACAGGGTAGCAAGATCGTCTAAAATCAACAGTCTTCCAGTGGCAGAAAGCAAAGTCTGCTTGTTTTTGTTTTATTGAGTGATGTGCAGACTTAATTATTTACTCAAGTATAGAAATGTCCTACTATCCTCAAGCAATTAAAACTAATCACCACCCTGTTTCACTGGGCCACAGTGTTATTTCCGCCACTTGTCTAATATGAGGTGTCATGTCCGTTACGCCATTTACAGGAAAACTAGAAGGGGTATAGAAAAGTGGTTTCCACACATGCAAGGGGATTCAATACTAACATAGAAAATGAATTTGCAGCAACTTTACACTAATTTCCTCTTGGCTATAAAAACTTATAATAAAAAACGTAACGGACAAGACGCTTCATATGTTATAGAAATCACACAACTTTGAGGATCAGTGGGTCAAAAACTGATGAATGCTAAGGAAGTTAGTTGTGATTTTCCATTGATATATACACTGGACTACAATTTAAAAGCTGAACAAGGCCTCTAGGTCATATCTGGCCTTCTTTAGAGACAGGAACAGTAAAGTCTTTAAAAATAGCTGAATTTTTGTGTCATTGCAACACATTATACAGTATTTTCATTGACTGAGAAAAATTCAAAATTTTGTAATGACAAAGATGCGACTAGTGAAAAATGAAAATATATATGTTACTTTTTTAGAATATTTGAGAACTTCAGTGAAACTCAAAACTTCATTTTTTCACTCAAGTGAACATTTCTCATGGAATTGCCCATATACAAAACATTCAGTAGGAGAGAGTAGTAAAAAACAAAAACAAAAAATGACTAAACAAGAAAAAGACAGATTTATAACTGAAACAGTAAACAAATAACAATATACGCGAGGTACATGTAAGTCAAAGAACTCAAACAATATAGAGCAAAAAAAAAAAAAATCAGAGGTAGGGAGAAAAAAAAAAAGAGCCAAACAAAAATAGTTACTCGTACTTTATTACCAAATCAAAATGCCATAAACTCAATGATGTAAGGCATTCAGTGCAATTGGAATGGTGTTCAAATGACGTTTGAAACTCTCGACTGAAACAAATGTACAGTACCATATAATTATGCTATCCAGGTCATTCTATAATTTTGCGCCACGATAAATCAAAGATCGTATACCATAATCAGTTTTGGGTTGGGGGGGGGGGGTTGAGTTTGTGTTTGCCAGATCTCGTCACATATGGAGTTTCACGCACACGAAACATACTGCTTAAATATGATGGACAAAATTGATGGGTTATTTGGTACATGACACATGCTGAGTGTTTTCTCCAACGCACACTAAAGTCTTTCTGATTTAAGTACATCATACAAGTTTTGAGAAGGAGATGAATAATCCACATTCAGTACAATCCGAAGTGCCCGATTTTGTAATACTTGTAATTCATTAAGATAGGACCTATATGTTTTTGCCCAAACTGCATCGCAGTAGTCAGAATTAGGCTGAATAATTGATTTGTAAGACAATAATGCCGTGCGTCTATCAATATACACTCTTATTCTACGAAATGAATATACTACCTTAACACTTTTTTCTTCACATAATCAGCCTGTTGTTTCCACATAAATTGTGATCAATAATTACACCTAAGTATTTACAACATTCATTTCTCTTTATTTCATTATCATCTATATAAATATGACAACTGTTAAGTACTGTTTGGTACTTTTTCAATCGCTGATGTGTACCGACAAACATTACTTCAAATTCCTTTGAATTCACGGTGAGTTTATTTTGCTTAAACAAGCTGGATAACTTAAGCAAATCAATATTTAATTTTTTGGTAATATCAGTTGGCTCTTTCGATGCAGTAATCAAGAAGGTATCATCTGCGTACAAAGATAACTCACAATGGTTTACGTTGTATGGCATATCAAACAAAAATATAATAAAGGGTCTAGAAGTGAGCCCTGGGGTACACCACATTCCAAATCAGATTCAGTAGATATATGACCGTTCACAAACGTATAATGGTTTCTATCTTCAAAATAATTTCAAAGCAAACCCAGTGAGTTGGTCATAATTATGCTCTCTTCTAGTAGAGATTTTTCCTTTTGTTCGTGACGTGGTATGATCCATATCGTATACCCGAAAATAGGTGTCTCTACATTGCAGTCTGGACTAACCACTGATGGCGCTTACTCGTACCAAGGCGGTTCAAGAGAATGGAGTCACAACCGTCTCATTTTCTTTGCTAGATGTTCGATCCCGCCGCTCAAAAATACTTGAAGCATGTGCCAAACAGGATCTGCCACGCAGATAGGAAGACAATTGACTCGACGTGTCTCATTGCATAATCACCAGCCACTTTCTTTCTGAGGAAGATATATCTTTGTGATGGTAATTATTTTTCGCTATCCCTTCTTATAAAAGGTAGGTGATACAGACACGAGGATGTGCGAATAAAAATTGCGCAAAAAATGCTGAAATAAAGATGAAAATTACTCGACTAGGCATACTCGGGCACTTATCTGATATATCTATTACTAAAAAATTAAAGATTTATACTTGAAGATTATTCCATGTTAGTTTTATTTGTGGAAATTAAGAGGAAAAGTGATAAAACCGGCTTTCCAGGATGGTACGGTTTTAAACATTTTCACATGATACAGCTCTGATTTACACTTTTGCACAAATTTCTGCACGGGATTGACTTTTGTTTTGCATGCTTTATCATTAAGTGAAATTTCATTTCATTTAATAAATAAATAAGCAAAATATGGTCAATATTAAGTTACCGTTCAAAATGAATCTTCAGATCGCTCAGCAAGACGGCGGCGTCGAACATCGATCATCAAAGGCGCAAATGAAATTCTTTTGTACATCAATAGAAATCTGACAACTGTTTGAATAATTACAGCCAGTTGGAACCCCCTTAAACCTCCTGGCTAGTACTGATTTTCACGAAGTGTCACAATAACGAGAGTGGATGCTACCCCCTTTTGTAATCTACTGCCGCTTCCCACAAGAGTTCCAAAGCCGCTCAAGGAAGTCATGCCTGAGCGCATACAGGTGAAATATCGCGACATTTCGTTTTGCTTTCATTTCTAGTGTACGTGGGATGACACGCGTTCATAATGCACGGATAAACGTCAGTATAATAGCGCATTACTCGTGTGTCAGGATGCAGAATCAAGTTCTAATGCTGCTTACTGCGGCACTTTTATCAGTCCCGGCTAAGTGTCAATGGTCGTCATCAGAGCTGGATGAACGGACGTCACGCGGGGTCGAGTGTTCTGTTTGCTTGTGTGACTGGGAAAGTGGGCAGAAGACACTCTTCTGCCAAACTAGCAACCTCAATGCAACAGAACCCTTTCGAAATTTCCCGGAGTTACCGGACGTTGTCTCCGTTGAAGTGTACGGTGATACATTGGAGAGCAGTGGGCCCTTGGCGTGGCCGCAGAATGGCGATCTGGTAAAACACTTTCCCAACGTGCGCAGTTTGGAATTTTCTTACTGCACTTTTGAGACGATTGGGAAAGGATTCCTGGATGGCCTATCAGACCTCCAGTCATTGACCTTCACTGAAAACGGACTTCGAGAAATTCCCATGGAAGCGTTGGCCCCTATCGCAGGGTTTTTGAGGGAACTGAACATTTCTGATCAAAGTGAGCTCACTGAGATTCGAGAGGGTGACTTTCGCGGATTCTCTAATCTATCCACACTGCGCCTTTCAAGCAATGGTATCTCCCGTCTGCACGTTGATTCATTCATTGAACTCATCGATTTGACAACTCTATCTCTAGATGATAATAACTTGACGGATATACCCGACAACGTTTTCGATACTTTCGCAAAACTCGAAACATTGGACCTCAGTCGGAACTCACTGCGTATTATCCCACGAGCCGTCGACGTCCTACAACATTTACATAAGCTCGATCTCAGTTTCAACCAAATCTCAGACATTCGCAATTTCAATTTCTTACCTGCAATGCCAGGTCTACACACTCTGTCACTGCAATACAATTCAATTTCGACGGTAGACTCTGATGCTGTAGACGCGTGCATGTTTAATTCTTCCTTATCTGAGGTTGAACTCTGCTCTAACTTTTTCCCTTGTGATAACCGCTTGTGCAGTTTGATGTTGTGGTATGATTTATCATTGTTTTCGCCACCAAATCGGAACCTTTGGCAACTTGAAACATGCAAGTACGAATGTGTGTCTCCACTTGAATACTCGGGGAAGCCTTTTGGAATTGTATACTGGGATATTTGTTTTAACGACCACATCGATTCGAACTTTTCGACCACACAAGTCAACGTTCCGTTGCTTGTAAAGAACAGCAATAACCGAATTCACGCGATTGGCGCAGGAGTAGGTGTTTTGGCGCTCGCTGCTGTCATTTTCGGCGTGGTCGTATTCATACGATTACGACGGCTCAGGTTGATGAGAGGAGGATTCATATTCACCGGTCGAGGTCGACTTCGACCGAATAGGAATGATGGACAAGAAGATCTTGTTTATGACGTCCTCGTTTACCACCACAATGACGAAGTGGAATTTGTAGACGATCGCCTTCGTCCGCGTTTAGAAAACCATCCGAATAACCTACGGCTCTGCATGCCGCTGATCCGCGACTTCCGCCTTGGTGCCAAGATGTTAAACAGTCTCCGAGAGTCACTCGTGGCGAGTAGGTGCGCAGTGTTCGTAATCAGCGAGGCTTTCGTTCTGGATGCCCGTTGTAAGCAGGCCCTGGAAGTCGCATGCGACTACCTCCATCGAGACGATCTTGGACCACCCCATATCAAGCAAACTGGTTTGATCCTAATACTTCTCGATCCAGTGCTCTTGGAGACTCTTCCAGAGGTCATAAGGGTTCTCGTCGATCGTTTGATCACGCTAGAATGGAACAACTTGGATGAAGAACGTTGCTGGAGACGACTTGAACAAAGCCTACATGATTTTGGTAGACAAGTAGAAAACGAAGTTTGATTGCAGTGGCAGATCCGGAAAGGGGGTAGCACACCGTTATATTTCTTTTTGTTAAAACAAAAGGAATAAAGAAATATTAAAAAGGGCTCGTACGCCCCCCCCCCCCCGTCAGCCGATGAAACCCGGAAGTCGGATGAAAAACGGAAAATTGCGCTAAAGCGAGGTGTTTTGTTTTGTTTTTCGTTTCGTTTTTTTGTTTTTGCCTTAGAATAGCAATCAGAAATATTTTTGTCCCCCTCCCCCCCCCCCCCCCACGGCCCTCTTTACGAAATTCCTGGATCCGCCTCTGGATTGTGAATGAAACTTCCCAAAGGATCTTTTTTGACATCCTTGTACATGCCTTAAAATGTATGCAATATTCATTAGTCTGATAGTCTGTAAGAGCATCAGGATTAATTGGTACAGCTGCGGACAAAAGCTAACTGATGTAGTTGCTAATGTCACTGTTGGTTTCTGGAGTGAAAAAGAAGGTGAACAAAGATCCTAAAAGAATACGATTTATCCTAAAAAGGAAAGTGCTATGATATTAGATACTCACTGATAGTTAAAAACTTTGAAAATTGTGGACCTTTGTGTCACTTCTTTAATAAGGTTGAATCTCTTGCAGTTATGATTCTAACTTACAGTGAGAGATTTCAGCAGTTCCCCCAACTTGTCGCTTTGCGTGCTTGTTATCAATATAAACGCTCCGGCTCTAGTGGACTGTGCACTTTGGGGGCATGAATTTGATTCCAGTTACCGCGGTCATTAGGTTATTATACAGTGTGTCCCCGCGGTGATTAGGTTATTATACAGTGTGTCCCCATGAAATTACAATCGGATTTTTGCATTGATAACAGCCAATGTGATTAAACCGTCTGAATGCTATTTCAGGGTCTTAAAATTTAACATCTTAGTTCTATTCTGAAGGAAATCCCATTCAATTTGATTAAGCGGTCACAGAGAAATATGGATTGATGTGAAGCATGTCATGAGTCTGATTCTTCAAAGTTACGCACTTCGATGCTCTAGTGTGTGAATAAAATAGACAAAACTTGGAGGGAAGGGATTCCTGACATCCTCTACGAAATTCCTCATTTTCTCTTTGACCACGGAAGCAAATCGAATGGGGTTTTCTGTAAGATGTGGGCAAGAAAGTATAATTTCATACTCCGAATTTGTATTTAGATTGATTTCCTATTTGATTTTTAAAAGATATCATTGCGGAGCTCCCATTGTAATTTTTTGGGACATACAGTATAGGTTATCATAATAACATACGTTGCAAATTGGTTTGAACGCCTCAAAGTGGTGAAAAGGCGCTCTGTAACAACACCTACCATTGGAAGCTTTACAAGGGATTGTTAGTTCTTTGGATACCATCATCATTGTTATGATTATCACTACTATGATTTATGTAGTGTATACCTGTTATCGCTGTTATCATTATTGTTATAAACCTGAAAATGTAATGCTTGATGATGAAAGGCAACTTACTCCGGATTCAGCTATCTAGTTTTCTCTGGTTTGGTTTTATATTTGTGTTATAGTTTTCTAGGTGTAATACCAAGGAGGTTTAAGAGATGGAGTAACAACAGTCTCATTCCCTTTGATCCAATGTTTCATGCCGCCACTCAGAAATATTTGAAGTATGTGCGAAACTGGAGCTGCCTCACAGATAGGAAGACAATAGATTCATGTGGCATTGCATCATGACTCGTCACTCTCAAAGGAAGATAATGTCCTTATGATGGTAATTGCTTTTCGCCGTCCCATCTTAGAAAACAAGCGTCATATCAATAAGACAGGGACAGGGATGTGCGAATAAAAATTGTACAAAAATTGATGAAATGAAAATCAAAATTCCTCGTTTTTACATGACTTTACACTAATCTAACATATAAATGAATAAAGAACTATACTCGAAAATTATACCACATCAATTTCATTTGTCGGAAGCGATCGGAAAGATGATAAAATCGGCCTTGTAGTGAGAATTTAGTTTCAAATATTTTCACGACATACAGCTCAGGTTTACATTTTTTCACTTTTGTTTCATATGCTTTATCATTAAGAGAACATTCATTCTATTTGACAAATAAACAAGCAGAATGTAGACGATATAATGTTATAGTTTAAAATGAATCTTTAGATTGCTCAAAAAGACGGCGGCATGGAACCCTAATCATCAAAGGTACAAGTGCACCTGTGGAATTCTTTTGTGCATCAATAGAAAAATGGCAGCTGTTTGAATAATTACAGCCAGTTGAAACTCCATCTCTCAAACCCCCTTGGTAATACCAAGTAAAGTACAAAATAGGACCTACAAGAACGCCATCGCAAAAAGCTAAATTATAATAAAAGAACATTTACTTGCTTAATTTACTGTGTTTTAGAGACCTTCTAAAGGAAAATGTCAAGAGTTCGACACTAGATTAATAAAGCCCATGACTTCGACACTAGGTACAAACAGCCCACGAGCTCTGCATTACAACACGGGGCTTAATGTGTCGGTCTCGTGGGTCTTGATTGCTTAGTGTCGAACTCAAAGCTGTATGACCCGTAGGCTGTATGACAGTATGACTCATGGGCAGTATATGACTCGTGACTGTATGATTCGTGGGTGTCTAACTCGTGACATGCACCCCATGCAAACACAGGCACACAAACAATTAGCATCAATAACTGGTCACTTTGAAATCTTACTGTACTCATATTTTAACTTTCATGTTCAAGACGAAAGAATGCTAAACTGTAAGAAAATGCTATTTCATTAAAATGTCGTTGACATCAACTTGACTTTCTTCTTGTTTCAAAAACACTCAATCTTCTTGTTCCTTGGATTAGAATTATTGATCGGTCATTGCTTGCTTTAAAGTCTTATTACTGTATACCATGATGGCTGATGATACTAACTCCAAAATCAATAATAACAACAACAACAACAACCAACAACAACAACCAACAACAAACAACAACAACATCAACAAAATTACTCGTATTGTTCTGTGTTTGTTGTTGTTTCCCAGGTTACGTGTTTTCGCACTATTAAAGACACCCAGACATTTACACATGCATGTACGCGACACCAAAAAATCATATTTGATTTTCTATGCCCCTCAAAATAAAGAAAAATAAGAAATAAAGGAATTTGATAAACTTTGAAATGATAATTAAACCATGATAGTTATGTGACAATTGACAGGTGTGATAAAGTGCTTTAAATACCTCTTACTGTTACTAATAAGTGAGAAAAACCCGTTAAAATGAAATAAGGCAATAAAAGTTACGCATAGGCCTAACATGAAAATGATCATTATGATATGAAACTCAGCATGTATGATAAAGGGGTTCAAATACCACGTAGGCCAACTGTGATTTTATTCATGAATGGATTTGACAATATTTATCTGTATACTTTCTTAAATCAGTCGGATAGATAAAATATGGCCGTGAGAAAAACAAAATGCTTTGGTCAAATTTGGCACTAAACTAATTTGAGTTTGACCGTGAAGATTAGCGGCAATCTGGTAATCTTGATACCAGCAACTAGCTAAAATGCGTGCAGTTATCAAGCACTGAGCCGCGAGTTATTCTCCCCTTTTCTGGATGAATAAAAAAAAAGATATATATATATATATATATATATATATATATATATATATATATATATACAAATTCACAAATTTTGGGGCCATCAAAACATACCACCATTATCTAAAAGGCGTTGGCACGTAAGTGCCCTGCTGGAAAGAACACAGTGTCCCACAGTGTGAGAAACACATTGTGAACACATTGTCAAATCTCTTCACGTAAATTCGTAAGTTTTTAAAGGAGACCTCCGGATGATTTTCAGATTTTTACATTTGAACAACTATAAATTAGATATACTCAGGACAGAGTTGCAGAATTTGTGATAATTGGGATGAAGAATAAAGATTTTCAAAATTTAGAACAAATTGCAATGAACAAGGATGATGACATGGCAGAGTCACCATAAGAATGCATGAGTTGGGGCTCAAGGAAGCAGAACAAAAGAAGAAGGCATGCATAGATTATACCATGGACCTAGCTAGGTCCATGATTATACACAGGTGAACTCGCAAGCAAGCGGTATTGTAATGGAATTACACTGCTACATTTCTGAAATATGTGAACCTCCTATGTCATCATCCATGTTCAGTGTAATTTGTTTAAGGTTTTTCAAAGTATTGTTTCTCTGCTCAAGAACCACAATAAATTCCATAAATCTATACACGGAGTTGTCAATTTATGTACTACATGATGTGAAATGGTGAAAATCGTCTGGAATGTCCCTTTTACAGTGTGAACACGATGTGCGTCATTAGTTCAGAGTCAGTATGAAACAAAGAATTACCATGTGAACACCCTGTGAAACCACACCACATTGTGAAATCATCTTCACAATGTTAGATTCAAGCGTTTTCACACATTTTTATACTAAATGATCACACTGTGAACACAATGTTGGACATTGTTTTTTCGCCAGTGGGGTGTGTTGCTACTTTGACCTGAATACAGCTTCGAACAAGACAGTGCAGGCTTGTCTTATTGAAAATATTTTCGCAACCTTGCAGAGTTCAGCAATTCCATCATGCAGGTGTCCTTCTCAGCAGTTGCATACGAACAAATTCGATCGATATATAGGCCTACATGGGGACCCCCCCCCCCCCCAGTGCATTTCGTCATTTGCACTACGTGAAACAAAACAAAAACAACGCCAATAAGAATTTCATCAATTTGAATGAAAACAACGCCGATGGAGGATAACCATCCCATCTACGCTCCAGAGTATTAAACAAACGAACGAGCAACAAACAAGTAAGCAAGCGAATGTAACATATGTAAGGATACAAAACAATCTCTTGAAGACACCAAATAAGCTTGCCAGTAAATGAACTTTAATTTCTTGGCCTCAAACAGATGGTATCGGTTTCTACATGCCTTGACGATACCAACTGGCAGTATATACAGCTTTCAAATTGTGCCTTCATTAATAAACCAGAGACATTATTTCGTAGCTTCCCGTATAAAGCTGAATAAAGGGAATCATGTTCGATCATGATAGAAAAGCATTGTAAAATCAAGTTCCTACCGGAGTCATGTCACACTGTCGTTTAAAAAGCACATTAGAGAAAACTGAAGTGGAATAGAACATCCTACAATAACCAAGATCCCACCTCCCTGCATTTACACTGTCCATCTATTTATATCTACTCTAAAGATAGCAATAGACTGTCCTTTAGCTTTATGCAAGTTTGTCCTTCTTCGGGTCTTTTATGCGTTCCTATGATATCCCTGTTTTCCCTTTCCCTCCCCACGTCTCACCTCTCTCCGGTCCCCCCCCCCCCTTTGTCTCTCTCTGTCTATGTCTGGGCCCTCTACTGTTACAATTGTAAATGTCGCTCTGCCTCCACTCTATTACGTAATCCTGTTCTTGAAAAGGGCAGACAATAAAGGGACTTTCCCCTCTCCTTTTAGTCGCCGTTTTAACGCATGCATCCCAGTGCATCGTATGAAGCAATAACAGTGCGGTGTTTCTAGGCAAAGGGATTGTGAGTACAGTAAAGTATTCTTTGAGATGGAGATTCAAATTGTAAGTTTTTGCGAGATGATTTGCAAACCACTTACATGAGTTATTCAAGAGCATACCATTCTCACAGACCTTAATTTGAAAAAAAAAAATATCGGTTATGAAATGGCTGAAACATCCAAAAACAAAGAAAAACAAAGAGGTCCTCAAAAAACGTGGGACCCACCTTTACCTCTTTGTTTCACCTTCATCGTTGGCGCAGAATGTTTCTCCCTCTCCGATCTATACTAAGCCCCTAATTCTCTCTTTTTATCTCCCTATTCATGTATAGGCACTGGGGTTACAACACATACTGTAAAACGAGGAATGTTCGCGTGTATTTTGATTTCGCGAATTTCGCGAGCGCCAAGATTCGCGAAATTAAAATGCACGTGAAATGTCTTATCTACACTATATTATGCATTGAACGCAAGTGGCAATTCGCCAAACTTTCTTGCCACGAAAAAGGCCGTCGGCTCCAATTCGCGAAAATTTCGTGCCGCGAATACATCATGTTTTACAGTATTCAGCGTTTTCCCTCATTTATAGGATACGGACGAAAATACAAAAAGAATCTGATCCCCTGACATTGTTTTTTTTTCCTCCATTTTTAAGTGGGCAGGACATGACTACCACTGAGCACTCAGAAGAGTAAAATGGGGCAGTTTGGTGGTCCATTAAAGCGTGTGCACCACTTGAGAACAGAGGATTCTCCTGAGCAACAATTCGGAAGACTTGCCCTATATGCCTGTTCTACCTAACGGAGATATCCCACGAGACCGACACCCACGAGTCATACAGCCCACGAGTTCGACATTGGAAAAAAAAAAGTTCATTAGTTATACATCCGTTTGTTTAATTGTTTAAATTGGGATTTAGTATACACAATATAGTCACATCAATCATCAATGGCCTATCGCGAGACAAAAACTATTCAAACGACATAACCAACAACACACGACAACAACTGTGAAAGTAGTGTTTATACAAATTGATATCGAAGGTCGTAATTACATCATTACTTTCCATTTATTTCAGTTTTCCGCTTAATCACAAATATAATTTTTACAAAATGACTCTTGAATAAGTTGGGAAATATCTTTGTGCTCTTTTTAGTAACAAAAACAGTTTGGATATACATGTATGATCTTTTGCCATGATTTTATCATCAGCGAATTGACACCTTTGAAATTCACCACACGAAAATTAATGCACTTGAGAGAGATTAAACAGAACTGGCTTAATACTTTACAATATAACAAAAATAAGAGAAGCATTTGCACATACATTATGTCAAGTTTAGAGACAAAAAGGAATTTCAATCTGATGAAATGTTTTGCAAATTCAAGATTCAGTGACGACTATAATTATGATAGGAAACAATTAAGAGGCTAATTGGAAAGAAACAACTACATTTTATCAACAAAGGGTTCAATGAAAATCACGAAAAGCTTCCAGACTTTGTAACATATTGTTATATATATATATATATATATATATAGATAGATATATGTACAGAGAGAGAGAGAGATATTAAAGACAGCGTTGAATTTTTTCAGTTAATGCTTTTCGGCCATTTCCACTTGAAATGATGACTTTTGTTTGAAACATGTACAACGCAAAAAAGGTATTATCATTTACATAACTATACAAGAAAGAAACAAAACAGAACATAATAAGAATCAGGAGGAAATAGAGAAACACTTTACATGAATCGCAGTAAGAATCAGTTGTTACTCCTGAGGTAAAAAATTAGTTAACCTGGTTAGACAAGTAAAAGCAAAACGAGGGAATTTAAAGTCATTTTCCCGGTTTTAGAGTGAAGTGGGAGAGGCAGTGATATAATATCTAGTATTTGACACATGCATATCCAATGCCAGCACTGGATAAAGACTTTTTTCAAATGATAAAAATGGAGCGGTTGACTTTCGTTTCGATATGTTAAAAGAGACATATTGCATGTTATCCCGAGTTGATATTATTTTTTGTTGTTGTCATGACAACGATTATGTTTTTAATTATTTTGTTGTGATTGTTTTTGTAGCGAGGATAATTCGTTTCGGATATTTTGTTTTTAACGAGTTATGTTGTCACATATGGATCAACAATCATTCCAATCCAGTCAGTTGAACTAATGATCGATTGTAACATACAAGATACATACTTGCTCTTTTCCCGTTGTAACGATAAAGTTATCATTCCAGATTATTTCACAGGTATATCCCACATGTAACTACGGATTCTGAATATGCAGTACTGTTATTTTTTGTTCCATTATAGTTGTATGATAAAGTAACCAGTTAATCGGGAAAATATTCTTACTGTACATGTATACCTCTTTCCTTTTTAATTTCTTACTGATACGTTTAGGTGCACTCAATTTGAAGAACTTCAAGAAATCTAAAACCCTGATAGATAGTTTAAAGAAAATAGTTGACAAGACTTTATGATCTTTCTCAGCCTATGTTATCATAAATGGTTTTGTTAACGCTTCTCTTGTGGTTCCCATGCTCGTCACATTGCAGATGATATCATAGCTTATTACATGTTACAATTCTCTGTGACGTATACCATACACCGAATTAAACACCTGTGCGATACGGAGATTAAGAAATAACTGACATCATGGAACCAAATACCATGCCAATTATCTCTCGAGGGCCTCCTGTGTATCACTTTTTATTTGGTGTCTTTAAGCAAGCTTGATAAAGAGCCAAATGCAAATAAACACCAACATAGGAGGATAAAAAGTGCCGTGGGTAAACAGGTATAGTTTATGTATACTATTGACACATAGAACGTGTCAATTGAATAATCACACGTCTGTAGTTATTGAAGTTCGATTTGTTTGACAAGTCCTGTCCTCACTTTCGGACTGTTTGATGGGCTCGTGAGAAAAGAAGCGGGACTTGGAAACGTAAGTATGACTATTCTGGCTTTCGTCGATGGACGATTTCAGTGGCTGTCCACCGCCGACGCCAACCACGGGATCATCGTCAGCATCATCGAGATCATTGGCCTTCACTTCGACTCTCACCTGATGACTAGCAGCGTCACTCGACCAACACTTATCAATTTCTGAGACCTGTTGATCAAAAAGCAAAAACAAAAGAAGACATAGTTATCTTGCAACAGGGAAATTCTTTGTCGCCTATTGCTCTACTTCATGCTTCGTTCTCAAGAGAATCTTGCCGAAGCGGAATGTTAAGGATCAGTATTTCATGCCACTCAACGCAACTTTCTTACTGCAATTGGTCAATATCCTACTTTAATAATGTGGCATGTCGTTAAGGCTGTAACCTACAGCCAAGAGGAAGCAGTCACAACAGTCTCGTGACATTCGTAGCATACAACTGAAAGTCATTTGGTCCATAATGTTGATTATTTCAATGTCACATCATCTAGAACTTAACTTGACTTTGATTGATAGTTTGAATTCATCAAAGACGGGCATGAAATAAGACTCTTGTGGAACTTTAGAGTCTGACATTGTGATAGGGAGCTTTAGATTTGCTACGCGGAAGTTAAGACCACTGTTGCGGTGACTGCATGTTCTCCTCTCCCCCTTTGTCGAGTTGCTAAGTAGCTTTGCACTTTGCGAAGATGCAGCCTATACAAAGTGAAATGGCGCCTCCATAAATGTCGCTCATCATCATTGTATAAAGTAGCTCTATGTGTCGTGAATTTGAGCGGGCGCCGAAATGGCCCACAACTTGTGAAACTTCACACGTCGTGAGATCTGTTTTGATAAGCGATCTTGCGCATGAGCAGCGTAGTTTCTTTCCCTCTTCCGTCCGCGTCGCAAATTTAAAGCGCCCTAGCACTGGTTGTAACCACGCAAGCAATCACGAAGAAGAAGTGATGATGTTGTGACGTCACAACTCTCTAATTTTTATTTTCTTAACACAAAAATACAATTATTTAGAATAATTTTCGGTCGATAATGAATTAGTTCGTAATAGTAATTAATTCCCTAAAGTTTTTTTTTTTTTTTTTTCCCCAGTGGTACAGCAAAACGCTCATTTATCATTGATTTCACCGACATCACTGAATTTGAGTTTTCAGGAATGAAAAAAATTGTGAGGTAATGACATCATCGTAGTTTAATTTACGTGGGTGGTTTCTACTACTATCTCTGTTCTGTGCAAACGAGTAAAAGTTAAAAAAATATCGCATTTTGTTTCTGATATTGATGTAACTGCTGTGCCATTTTGTTCCCTCTCATTCACTGTATTCCATAAAGAACCATCTTGAACATGCATTGGAAGAAAGGCTTTACGTACTTGAAAATACCGACAGTATCTAATAAAGAAAGATTGAAGTGAAAGTGAGTAGAGAATGTCTTGAGATTTCTCCCCGCCAAACTACCCTAAAGTTAATAGAACAAAAAAACACAGAGCAAATACAAATGCAAACAATCAGTGAAAGGTTAAAGGGGACGTAAACTCAAAGAGCAATGTGGATTGAGTGAAAGCAGTAACATTAGTAGAACACATCAGTGAAAGCTTGAGGAAAATCGGGCAATCGATGCAGAAGTTATGAATTTTTAAAGTTTTGGTGCTGGAACCGCTGGATGAGGAGACTACTAGAGGTTATGACGTATGAGAGGACTACAACATGAAGAAAATATAAAGGGAATTCAATGGCAATTCATTTTTCATGAAAATTACACATTCCATCAACTTGATACTGACATTTGTATGTTAGGGGTAGCACTTAATCCCCCCGTTTTCTGAAAGCGGTTAGTCAAGTACTCTTTCATTTTGCTATAAAAGTGATTTTTTTTTTGTGGAATTCCTTTTATATTTTCTTTATATTGTTATCAACTCATACGTCATAACCTCTAGTAGTCTCCTCATCCAGCGGTTCCAGCACCAAAACTTTAAAAATTCATAACTTCTGCATCGATTGTCCGATTTTCCTCAAACTTTCACTGATGTGTTCTATTAATGTTAATGCTTTTACTCAATCCACATTGCTCTTTGGGTTTGCGTTCCCTTTAATGCCCCTTCTTTGTTCTTACTGAAGTTGTTGTAGGAGTGGCAGGACATGACGTCCTGACGGTCTCATAGATGGAGAACTCGTCTCCATTCTTCTCCGTCTCCGTCCAGTCTCCGTTTCTATGGTGACCATCAATGACCATCAGTGACCATCTTCTTTGGGGCGGGTCGGGAACCTGGGGAGCAGCTGCAAATGCTTTCGAGCTGAATTTCCTTACAGACGGGTAATCAGCTTGTTCTGGAGGATACCAATTCTCCTCCCGGGAAAGCCGACGATGGTACGCGAAGATACAAGTCAGTATGAATACCAGAACAAGAGGGAATATTAGCGAGATGAGTACTATTGTGGTGGTGGTAGTAAGTGGGAGGATTGGCCCTGAAGGTTCGTCGGGAGAGACCGAGCTGAATGTCACCGTCATACCAGCTGGGTCGCCATAATCCGCTGGATCGCTTCTAGAGCTGGTTTGCCTTTCTGACCTAAGAAGCCATTGAAACGTAGTGTGAATGTGCGAAGCGACGGATGGTCGCACAGTTGAAGAGGGCGTTTGGAAAGTGGAAGAAGAACACAGTCTAGCCGCGGGAATTCTGTGAATGTCTAGTATGGTCCCGAAGTTACCGGGAAACTCGCATGTTGCTCTTCCTTCAGGAAACGCGGCGTTGGTTGGGTTTCTCTCCAGCCATTCCCTTAGGGCCAACGTAGAACATTCGCAGCGGAGAGGGTTGTACGCTAAAGAGAGTTTGCTCAAGACCCCCCGTTGCAGCTGCACGGCAAAACCATGCGTGGTTCCCAGGAGGTTACCATGGAGATGGAGTTCGCGAAGATACCTCATGCTTGCAAAGGCGTCCGGTTCTATGGTAGATATTCGATTTTCGGAGAGATGAATGACCTCTAGCAGATGATTGTTTCTGAAAACGGCAGCTGGTACTTCTGTTATGAAATTGTCCCTTAGACTCAACTCAGTCAAGTTGTGAAGTCCCGCAAACGCGTTGGCGGGTATCCGCCGCAACATATTCCCTGCCAACGACAGTGAGCGCAGACCAGAGACGGCCTGAAGAACAGACGTCGGTACTCGACCAAGAGATGTCCCTTCCAGTGAAAGGCGTTGCAGATTTTCCAAGCCAACCAGTGCTCCCCTGTTCCTAACGTTTGTGAGGTTGTTTCCATCTAAGATTAATGTCTCCAACGAGGCAAATCTTGCAAAGCATCGATCAGGTACGTAGCTGATTGAATTCTCAGACAACACTAGGGTTTTCAGGCCATTCCTGCGGCTAAAGGTGTCACATGGTGGCCTTGACAATCTGTTTCCATGGAGATTTAGTTCTTGAAGTGCGTTCATTCGACTGAAAGTCAGATCGTCGATGTCAGCGACACACCCATCTGTGACCAGCAGAAATACAGCGTGTCCAAGACCATCGACGATATCTTCATTCAAAGTTTTGAAGCAGTTTTCACACAGTCTGACGTAGTACAGCGATTCCTCGAGTCCCCTGAAGGCCCCTTCTTCGATTTCTATTAGGCTATTGTTCATCAGGTAAAGGTACCGTAGATCGGTAAACTCGCTGAAAGTGCCGTCGTAGAGGCGATGGATCTGATTGTTCGAGAGTTCGAGGGTGCGCGCTGATCTGCAGGTGGCGGGGACTCGACTCAAGGACCTGCTGGAACAGTTTGCCATTTGCACCCAGTCACTGTAGTGACATATATCGCGACATGCTGTGGACAGATGTAGGACGCTGGCACACAAGGCTATTGTGATGAGGACTTTGTCACAGCGTCGGAGTAAAGACTTGTGATCCAAGCCTACAGGAATTCTCAGACAAGACAATTCCATGATGACATTCTTCAAACCTCACTTCGACGACATCTGAGAAGATATAAACAATGACAAAAACGAATGGAAGTACGATTTGAAAAAAAGAGAAACAAACCAATTACAGCTTACACGCGTTATTCTTTTGTACAATAATACACTTCCATGGGGGTATTGTCAACTGCCAGCATACAGCTGTATTCTACAACACGTATTTGTGTGGAATTGAAAACATCAAAGACTTTTAGGGGAGTTGAAATGAAACATTATTCTCAAGAATAGTTGATGGGATCAGAATATCAGAGAGGTGGGAATATCTCCATGATGAGATATAAAATATTGTATACAATCAAAGATAATAAATATGGGGTATATAATGATAATAATAATAATAATAATAATATTAATAATAATAATGACAATAATAATAATAATAATAATAATAATAATAAGGTCTATTATCTAATATTTATCCAGGGTAGCCTCTTCAGTGTTGCCACTGCTCTACTAGAGGGCCCTGCCATTATCATTACCCTGGTGCTGCCAGGTACCCATTTATATACCTGGGTCGAGACTCGGTCCTCCGATCGGGAGTCGGGAGTCGAATCTACTATGCCACAGCGCGCGTGTGTGTCGGGGGTGGCTTACTATAGATATAAGGTACCCGTTGTTATATATTATCCTTTTATATGATTGAACACACTGGTGCTGCCAGGTACCCATTTATATACCTGGGTCGAGAGGGACATGGTGGGTAAAAACATGGTCCAAGTACGTAAGCACTGGGCGGGAATCGAACTCGGTCCTCCGATCGGGAGTCGGGAGTCGAATCTACTATGCCACAGCGCGCGTGTGTGTCGGGGGTGGCTTAGGCTTATACTTGTAAACTATAGATATAAGGTACCCGTTGTTATATATTATCTTATTAAACATGCCCGTGATCTTGTCCTTCCTTTTATATGATTGAACACATGAAAGAATATGTTTCCAAGTCTCTTCGATCTCGCTCTCTCGCTCTCTCGGGTGGGATTGCACGAACCTTCCACAAATCAATCAGAATTTTATACTCACGATGCATGCAGTATTCTCCTATGTTGGCGTCCAAGGGCAAGATTGTCGTAGAGCAATATCGGAGGTTTGAGCTTATGATCTCATGAGGATCGCAGTATATTTGTGGAACTAACGCTCACACTGACTATATGGCATAAAGTCGCAAGAGATGACGACACGACTTTGAGATGACAGATGGTACAGCTTGAAACAGCCTCCGACTCCTTCTCTTCAAAAGTGAGGAGAGAGAGGCTGTAGATTATGCTCTCATGCAATTTGTGAGGAGGAACTCCAAGGTAAGTTATAAAACGGGCAAACAAATAATAAGCTATACTGCCCTCGAAAGCGGACTTTGCTTATTATTCAAATTGACCTATTCAACGTATTTTTCTTTACCAACGCAGGGAAACTCCCGAGTGCTGATAATTTCGTTGTTATGGACTTTTTACTGCCGACGGCGCATTCATCCATTCATCCGAAACGACAGTTGCTATAAAAACCTAATGGATGGATGGATGTGAGTGTCATGTGTGTGTGTCGTGAGTGTGTATGCAATGGTGTGCCTGTGTGTCTTTGTGTAAGCTAGCAAACGACCTGAATTGTTTGACCGCGGCTATTTTACCTTTGTACCATGTGTCACTTGTCACTTCATTTTCATTGATTTCAACAGAGCGGAGACAACTGAATGATTAACTCTCCTGATAAACACGACCTTTGCTCAGTGAGATAGAGCAATGTTTGCCATATTTCAGAAAAATAAAATCCCTTTCGTCCTTACATCCCGTGTTTGTCCTCACAAGTAATTGGTAAAGTGGAAAGGACGTTACTATGTTTATCAGGGAGCTATATCTATTTGTATAGAAAATGTAATAATGCCATCTGGGTTTCAAATTCATTCGCTCAAAGAGAGATCCGTGTGTGTTATCATTATTATTGTCGGGAGGCCAAAGGGAAACCCCCGCGAGTATTCACTGTGGAGATGTACGGCGCAGTTGACAAATGTGGTTGTAAGGTTGAAAGGTTTTGTATACTAGAAGAGCGCGCTATTTTGTGACTGTACCTATACATTGTATTTTATATACAAGCTCTGCGACATGTTTTTTTGACCGAGGTTCCTTGCTTTCCTACAATGTATGTTTACAAAATGTTAATTAAGTTCCTCAAAGTGTGCGTTTGTGGTGGAGGGGGGGGGGGGGGAAAGAAAAATTAATCAGGGAAAACTGACGGAATTCTCCGGTAAAGCATGGCCATGTTCATTCAATATCAAAAAGGTGTACGTCATAATTGCTTTGTTCCCTCTGAACTTTGCTCATCCTTCTGGAGCTGTCTCTGTCGTCGCAAAATGTAGCTATACACATTATATTGATCCTAGAGTTCAAAAGAGATGATCATGTTCGTTACGGGACTGGGAGGGGGACTGTATTCCTTTTAAACAAAAAAAAAAAGTCTCGAAACTGACGTCACTGAGCTATTTCAGAACCCTCTGAATCTCTCCCGGTTGTACTCGACATTAATATCTCATTATTAGTAGTAGTTGTAGTATTCCGCGTACTCCTAGTCCAACTATACGCTTTATATAGTACCACTACCTCTGCTCTTGCGGTCTTCCAAACGTCAATAAATTATTATTACCAATACTTCGAACAGTGCACGGACTACTTCTGGTACCAACAACAAACGTAACCATACAAAAATCCTCATCTCTACCGTCGCTATCTCAGCTATTCCTATACATACACGTACTTTATTGTTTTTAACTGTTTTGCCAGAACTAAACCTATTACACTGCAACTAGCAGAAGTCCTTGTAATGAATAGAGCAAAACGTAACTATCCATTGTACTACCATTTTCAGGAACAAAAAAAGTAGTACAAGTAGAAGCCCGACCAATTTGCTAGATGGGTATCGATAGTTACACATGTACCATTAATGATATTCTACGATTTTTCAATTGGTTTATCTTCTTCAATGTTCTAAGTTACCTAAGCTGCGTGTTATGCATCGGATTCCGTTCCGTGTTCAATCTAACGCATTTGCATTATTGATTGATTGACGTATTAATGACATTTTTATGTTCATCAAAAAAAAAGCCGAACAAAAACAATAGCGCAACAACACGAAATGAACTGTAAGGTAACAATAGCTTGTTTTTATTTCATTAAACATGAAATGTCATGGCATTACAAAGACTGACCGACAACATGCATTACCTGCAAAGTGCTATACAATCACGATACTAAGTATTATCTTGATGGACATGTGAACGTATTTGGTAATTTTACTCATATTTCTTGTCTGATTGTTGTTTATTTCTACACTGAGTAGTGCCATGAATAGCACAATTTAAAAGAAAACATTACGAGACATGAATAATTCAACAATTTACTCAGAATCAGAGATGATTGTCAAGTCCCAAAGGGCGTTAGAGATGATACACTATACAGTGGAAATTCATTATGACAAGATCCTTGGGACCATGACAATTTGTTCTTTAAATCAGATAGTTGCAATAGTCAATAAACAATACACAACAAAGGTAATAAATCAATTGGGACCGGATAAAATAATTTGTTATATTAAGTACTTTGCATGCTGTATTAGATATGTTTATATCGAGGTTTCACTGTAGCTTATTGAATAACATTTATCACAAGTGATTGTTTTTTTCCTTATTAAAGATTCGAAGCAGTGAATTCTCGCGTAAATCGTATTTTCAAATCAATCAAATTGTTGCAAGGGCGCTCTTTAATGGCAGCCTATGGCGTTCATTAACGCCATCATGATTGTTTGGGCTACGTTTGTAGGACACACGATATCTGATCTATCATGACGAGTTGGGACACCACGTGACGCACAATCTAAAGGAGACCAAAACCCATAGAAAAATGTGGATTGAGTAAAAGCAGCAACCTTAGTCGAACACATCAGTGAAAGTTTGAGGAAAATCGGACAATCGAAGCAAAAGTATGAATTTTTAAGTTTTGGTGTTGGAACCGCTAAATGAGGAGACTACTAAAGTTCATGACGTCACGTGTAGACAACAGAAAGGAAATACAAAGGGAATTTTTTTTAAAAATTCATGAAAATCACACATTCCATCAACTTGATACTGACATAAGGGTAGTAATTATTCCCCCTGCTTTCTGAAAGTCAAGCCAGCTAGTCAAGTGCTCTTTCATCATGCTAGAAAAGTAAAATCATGTTTAATTTTCTTTATATTTTCTTTCAAACAATTGTTTTTTCCTCATCGGTTTATTTCCACTTGGTCTGCTGTCAGATGGTTTACTTCCCAGTTCGTCTAACACCACTACTGCTAAACTCATTTAGTCTACTATCAATTTTGTCTAATTCCCGTTTGGTCCAATTCTCACTTGGTCTAAAGCCCAGTTTGGCTAGTTATCAGATTGTCTAATGACCAGATAGTCTAATTGCAATTTTCTCTCGTTGGACTTTTCCCCATTTTGTCTATTAAACTGTGGATATTAGACGAAATAGGCATAGCCCATCTGAAAGTAGACCAACTGGTAATGAGCCTAAATGGGAATTGGACTAAATGGTCATTAGACAAACTGGTTATAGACGAAATGGGATAAGACCATGTGGATTGAGACTAAACGGCTATTGGACGAAGTGAGAGTAGACCAAGTGATAGATCACCATCCAGCGGTTCCAACACCAAAACTTTAAATATTCATAACTTTTGCACCGATTTTCCTAAAACTTTCACTGATGTGTTCTACTAATGATGCTGCTTTCACTAAATCCACATTTTTCTTTGGGTTTTGGTTTACACGAAGCGGAAAAACGCGCGTACCCTCGTTTTGGTGAGAAGAGAGTACGTCAAACAAGTGTCTAAAGGGACAAGTGATTGACGGAAGAAAAGGATCATCATTGTTTACTCAGAGGAGGAAGACAATAATGTAGAATTTTTTTTTTTGCGATCTCAGACAAAGAGTCTATGTACATTGGATGCTTATCTCTCCAACTATGTCAGATTTTTATCAATTTCGTGAGTTACACGGGGGAACAGTTCACACTGGACTTTTCATTCTTCGCCTCATCGAGGTGCCATCGAGATATCCCACCGAAACGAGTTGCAGGGTGACGTGAAGACAAGAATTGGCTCTATTGATATGAAGTTGCGGGTAAGACAAAAATAGCAACGATGGCAGAACAGTACTGGTGGGGACAGTTGAAATAGTGCTGGGGACAGTTTGAATGGAGCTACAATTTAATAACCTAGGAGCTCCATGACAGTACTGAGGACAAGTGACAATTACGGTGCTAATGATACAGGTGCAAGAGTGATAGAAATCATGGTACAGACTGTAGTTATGACATGAAGAAATGATATTATACTCATAAGAGTGACGTAGGTCATACCAATACACTGTATTAAAAATGATGATGGTTTTCAATACGAAACAGAATCGAGTGTGCATGAACTTGCATGGCTCATTAATGATTGGTGCAGAAAAACATGAGAAAATACATATACATTGTACATAGGAGATGTGATTATGTGCTTATGTGTGTGCGTGTGCGTGTAGGGGGGGGGGAAGGGTGGTGATAGGGTTCAGGGTATGATGTGTGCATGTGAACACTTTGTACATGTGTCTATTTTGAACATCAAAGTACATAAGAATGGTTCACGTGTTGGTCTACTCCTTGACTGGAGATATTATGTTTTGTACATTCACTTTGTTCATTCAAACATTCAAGCGGAATGTACAGCATCGAATGAAATAGAAATAAAACAACAATATGTGTGCCCTTCCCCCAAACTCCCCCGGTTCCGCCGCCCCTGCACAGGGAAAGGACATCCCCGGATTACGTACATCATGCATACACCACATCCGTGACAGAAACGCGAAAATCCCCTTAGGAGACTGAACTTCCTCTCGCAGATTAAGAAAAAAACACAAAGGGAACTCTCGATTTCAAAATCAGTTAAAATGGGTTTGAGGATACATTAATTTTGGTATTATGTAATACCGATAAACGAGTCTAGTACTGTTACAGCACAAACCAATTATGACAAAATACCGCACACATACCAATATAGTGATCGGAATGTTAGCAAACAACAGCATTTCGTCATTCTAACGTCCCTTACTCTTCGTACAGCTGCTTTACTTGCAAATTAAATTTTTAATTCATTCTTAGAGGCCCATGGATACTTTTGGGAAAACAGTCATGTAAACCCTCTCCCTGAACGACATCGAGGATCCAGCTCTCTGGATGACGTCACACCGTCCCGAAATTAACACAAGATGGCCATACAAATATGGAATTTTTAATTTCGCGCGAAGATGGCCCTGAACTTGGTCAATATAGCCACTCAACAGAAAAAGCAAAAATTATGCATACAGAAGGTCACGCAATGGCACCCCTTGCCACATACGAAGGCTACACAAAGATGTTCTTTATGAAGAATAGGGAGCTTTAGTAGATTTTAGACGCGCGGACGTTCAAAGAGAAAAAAACATGATCTGAGCGTGCGCAGTAGCGCGGATCAAGTTACTGCGCACGCTCAGATCATGTTTTTTTTTTTCTCTCTTTGAACGTCCGCGCGTCTAAAATCTAAAGCTCCCTTATATTAGCCAAAGGACGCACGAAGAGAAACACGAGGGCTACACGAAGATTTTGCTACCGCTCACGAAGTTGCTGCCGGAGCCTGAGAAACTCCACATGCGGTCATACTACATGTATGTCTTAAAATGCCCTCACAAATGGCCCGGTATTTATACGATCAGAACCGAATTTGAACATTTCTTTCATATTGTGTCCATCTTTAGTGTGACGCTTACACAAATATGCTGCATTCCTCTTACACAAATATCCTGCATTCCTCTTATATGCTGCATTCCTGCCTACACAAACATTTACATTCCTCTGTAAAGGCAACAATGATGTTAAGAGTAATACAAATGTAGTAATGAAAACAATGTCAAATATCATAATGACATCGGTGATGACGTTGGTGGAAATACTCATTTGAAACAATAACAAAGACAATGATGACAGTTTGAAACAGCGTGATAACAATAACAACAATTATCACAATCACATCACTGATACGATACATTATTTGAACATCCAATTGATGCATTTACAAATGTTAGCTCTATCATACACGATTTTGTCCTGCGATGCTTCCGAACACCAAAAGCCACATCTGTGTTTGATTCAGTGATTAAAACCATTTGAATTCAATTCAATTCAATTCAATGCAAGTTATTTACAAATGAAAGCCAGTCATCCCCCAATAAAAAAAAACAAAAAAAACAACAATAAGGCATACACTCTGTACATATTTGAACATGACTGAAATTTTCAACAACAATAGACTATTAAAAGGTTGAAAAAAGGCAAATTTAACACTTCGATTTGGAGCTTTTCAGGATAATGGAACAAACCATGATCTGACTGGATTACGGTACAATGTA
The DNA here is from genome assembly GCF_040938485.1 of Diadema antillarum. NCBI lineage: Eukaryota > Metazoa > Echinodermata > Echinoidea > Diadematoida > Diadematidae > Diadema > Diadema antillarum. The sequence continues at coordinate 752,466 of NW_027272442.1, forward strand.
ATGTGAGTTATGAATGCAGAAGGCTATCGTCAAATAATCCAATAGCATGAAGATACGACGGCCTGAAAAAAAAACAAAAACAAAAAGCAAACAAACTTTTAATGCATACATTCATTTACAAAAAGTACATGTATTAAGATGGCACAATGAAAACTAAAAGCACACACGTTATATCATACAAACCAACATTATTACAACACGGTATCATCCTGGCAAGTTTGATTCAAAATACACGTTCAATATTTTACTCGCTATAATAGACAAATTTATTTTAATGTTGAATTCATGCTTTGTGCTTTAAATTTGAGCAATAGCGGGTAAAAGATCACGATAGCAAAGTAGAACAAAGTTCACAATGCAATTTCTACTCGAGAAAGTTAATTTTTTTTCCTCTCTTCGGTATCGGATTATACATTGACCATACCAAATAGCAAAGGAAATAGGTACTCAAAAATACATCAGTACTCAATGTAAGAATTCTAACTTTAACCCCGCCTGTGTATAGTTTCCTCTCTCTTTCTCGAATTTTGAATATTCATATCTGTCCTTCCATCGAACACTTTTCCATATAATTATTACTCTCTTTTCCCTGGTCCCTTTACTGTTCGATTCGCTTCTTTGTTGGTGAAAAACAAATTCATACTTTGCTTATTTTTGTTTCTGACTACGAACGTACAAAATCATTCTGGCTATAGTTCATATTTCTTTAAAACACCCTTAGGACGAAGGAAATTCCTGCAAGTAAATAACCACGTAGAAATCTAACACTTTCCAAGAATTTAGAGTCACTTTAAAGATATTAGCAATATTCTCATGTGGCAAAGGACGGAATGATACACAGTGTGTCCTATTTAACAGCTTCTAACCTATTTTGTACGACCTCGTCATCATTTCCACTTACCGAGCTAAAAAAATTTTCTTGATTAATTTTTTCTTTGACGTCACAATTTGTTTGCTTTTAACTAACCTTTTCTCTAGTCTCAACTAAAGGCTGAAAACATTATACTAAAACGATGGAGAAGAATAATTCTTATACTAGTATTAAATAGTTAGCAATATTGCGTCATGAAAAACGAGTACTTGCATGGAATACTGATTGGCATTTTTGTTTTCTAACAATAGCAACTGCCTCTCCATAGAAGACGGACAATTTGAAATGGAGTACGTGACAAAAAAAAAAATACATGTATTACATTCGATTTAAGTGCTCACGAGGAATAACACTTTACAGCACCGTAATAAATACGGTAGGATAGTTTTTCTCCCTTATATCGTTAGTTGTCGCCATGGCCACTGTGGGGAATGTCTGCCGGCGTGGAGTATTTCTCCAAAAATTCCAAGATTTTTGGAAAAACATCGTCGGAAGCGTCCTTGCCAATGAGGCAATCGAGGTGTCCGTAGTTGGGCAAGTCGAACCATTCGTAACTCTGTTCCGGGTTCGCCTCCCGGCACAGCTCGTAGCTCCGCTTGGTGGTGTCTGGGTGCCAGCACTTATTTTCTCTCCCGCTGAAATACAGGATGGGGAGGTCTAAGTGCTTCATTGCGGCAAGATATTTGGGCGACTGGAGCCGATCTTCGGAATCGAAGTCGGGAAGGTAAGCGTCCGTGTCGCACATTCCGATTATATATCCGTGCCGCACGCACTTGGTGAAGTGCTTCATGATGTCGACGTGCACGTAGCCGTTCCACTCGTGGAGGGTGTCGTGGGTCTGCGGGTTGAGGTTCTCGTGCCGCCATAGGAGGTTGTAGATGAAGGTGATCCTGTGGCAGATATCGCTGTCGCAATGCTCCCGGCTTTCTGTGGTGATGTTCGAGAGGGTGTCGAAGACTCGATTCATGCATTTCCTGTGCCACGCGTCCTCGATATCTGTGTACGCACTCATCCCCTTCACGCCGATACACTGGAGGAACCTCGGCAAGCGCGCCTCGGCTCGAAGCTGATTCAGTCGCTTGACAACAAACCGGAAGCCCACCTGCGACACAACCATACTTCGAATCTTGCCGTCAAGGTGTCCGCCTAGCAGACACGTGTGCATAGTGGCCGAACCAGCACAGTGCACGAAAGCCTGAATGTTCGGTGCGCCTGTGACTTTCAGCATGTAGTCTACTGCGGGTGGGACGTCCTTCTCCGCCGCGTCGTTGATGAACCATCCTTTCTTGTGCGAAGGGAGGGCAATGGAGAACCGGAGGTCCAAGCACCAGACGTCGTAGCCGTGTTGTACAAGGAATTCGACGAGGTTGGTTTCCTGCGTGTCCAAGGCAAAGATACGATGTGTCATTCCCAGCCCATGGAGCAAGATGATTGGTCCTTTCGTGCCCCCTCTGTACCTGGTCAGAAGGAGGTGCGTGCCATCAAGAGCCCTTATTTGATGCACTTCCGGGTCGTGTCCATTCAGTTTTAACGGCCGTCGCTCTCTCGGTTCTGCAGTCGGATCGACCGGAGTACTCAAGCCGTACGGATTCAAAACACCGTAAGAGTCAAGCAAGATGCCAGCAAAGAATGTTCCGAATGCCGCTTTCCACTTTATCTTTTCCTTTCTCTCACAGCAACACGTGACTTCCAGTGTGGACAGTTGCTTGACGAAGTCGGAGAGTTTGATTTCCAGCACTCCGGTGCCGAAGATAAGATCGCTGGGGGCGTCCTCTTCTCTGATCGTTATCTGCAGCGTGGTCGTATCAGTAACGCCGATCTCGAGGGCCGTGTCTTTGTGCACCACCTTCACACCCTTGAACTCGTAGCGTTTGTCGGCTCCGTGGAGGGACATTTCGTACACCATCTCCCTCGTTTCCACCATGTCGTCGCTTTCGCGGAGCAGGTGGAACCGGCCGTTCGAAACAGTCAGCGGCTTGCTGTCGAGGGCCTCACACGTCACCGTGCCGTGAATGGTCGCCTCGTGCTCCGGGTCGACCTGTAACATGTGCTCGACGTCGCTGCTCTCAATGGTCAGCGTGAACTCACAATCGTTCTTGGTGCCGTTGACGTCGAGATAACCCACCATCCTTTCCGTGAAACTGATCCCTGGTTTGCATTCCCCTTTGGATTTCTTTTCTGAAAAAAAATAACAAACGAGGAGATGAGACACATTCAAAGTGATTGATTCAGTTGCCATCTGGAGTAAATTATCATACACTTAGCTTCCTTTTTTTCTCGAAAAAGTTATATTCACACGGATTCTAAACGAAGTCATCTCAACCCTTATTAGACAATGGCTTTCCGTAGTGCTGAAGTATTGGGAGTGCAGGGGCAGATCCAGGAATTCTGTAAAGGGGGCGCAAAGGGGGTTCACTTCATTTTTTTCTTTTTCTTTATTTTTAGCAACAGCTAAAGAGGGGGCGCGCCCGGTGCGCTCCCCTCTAGATCTGCTACTGGGAGTGTGTGTGGCGGAGAAATGGGGAGGGGGGGGGGGGGTCTTAACGTTCATGATCAGAATTAGTAATCCTGGTTTACATAAATTTCGTTCACGAGTCATATCAAACAATGTCACTATGTATCTAAGCACTATACGTAATATCACCTTTTGCGTGAGACGGGTTGTAATACGCAAACGTCAATTTAATTCTACGTCAGGTTCTATTGAACGGCAAATCCACAGAAACTTTGTATAACATCCCATCCGTCGAAATCCACAGAACGGTATTGATAGAAAACTCCATAATATTTTGTGTAATTGTTTTTTTTTTTTTTTGGGGGGGGGGGGGTGGTATCTCGAAGGTAAAAGTGGGAAAACACTCTAATAAAGACAAAAAGTAAAAATCCTGCTTGCTTATTTGAAAGTCGTGTTTTATACTTTGGATCAGAGGAGGTGTAGGGATGGGGCAAGATTTTTATACCTCGCAAGATGGGTATCCATTACAAGTCTGCATGTGGCTGATTTACTTCTCACTCACACCACATCTGTTACTCTTCTCAAATACTCAACTCACCTAGGGGCTTGTTGAAGTCGTAGCTGATCTTCCACCCGTTTCTTTGCGCCAGAAGTCTCATGCACCGTTCAGCTACCATGCTTATGGTGAGGGTGGGGTTGATGCCAAGACTACGAGGCATCACAGCGCCATCTACGACGAGAAGTCCCGGGTAGGTCTCGTCCGTGTCTCCCCGAAAGACAAGACCCGCATGGTTTACGACACCTGTTGTGAGAATTGGTAGCGGTCATGAATGAATGCATAGAGGGCAGTATATCTGAATTTCATCCCCAATCATCATGCAGATGCTGTGAGTCACTTAAACCAATTCCACTGTCATTGCTTCAGACATTAAGCGGATAACAGCAGTGGGTAGTTGCTCAAAAGGATGATTTTTTACCCTTAATTTGTACATCAAGGGAACGGCCAGCCGTTTCTGGTTGATGATGATCGCTTTCATCTATTCCTCTAGTGGACCCTTTAGTTTACATTGCGTAGCTTCTCTTAGTTGAATGCATTATACTATGTATCATACACGCTGGACTGCTTTCGCGTACTACTATAGTTACCTCCACACTAAAGGGGTATATAAAACTACACAAATCAAAATCACTACCGTTTCATTTATTTCATCATATTTTCTTATTATTATTATTGTTATCATTATTATTACTATTATTGGCATTATCATTATTACTATTTTTATTATCATTATCATTATAATAATAATGATTATTATAACTATTACTATTATTATATTACAATTACAATTATTTTACAGCCTATTCGGTACGTCAACGAATGAAACAATACAACAGCAACATACATTTTTTAAAGCCTACACTGTACTTGAGAAAAACACTTCCTTTAATTTGCAAGGGTGACTGCAGTTGTATAATCACATGAAATCATACAACATGAATTTCGTTTTCAGATTACACAAACAGTGAGAAACGCTGAGGATGCACAGTCAGTCATGTATAGACGCCAAACACGTCACATTCTCTCACCTGATTTTCCGGACTCGGCCATGATGCAGCCGCCGAGGGGATGGACGGTCACTGCTCCCTTCTTGCCGGTGAGCTTTGGCAGGATTCCGCTCCAGATCGGATTGGCAATGATCTCACCCTTCATCACCTTCGTGGCCGATCGGGCAGCGTCGTAGATTTTCGTGAAATTCCGCCCCTCTCCGACCTTGGGATAGTGAACCCAGACTCGGCCGTTCGACTCGTCCAGGCGCAGCTGGCCGTCGGCCGAATCGTGGCTCATCGACAGAAACGCTAAAGTGTTCTCGAAAGCCTTGCCTGTGATGGAGTTGATCAGTTCTTGTAGCTCGTTCTCACATGGAGATGTGTCTTCCCCAATGGTGGTTTTGAGGAGAAGTTTGTAGGGCACCTCTAGGATTGCGGGCGGAGTGCCGTCCTCAAGAACGAGACCATCTTCTAGGGGCATGTCCGGCAAGTGTTGGCGCATGTCAAGGAACCCCGTGATGCACGGACCAGGTCCTGTCTTTGGTTTCTTGGAGAGTTCGGCAAGTGCCACACCAACTGCGCGTATCTTGTCCGTGCCGTTGTAGCTGAAGTTGAGCGCGTCGCCGTTAGTCGTAAACCCCTGCCCGAGCCTGGGCGAGAGGGCAAGGCCGCGGGCAGCCGATTTGAGCAGGATACTGGTCGAGCCCAACGAGCCGGCTCCGAGAACCACAGTCTCTGCCGACACCGTACGCTCGTGGACGTCGAAGGCGTCCTGGTGGTGGGTGCGGTAGTGGACCAACCACCGACCTTCGGACTCATCTCGGCTTACCGCTGTCACTTCGACCTGTCATGTGATAAAGAGAAAAAGACTTAAACGTGACGGGCATAGTTTACATAATAGAGATTCTGCCTCTCCTTCGCAATATTACCGTACGTAGAGAAGAACTTTTAAGTTGTCATATTTAATACTAACATGAATAATCAACAGTTTGCAGTAATTATCTTATGGTTTTATGGCCTCTTCGCACAAAAATTTAAGTAGGTTTCGCTTTTCACATATCGTCGACTTGTAAAATTACTGGTCTTGTAAGAAGACAGATAGAGTGAAAGGTGTATTTTCCCTCTTCGTTTTGAACATTGATTGAAATAATAGCGATCAAAGAATCTATTTCAGTTAAATGATTAAATGCTCATGGTCACCTGCTATATGCCTACTTCATTTTACAAAAAGGAAATACCAATTTAATATAATATCATATAGATTTGAACTATAATATCGTTAATATAGATAGAAATATTGAGAGAGGAAATGAAAAAGACAAATAAACACAGATAGGTATACTTTGATCGTAATGGATCTACAATGCATACACGCACGATACATGCATGTATGTACACCTTGACAGACGTAAAGATAAGGACCGAGATAAACTGAATAAAAGCCGAAGACAACATTGCACATTGCATTTATTGTTTCAATACTTTCCTCAGTGAAAAACTGCGCGCCGTGGGCCTTTGCGTCCGGCAGGTAGTTCATGTTGAGAGTGTTCTTCGCGCCCGTGTTGCAACCGCTGCAGCAATTGCCACAGCCCACGCACGCCGGCTGGGGAATCCCCACGTGGTTCTTCTTGGTTTTCTTGAAGTTGACGTAGAGGGGCGCCCTACATATAAACGGACACGACACCAGAGCAACCAGATTGTGAACTGTTTACATCGTACATCGATATGTTTATCATTGTCACGCTGTTTATATCTTTCAGTAATCATGATATCAGCACTCATGAAATAAAAGAGATAAAGAGAAAATGTGATTTAGAGGGACAGAGAGAGAGAGAGAAAGATGGCGTGAGAGAGGAAAGTAGAGAGTTTGAGTGAAGGAAGGGATTGGATACCAAAGCAGGAAAATGAAATCAATATTGTGCAAGGAAAAAAAAGCAGGGAATATAATAAACTACAAAACTGAATACACTTGTTACATAATGCAGATCTGTAGAAAGATCTAAACATGTACTGGGCCTACGTATCATGGAAAATGAACACTAGACAGGACAATCAAAAAGTTTCTTACTCACTATTCTTTCATTCATTCATTCAATCAATTCATTCATGTATTTTCAATTTCAACGAAGAATATCAGTATACAGAACAAAGCATGAAAAAAAAAACACCAATATATTATTTTACATACGTAATTAATTGAGAAGACTGTTGCTCAGGAAAGTTATCTGACACTCACTTTTTCCAGAAATTTTCCATCCCAAGGTCCTCGATGTCCCTCACCATCTCCGTGGCAATTTTCTTCATGGCAGCCTGCTTGGGCAAGGACGGGTGGGCATCCGGGTACTCCACTGGTTTCAACATTGCCATCACGTGGTCCCGATCTTCTCCGTTCAAGTTAGTGATGTCACTACGTAGAGCTGCCGGCCACGCCTTTAAACCGCAAATATCAGAAGCACAACATAACGTTACCAAACATGTGCGCATTTCCACACACTTTGCAAGTTCATCTCATGTTGAAATGCATAATAATAATAATAATAATAATAATAATAATAATGATAATGATAATAATAATAATGACAGCGTTTGCACGTCTGTGCAGTTTTCTGCAGTCAAAGCACATAAAGGGCTAAGTGTCATCCCTAATAAAGCATGTGGGAGACAGCAGGGAGCTTTAGATTTTCGCCACGGGGACGTTTAATAGAGGAAAAAAACTGTTCTGAGCATGCACAAAATCGCGTATCAAAGTCGATCTACCTCGCGTCGTCTGAGTTTTCACTACACGTTCTGGGCTATTTTTGCGTCCGCTCAATTCACGACGTAGAGAGCTACTTGATCCACCAATCATAGGGGAATGCCATTTTATTTTTTATAGGTTGCGTCTCCGAGTAATCTAAAGCTACTTCTCAGCACGACGTAGGGAAAGAGGAGAACGTCCAACGCAATTGTCTCAAATGTCCACGTCGCAAATACTAAAGCTCCCTATTGTCAGCATGCAATGGGTACAGTTTCACACCTCATTTTCGAAGACCCGAGGGTCAGCGTCCAGGCCGACGTTGGCGTTGATGAGCGACGTGCCGCCAAGGCCACATCCCTGTACGACGGTGACTTCGGGCCCCATGACGATGTCGTAGAGGTCGGTGGGTTTGCCTCCATGCGGAATACAGAGAAAGAGAAGAAATGGAAACACGACAGAATTTAATCATCAGTCAATGTAATTGTATAGATTATACACATGCAAATCCTATAGCTCTCTTACCAATTGATTGCGGTACAGTGCACTCCCGTTATAACGAACACGGTTATAACGAAATTCTGGTTTAACATAGCGAATGAAATTCAGGTCGCAACATTACCAGCTCTTTGTTGTGTGTTTTTTTTATTAATTTTGTTAGGTTATAACGAAATTTCGATATAACGAAAGAAAGCTGCCGGTCCGAGGACTTCGTTAAAACGGGAGTCCACTGTATTCCGTACCTAAGCATGTTATTTTCATTGATTCACGCGTCAGTGCATTTGGCTGTGTGTGGCTATGAGGATTTGGTGACTAAAATACTAAAAATGCGCCTCTAGCATTTCATCACTAGGTCATACCTCTCTCTTCCCCTCACTCCTTCTTTTTCTCCCTTATCTCTGGGTTGTTTGTTTGCTTGTGTGTGTGTGTGTGTGTGTGTGTGTGTGTGTGTGTCTTTGATCCCTCTCTGTCTTTCCTATCCATCTTTTCTGCCGGTGTGATTCCAGGAAACTCATTTTCATCAGAATAGATGGAAAAAAAAAAAAACTTTGTACAGTTTCATTTCAACTCACCACATTCTAGCGTGCTACAGTCTTTTGACGTCATCTGCATATTCTTCATCGCTTCGAAGGCCGTCTCGGGAAAGTCTCCCGGCCACCATTCCTTGCCCTTCTCGAACACGCACACCTTCTTTCCTGCCCGGGAACAGCGGCTGGCCGCAATGGACCCGCCGTACCCGGATCCGATGACGATGACGTCATAATGGGGGTCGATTTGGCTGAGTAGAGATGAGAGGCGGTACTGTGAGTAATCGGCCGCATATTCCTGCGGGGGAGAAAATGGTGAAAATGTGTGTAATCAGTGGTGGCGAAGTGGGCTGAAGGAAATGCAACCAATCATGTACAAGATTATAGGTATTCCAACATCTATGCAGTACCTTGTACAGTGCATGGAGCTACAGTGTAATATCATACAACATTACAGGAAGAAAGCAAATCGAAAGTTAATTTCAAACACGGATATCCATGTACTTTGAACTTTAAGACAAAAGGTAGTGAATACCACTCTTTCTTATTGTGTAATTTTGATTGCGTAAGCTTGAATTTATTTTTCTTTTATGCAGAATTTCAGTGAAATGACCAGCTCTTGAGATTTTCTCAGCTACATATTGTAACAGGTATGGTTTATTCATTGAGTAGGCCTATAATCACATCTAATCCATGTTGACATTCACTTTTCCTTCCGCTTCAATGAAACCAAAGCCGAAATATAAATGTGGATTGGGTACAAGAAGTGTATCAGTAGAGCAAAATCTCAGTGAAAGTTTGAGGTAAATCGGACAAGCGATTTAAAAGTTATATGGTGTATGTGTGTTTGTGTGTGTTTTTTAAGTTTCAGTGCCGTCATCGCTGGATAAGGAGACTACTACAGTACACTTCGTGACGTCATTTTGTTTTCATTCTATCCATTTATATCTTGGCATTGCTTTCCTTTAATTCAGTTGCTCACTAGACTAATGCATAGCACGAGAGATGATCTAATGCAATACGAAACAATCCATGTAAACATCAAATCTAATCAACGGCGTAAGTTTGCTGTACTTGATTGCATTCAATGCGAAATATCAAAATCTAATGACTCTGAGGTCTTACGTCCTATTTCATGAAAAGCCCTAGCGTTCTCCCAGTTCGATACGAGGAGTTTGATAGCAAAGCGACTTATCTCCATTCTTGTTACATTGAGATATTTGCAATAAAAGGTGTTTTTTTAAATAAAAACTTCCAGAATATTCACTGTTATGCAACTAGTGAGGTATTACTAGAAAATATTTATTTTGCTCTATATGATGATGGACTCATGGTAAAATGTTTCAAAACGACGCTTAACCAGTTCTGTGATCGGACTCTTCCCATCGTTTATGATTGAACTTGCGAGCATGAGGTGGCACTGCGCTTTAAAGGGATCATACAGCTTTGGTTGAGACCTATAACTTCAGGTTTCTAACATTTTTGGTGAGATAATAAGAAACCTCTTATATGAAATATGAAAGAGCATGTAATTCTATGAGGAATTCAACGCTTATTTGCGGAAAATTGGTTTTAAAATGGCTGAGATGTCCAAAAATCAGCGATTCTAATAAAGTGGGGGACCCACACTTTAGTGCGATCGCTTTGTTTTACTCTGTTTTTTGATGTTTCAGTCATTCTAGACCCGAGTTTCATCAAATAAACTTTGAATTCCTCTTAAAATAGTATGCTCTGTACTATATCATAAGTGTTTTCTTGGTATCTCGCAAAAAGTTAAAAGCCCAATTCTCATCTCCACCAATACTGTATCATCCCTTTAACCTACTTATATAGCCGAGACGCAACCCGAGTCGGGAGACGTGCATCACGTGAAAATAATGTCATTTTTAACACGTATGACTCGGGTCAAGCTGTTCGTGTCAAGAAGTTGTGAACTACAGGGGCAAATTCCCCTTTCATTACCATTGTGTCAACTTTTCAATGCCATTTCGAGCGAGAGCGCTGCCATGAGTGAAGTATATTATACTATACCATAAAATGTAGTTGAGGATCGTAAAAGAAATTATAACGAACGACACAGTTAGCTAAGCGACAACATTAATTAAAATGTAAGCATGCCTATAATACAATGGGTGCAAATGATATTCACAAACATTATGGGGGGGGGGGGCCTCTGGAAGGTTATAAAGATACTATTGATGAGCCGCGCTGAAGAGAAAACAATTACTGAGATCCGTTTACCACGTTTTATAACAACTGATTAAGAGATAAGACATAACAATCAACGTGCCAAACAGTATCATAATTACTCAAACCAATAAGGACGAAACAAGCTAGCAACATTTTTACTATTCGATAGCCTTAGATATAATTATACCAGTATATATACAGATTAGTATCATACGCATTACATTATCATATCTGTTATCTTACCGAGTCTTCGTCAAAGTAATATTTTCTGTCCGGCTCGTCCATAACGATTTGTTCTACCGCAAGCTATGACAAAATGCAACCTTCCGATGGATATAATTGTACTGGTGTATACTGAGCATAATATGTTCCACTGACTGAAGTAATGCGTCTATACTTTGCATTTAAATACCACCGATCGAAGTTCATAATATACGGATCAGGAATCGACAAGATCATTACCCTTAGATCTGATGGTCATAAATCACAGTAACGGAAGTTCCGCTTCCGGGACCGACTTCCACAAGGGTGAAATGAATAGTTTTTGGTGGTTTTTGTGTGTGTGTGTGTGTGTGTGTGTGTGTGTGTGTGTGTGTGTGTGTGTGTGTGTGTGTGTGTGTGCGTGTGTGTGTGTGTGTGTGTGCCCTCGCGGAACAGCTATAACCCCAGACCACTTGATGACTGTTTACGCTAGAATTCAAAACAAATAATCCTTGACGCAGTGGTCCTCGACGGCAAACTTCCTGTATTGTGATGCTTGTCTGAAAAAAAAAATCGTTATGCAAGGTTTCTTTTCTGAATACCCCTCCCCCCCCCCGATTCACCATCAATAAATCCTTTAATGTGCGTATTAAGTTGTTCAAAGCAATTATTTGTTCGTTTCCAGTTATTTTCAGCATTTAAATTCCTTATGAATATGAACAAAAGTAAATCGCTATAAACCAATGACAAAGTAAAAAGATGATAAGTATGAAAAGAAACTTGCAGTGCATGTACACAGTACAGACCATTCAAGACAAGACCTTGTTTCATGAAAATTAATGCAATTGCAACGCATTGCTGGAGACGGTGTGGAAGAATGACTTGCTATTATTATCATAATCCTCTGACCAAGAAACAGACAATCATAATTATACAGTGCAACAGTACAAACTAAAATACAAATACATTCCACACGGGAATGGCACAGGAAAATAAGGCAAATAAATAGCTACCGTACAGGCATGGGTTGGTAAAAGCAGAATGGATTGTTGTTATATGTGGGCCTACTCGGAAGCATACTCATGTAGCGGGTTAGTTTCAGACACGGTACAAAATATCATATTGTTGAAAATCGAGAGCACTTTTGTGGTCAGTATAGATGAAAGCCTATTATAACAGAACCGATACCAAAGACGGATCAAAAAAGAATACACAAACACTTACACACACACAACTGTCACAAGACAACGCCATTGTCCATGCAATACAGTAACCACACGACCTTCAGAAATTATTATTTATTATCATTATTATTATTTACAGCAGGAAGTAAAATCGCGTTTATAAACAAGAACTTTCAGTTGTTAATCACACGGAGACCAGACAAATATTATGTTTTTCTCATCGAAGGTATACACGTTAGTGGATCACTGAGAGATTGAAGAAGTAGCCACGGTTTACCTCCAGCTAACAAATTGACATGCGCCACCTAACGGCAACGCTGTGTCATGTGAGCTGACTTCTCGTGGCAGTATCAGGACAGGTTTCACAAAAGTGTTTTGATATCACAAGATTTCTGTATTAGCATAATGTAGATAGACTGTTACCTAGAATTGATTGTTAGTTACATAAATAATTATCTATAGATAGATAGATAGATAGGAAAAAAGAAAGAAAGAAAGACAGATAGATAGATAAATAGATAGATAGATATGGAACAATAGATAGATAAATAGATAGATAGATAGATAGATAGATAGATAGATAGATAGAAGATAGATGGATTAATACAATTGTAGATTATATTGATTGTTAGACAAGTAATTATTGATAGGTAGGTAGATAGATAGATAGATAGATAGATGGATGGATAGATAGATGGATGGATTAATACAATTGTAGAAACGGACTTTATTAAAGAACACGACCAATCGTATCTTCGCAATAGTACATTCAGTTGGCCTAATTTGAGTCTGAAATGCACTGACTATACTTCTGCCTGTGTCTGAATGATGGATTAATGATTTTTTTTTTTACTTGATACAGAATTTGATATTAATATAGGCATCATAAAGTTTAATTTCGCTGTGACGTGGTCAGTTACACTCCAGGATACTAGTATGTCTGGACAAGGATGCTGATTCAAATTTCCACTGAAGTTTGCTGATTTTGGTGATAGCTAGCAATTTAATCGTCCACGACGCCTTTCTCTCATTCCTACTTCACTTGCCGCTTCATTGGTACCCGTAACACAAGGTCCTGTACCCACTTTTTTCATTTTCGCTCATATGGGTCTGTTTACCCAAACTCCTCCCTGGCTTAAGAGGGGAGAATGCTTTCCATTTTTCCATTGAATTAAATTGCAAGAATATAAAAGTCAAACAACACCGTAAAATTGGGCCAAATTTGACCAAGAAAACCGCTGGATTACACAGTTATTTTATCATGTTTCGTATAACAGCAGTAAAACCGGTTGCAATCCCTTACGTAATCACAAAGGCAAAAAAGTCATATATGCATGTACATGTATTACATAGGTCAATAATTCAGCAACACGGATCTACCATAACTCATCACAGTTGTAAGTACTGTTATATATATGCTTGAATCTCCACAAATATGTTGACGCAAACCAGGTTATTTCTTCGTCTTGAATTACTGTGAAAAAAGAAATCTTGTATGCAAATTGGATACTTTATGGAGACTGTCTGAGACATCACCAAACTCATGAAAGTCGCATGTACAATGTATGATGTCCAATTGTGATAAAACTTTCACTGTCCGCTGTCTTGATTTTACTAGATGCTGTCAACTTGCCTGTGGACTTGGATTATCACTTCAACTGAATCACTGTTCACCGTGTGCTTTTTCTCACTTCCCTCAACCAGAAAAGCATCAAGGATTCGAAGAACTTGGCATTGGAAAACATGTCGGGTCACGACATGTAAACAATGCTTGAATCCGGGGTCGCGGTCTTTGGGATGGATTCTTGTGAGAACGTTGATGGACACCAAAAACCTCCGGGGTGGTGGTAACCATAGCAGCAGAGGTGTACTAACTCCCTTGTCATTGAGATGAGAGGGTCAAGCCCGTTGAAATTAGAACCGCGAGAAAGTGACTAATATATGTGGAGAGCGAGGAAACAAGCGACGTATTGAAACAAGGAAGATAGCATTCAGACAGACAGACAGACAGACAGACAGACAGACAGACAGACAAATTGAACTGAACAAACTGTAAGGAAAAATTGAAACTGAACGTGGCAGGAGCCTGTATAAAACTTTTCTAAATTTAGGGATCAACTTATTGCACTGGAAAAACAGCGTTGAAACCACGTATGCCCGAGGACCAAACAATCAAGCCTTGGACAAATTGTATAATGGCAATTACTGTCACCATTCTCAAACTTTCTACGTCTATATAACCGGTATAAAATAATCATAAATAGTGCTTTTCATGATTCAGATTATCATCATAAAACTAAGCAATACTCTTGGTGAACAATTCGACCCAAATCAAAATGCTTTTAATTTTGATCGTCCACCGAAGTATAGCCCTCGAAGATCCACACCCTCAAATTGCGACTGACAACGTAACACAAAACTGGTTCCCAGAGGCGGTGTAGGGCTTTGACCCACTCCCTTTCCCTCACATCTCTCTCCCTAGAAAATGTGAAATAAAAAGGGGAAATTTTTTTTTTTTACTGCTATCTCAAAGTTTCATAAATTATGTTGATCACTTCATTGGGTCAGCAGAACTCTTGACAGAACGTGATCGATCTATCTATTCTATCTGAAAAACAATAAATCTCTCTGTATGGCTGAAGTGAAGGCTATACACGCATCAGCCGAGCCTACGACAAGGGCCGCTGCAGTTACCACATACCCGCCAGAATTTACCAGTGGGGGGAATTTCATCCACAAATTGGAGACGGTAAGATGGATGCAGATCTTGCTAAGAGGGTACGTGAGGAATGCTCGTCCATCCATACATCTCTGACAAGACAGCGGTGTAATGTTGACTGTTTTGGCACGCGCGAAGTATGCATACTTTAATCTCGTTGTATCTTTAAAGAGCTGTCATTTTCCCAGCAGCCTATCATCTGTTTGACACGAATGCACATTGGCGAATGTCTTGACGCGGCACGAAGCCTAACCAGGGACCTGGGAGCCCCTCTCCGCGTTGTGTTGCCGCACAGCATGGCGAAGGGAATGGGAGCATGTTTCAAATTGATTTTGATCGACACGGCCATTTACTACAGTGCCGAGATAATGTACCCATCCTTGCGTATACGGCAGAGAGAAAGTCCATATCAGTACAATATCGAGTATGAGAGACGCATTAGAACCACGGGGTATTATGGGAAACAGATAGCCCTAAGCAAAGCAAAATTGATATTTTTGTAAGACGATACACGTCCCAATTAACCTGCACCCAAACAAAATATGTTATGCCCTCCAGTCGATCCAATGCAAATTGTTCATCAGGCCATTTACCTTGGATACTTTTCGTCAATACAGGGACGGACGGACGGACGGACGACGGATGGACGGACGACAGACGGACAGACGCCGCAGGCGATACCTCAGTCTCCCCGCACCTCCCGATGGGCTCGACAAAAAGAGGACCAAATCGAGCGAGTGAAATTCAATTCTGCGACACTGAACTAAATATTTATGTCATACGAGAGCGCAGATTCTTCGAAACGTATGTTTTTCTTCCCGATGAGCACATACTGTGGAAAACAACCGGAGTTTAATACCACCCAATACCAAGGAGGTTTACAGGGTAGTAGGACTACCCAGGGAGCCTGGTATAGGTCCCATCTCAAGTTCCCTGGCCTATAACACACACACACGCGATCGCGGAAGCACACAGACACATAATAATACAGGCAAACATGATATAATTCCCGTATTTAACAAAAACAATGAGGCATCGCCCTCAATGTCCCCATTGGGTGCTGTTCGTTATTCCGAAGGTTCGCTATTCCGAAGGTTCGTTATTCCGAAGGGTCGAATAATCCGAAACACGCAAATTCTCTGTACCTAGAGGTTCGTTAATCCGAAAATGAAAAAGGGTTCGTTAATCCGAAAATGAAAAAGGGTTCGTTAATCCGAAAATTTGTGGCGTTATTCCGAAGGTTCGTTATTCCGAAGATTCGTTAATCCGAAAATGAAATTCGGAACAATGAACCTTCTGAATAACGAATCTTAGGAATAAAGAGCCTTCGGAATAACGAACCTTCGGAATAACGAGCTGTAACCGTCGCCATTATATCACATTCAGCTGTAGGGATTAATCTTAAAGGGATGATATAGTTTTGGTTGAGATGCTGCTTCAGCTTTCTAACTTTCTTTGTGCGAGATAGGTATGAAAAACATCTTCTGAAATATGACAAAGCACGCATACACATACTAAGAGGAATCTAAAGTTTATTAATTGATGAAAACTGGGTTTGGAATGGCTGAGACATCTGAAAGCACAGCGATCCTATGAAAAGGTGGGACCCACCTTTTATTAAGATCGCTTTGTTTTTACTTTGCTGTAGGATATCTGAGTCATTTCAAAACCGATTTTCATCAAATACTGTACATTTTGAGTTCCTCTTTAAAAATAGAATTCTATACTCTTTCATATTTCCTACAAAAAAGGTGGTTTCTAATCATCTCGCAAAATGTTAAAAGCTGAATTCCCATTTCAACCAAAACTATATCACCCCTTTAATATGAAAATATATTCCATCTCTTAAAAATAAATGGGGAGGAGATAGCATTTAAATAAGCACCATACCACACCGTCGTTATTCCATGATGTACGTGTAAATGCACAAAATTGAAGAAAGTGGTGCATTTGAATTTGTCCACAAAGCTGTCAAGACGAGGGACCTGTTCGTAGCACCACATGGATTAGGGGGAAAGGGTTGTCAATGGCAAATCGACGAAAGGTTGAAGGTCAAAGATCTTGTAAGCAAATCTGTGCGCTGACTGACGAGCTGCCAGCGAAGGCTGGGGAAAGTATTTTTCTTCGAAATAAAAAGAAAAGAAGCTAAGAATGAATAGAAAGTGACGAGTACAGAGAGAGAGGGAGAGAGAGTCGGGGACGAGGAGAAGATGTTAAGAATAAAGAAAGAGAAAATAAACACTTGAGGCGTCCTTGAGATTCGGGAATACAGAAGTATCAATGGAATGTAACAGAACCTTAGGATATGTACGGAAGACACGCGCAATAATATGGGAAAGGAGGAGAAGATATGCGGCAGAAGAAGAAAGACAATGCCAGAGATAATTCTTTAATGATGATCTAAAAATGATGATTTGTCAGAGTCGACAAAATAATGTTTCCAGATTACAGTAGAAGTAAAAGTAGAAGTAGCAGTAGTAGTAGTAGTGGCAATAGTAGTAGTAGTAGTAGTAGTAGTAGTAGTAGTAGTAGTAGTAGTGGTAATAGTAGTAGTAGTAGTAGTAGTAGTAGTAGTGGTATTAGTAGTAGTAGTAGTAGTAGTGGTAATAGTAGTAGTAGTAGTAGTAGTAGTAGTAGTAGTAGTAGTAGTAGTAGTAGTAACAGCGTCTGTGGTTGTAGGTATATAGTAGTAATAGTAAGCCTATACTGTGTAGTAGTAGTAGTAGCAGCAGTGGTAAGTAGCATAGGTGACCGTGCACCTCAAAACGAACATAAAGTCGCACACACTGATTTTGCGTGAGGACTGAAAATAAGTGAAATGGGCCAACCTAGTCGAACTTGACTTTTTCATATTTTCTGAAAGAGCGGGTCTTTTACATTATGATAAAATTTGGTGTTATAAAACGGGCAGGAAATGTGTTTTTTTTAGCAGTTTATCTCGAACATTTTTGGTAGAATAGTGTGATTAGGTGTGTCTTTAGAATCCCTTTTTCATTTCTGAAAAACCTTGTCCACACTCTTCACTTTCAACTCTAATAACTTTTGAAAGGATAGTGCTACTGCTTTGAAAGTTCCCATTAATTATGGACAGAATGTGTTAATGAGGCATGCTCAATTTCAGTTTAATCTGATAATCCCTTCATTGTTGTTACTCTGGTGGTTTACTTCCTGTTTTTTGTCCCATTCATCGCACAGCCAGCACGGTTTGGTAGAGATTAACGCTTGAATAGACACTGTACTTCAGAGCTTCTTTTCTCAGTTCACACTTTTCCTGAGTTTGTGCTTTCTTTCCAATATTTAGATAGGTTAGGAGAGTCCATTTGATTTGAGTTATACATCATTTTAAAGCCTAAAGTCTGCTCTTTCAGAACATGGTCTCAACTAAAAATTCATGTCTGGCGACTTTTTGTTTGTTTTGAGGTGCAGGGTCACATAGGTAGTAATAGTAGTAGCAATAGTAGCAGTAGTCAGTAAAGTAGTCGTAGTCATCTAGTAGTTGTGTAGTGGTGGTGGAGGTGGTAGTACTAGTAGTAGTACTGTATACTAGTAGTGGTGGTATAGTATTAGTGGTAGTGGTCGTAGTAGTAGCAGCAGGAGAATGTACTGTAGTGACAGTATTCATTGTTGCGGTATTACCTGCAGTAAAAGAAGAAAGAGAAGAGGAGGAAAAAGAAGTAAGACGCATTGTGGTTATGATATTGATGATGACGATGATGGTGATGGTGATGATGATGATGATGATGATGATGATGATGGATGATGATGATGATGATGATGGATGATGATGATGATGATAGATGATGATGATGATGATGATGGATGATGATGATGAAGATAATGATGATGAATGATGATGATGATGATGATGATAATGATGATGATGGATGATGATGGATGATGATGGATGATGATGGATGATGATGATGGATGATGATGATGATGATGATGATGACAGTGAGAATATGAAAGGGATGAACAAGGAGAAGGATAAACGAATAAAACAAAGAGAAATATGACGGATGATAGAGTGAAGAATGTGAAGGAGGAGGAGGAGGATAAAATGTGAACATACAACAGCCCATGTCTGCACTGACGCTTTAACATGACTTGGCTCATAATACCAAATATTATGGAGGCTTTCCACGAATTATAGAGACAACGAGGACTCGTGGGATCGAAGGCGAAGATAACCGCTATTAAAATGGAGAGTGAAACTTCATTGAATTAGGAATACAAAGGTCACAAGACGAATAACAATGAGTACGTCTGTCACTTGAAAACGATATTCATTTCAAAGGGATGGTATAGTTTTCGTTGAGATGGTATAGTTTTCGTTGAGATGGAGATTCAGATTTTAACTTTTTTGCGGGTTAATCAGAAGTCACATAGTAAAGAGCGTACAATTCTTAGAGGCTTCTCATTATGTCACAAAAAAAGTTGGAAACCTGAAGCCCATCTCTGCCAAAATCATCCCTTTAACTCGAGTCATTCTGAAACATAACTTCACGTCGCACAGACAGCAGAGTTTCTTCGGGATGCCACAGTAGCGACTATAAGAGCGAACTGTAATCTAATACCCTATTTATTCAACAGATGGACACCAGTCGCAACATTAACGAGAAGAAAACGTCACATCCAGGCTGTAGTTCGACGCCTTTAAATGCACGTTCAAGACCAAACACAGCCTAACTTCATCACATCTGTATCAAATCAATGTCGAATTTGCTACATCGTTCCCACGTCTGGAGCCATCGACATTTTGGGGCAACAGGGAAAATAATGACTGTCTTTGATGTGTTGTTGCCAGGTCTTCGTTCCAGCAGTCTGAGAGTACGAGTAAGGGTGGAAACTCACACGAGAATTATAATTTGGCGTGATGGAACGGTAGATGTCACGGTCCTCTGCTGCAGTCGCATAATTGCAGAACAATCTTCCTGCATGAATCCAATACCGAACCGTCAATTTCATTCTAGCGATTCAAGTTATATATATATATATATATATATAAATTTGTATTAAATTTTCAGTTGCCTTTCATGTTATTTCACACCTAAATTTTTACATTTTTCAAGTGGATAGATAAATGATTAAATAAATAAGCAAATTGATATATATGTATATATATATATATATATATATATATATATGATCAAAATGTTGAATACGATGCAACTGATGTCATCTACGCCTAAGATTTTAAATGGACAAATGATTATTGGTCAGCGGCACGTAATAATTGGGGAACCAATGCTACAAGCACAGTTATGAAAGGGTCTGCGTACAAGCAATCATGTCTACTCATTACTGGTCCCGTTTGATTCTTGGTGCTGTGAGGTAAGGGTCCTTGAAAGTGAAGGGGAAATTCGTTCATTACCAGTCACGTTGCCAATATAGTGACATTTGAAATATGAGGCTTCCGTTATGCCAACTGCAAGGAAATATGATATCACCTATTGTGTACGACTGAGAGGGAGAGAAACCGCCGAAACTATAAATGTATACTGTATGACAATTAATGACCTCTAGAGAAGTTTCGGAGGTTCGTGGGAACAAAATAATCTCAGCAAAACTGGATCGCCACTCGAAGTCTCGCATCACGCTTTAGTATAAACTGCAGCGCAATAAAAGCTGTCCCCTCTCTCTTCTTCATCGAGTTCTTCACTGAGCGTCGCCATTTTAGTCTAATTCCGCTTTGCCCAACGCCCATACCTAGAACAGTACTTTATACTTGAATATCCCCATCTCAAGAGGACGTATGCCCAAACATTAAAATCTATTACAGATTCGGCGAATACAAACTTTCGAAGACTTGTGAAACAGAAAGAACAGAGCAATGGTGACATCAGTAGTGTGTATTAATACTATACTGTACACATATAGATAATCTTTGATGATATTGCTGAAAATGAGGAATTGTACAGTGATGCTATGAGAGAATTAATCATACATCAAATCATATCAAATCAAATCAAATCAAATCAGATTATGAATTCAAATCAAGAAATCGGGCTAGGAGAGTAACGCCCATTGTTTTTTTTTTTGTGCATATTATGTAAAAAGGGCTTGGTTCTACACGTAGACCCTACTTATTATGTGAACCTTCCGACCTTGTACAGAGTTTTGCAATTCTGCTACTTTGAATGGTTGGTGGAGGGGGAGGGGGAGGTCATGCGAATGTATACGGTAGATGATACAGTATTTTACAGCATAAGTGACTATAGGAGTCTTACCGGCGGGGGGGGGGGGGGGGGGGGGGTGTATACGTCTGGAATGCCTCTTGGAGGCTCAGAACTATCACACTCCATTTATATTTTACAAATGTTTTCCAACGTCATCAGGCGCCAAAAACACGGGAGCATGTCTCATTATTTACACTCAGTGTATCTACTCTCAGCAACACATCACTCAGACACATGTAATTAACGCTAATTGATTGGGGCAGTCAGCGATCATACTGCTAGGGCAGCGAACTCCCAACTCCCAAACGCATGATCTCCGTGGGGCATCCACTTTAAATACTTCACCCTTTTAATGTACTAATGGGTTAACCACGACAATCATAATTGATTTTTTAAAGCTATATCAATAATAGGTTCTGCATTGGATGCTGTGCTATTAAATATCACATTCCCAATGCCTAAAAATCAATTATAATTCCTAATGATTCCTAACTTCCAAATGTAAATGATCACGGTATACTGGGATATAAGTGGTGGGTGGGATTGGGAAGTAGTGTAGTCGCTATGGAACGGATTGTTCTCTATTAACGTGTGTAAAGACGTATTGTGTGAATGTGGCATGAGAGTATGTTGCTTCGTTGATTCAATGAGTTACCTTCCAAGTGTAATCATCTATTTCAAGCTAGACACCTCGGAAGACCACCACGACCAAGGGGGCCGGGCTGAGCAGGGCAATCCATTCGTTTCTCCCTAACCCATTGTGGTGCCAGGTAAAAATGGCAGAGGTAAAAATGGCAGAGGTAAAAATGGCAGGGGTAAAAATGGCAGAGGTAAAAATGGCAGAGGTAAAAATGGCAGAGGTAAAAATGGCAGAGGTAAAAATGGCAGGGGTAAAAATGGCAGGGGTAAAAATGGCGGAGGTAAAAATGGCAGGGGTAAAAGTGGCAAGGGTAAAAATGGCAGGGGTAAAAATGGCAGGGGTAAAAATGGCAGAGGTAAAAATGTCAGAGGTAAAAATGTCAGAGGTTAAAAATGTCAGAGGTAAAAATGTCAGAGGTAAAAATGTCAGAGGTAAAAATGTCAGAGGTAATAATGTCAGAAGTAATAATGTCAGAGGTAAAAATGTGAGAAATAACGTCAGAGGTAATAATATCAGAGGTAAAAATGTGAGAGGTAATGTCAGAGGTATAAAAATGTCAGAAGTAATGAGAGCGATTTCGTCAGAGGTAAACGTATGAAGAGGTTTTGAATAATAACCTAGCCAGAGCAAACTGTATTCATCGAATTATCAAATCCAAACTGCAGATTTGAAGAATATTTATGGAATTATGTTTTTAAAAAATTAGAGCACTCTCATTATTCTGAGTTTGATCCAAGTGCAGTGGCGTAATCTGTCTGTTCAGAGGAATATTCAACCAGCTATAGAGCCTAGTAGACCTATGGGAAATTATCATTATTAATTATTATTATTATTATTATTATTATTATTATTATTATTATCATCATTATCATCATTATTATTATTATTATTATTACTACTACTACTACTACTACTACTATTATTTATCATTATAAGGGGGTTCCAATAATGCTGCAAACCCCTTAAACAGTTTAATCCTACGTTGTTTTGCCCAATGAAGTTATCACACACACACACACACACACACTTTTTTTTTGTTTTTCAACGATGTTTATTCTGTTCCATTCAAAGTAATAGAAAAAAAAATAACAATTTTCATTTGCTACAATTGAAATGACGAAAATATACATTTGTGATCACAATAGCAAATTTGCTATTGCTGTACATAATGACATAACAAAAATTACATTTTCATGAACAATTATCAATTTACATACAGTCACTTCCCCTATGCTCTCAAAAAAAAATTGCTTAAATTTAACAGTGATAATTCAATTCTTCTAGCATTAATCTTAATAATCATCCAAATGAATTATGCAGCAAAATTATACAGTAATAAATAATGGAACCATATTATTTATCAACCAATACCCGCCCACCTACTAACTCATATCCCTTCCTGAGTCCCTATGACCACCCCCACCAGTTCCCTCCCTTCCTGTTTCCTCCCCCACCCCTATCTGTACACATGCAACACACAAACACACACAAACACACCCATACACACACACACACATACACATGCACCTAATTTGGTTAACTGCTCTTGCCTACACATCACAATATAGTAAATATAGTTATATAATCAGCCCGCCAACAGGCTGACAGGAACGCATGGGAAAGGAGGGGGAGAAAATACAAAACAACACAAGAGAAAAAAAAAGAAGAAGAAGAAGAAGAGGAGGAGGAATGAAGGAAAGGAAAAAAAATGAAGAAAAGAAAGAGTGGAATACTATGGAAACATTACTATTTTCATAAAAGTCACAGACGTTGCACGTAGCTTCAGACTGGTTTATTCAACGAAGTCTCAAAATATTCCCATTTTTGTAAATGTACATGTAGCTTCCCAGCCTTGGTCGCAAGGATTTTTTTCCTCATTTATTAATTCAACAATAATCTTTTGCATCTTTTCTCCAGTGGGTAACTTATTTCCCGCTCTAGATTTAAAAATGATGTATTTTATTAAGATAATCAAAGTATTTACACATTTTGATCTATTTGAATAACCCGAGATTCCCCCCAAATATATCTCTCCAATCCATATTCCTTAACTCATTTATATCAAAATAATTAATTATGAATTCCCATAACGGTTTCACTTTAACACAGTGTAAAAATAAGTGCAGATAAGTTTCAGGCTCATGTTGGCAGAAGGAACAAAGGCTGTCTGCTACAAAACCAAACTTCATTAAACGCTCCTTAGTGTAAACTACGCCATGTAACATCATAAATTGAAATTCTCTATATTTTCTTATCAATGTACACTTACTCGGTTTAATAAAAAGATCTTTTATTTCTTTGTTTGTATAATCATAGCTACTGTGATCATCTTTAATTTGTAAAACATAAGATGACTGTAAATCTTCCACCATAGCCTCATATATTTTCCTCGATTTTAAAACTTGCAAATTTACTCTCTGACCAGAAAAAATCAATTTTAAGTCAAAGTTTGTGGAATCAACTTGCTGAAGTGTACCTGCTCTCATAGAGTCCTTCCATTTCTGGGGTATAGCATTAAATATATCATTCAGTTTAAGCAATTCTTCTACCTTAAAACCAAGACCCAAGCTTTGAAAATGTGACTGAGATCTCAAATGACCGTTATCTAATATATCTTGTATTGTAATTATTCCTGCATCAAATAAATCTCTATGAAAAAACATCCTACCTGCTATGCGTACACTCCTATTATTAAATATTATTGGATTTACAACCTCATTTTCCAGTTGTCTATATTTATAGATATCGAGCCAAACCTTCAATATTTCCGAATAAAAAGGTGGTACATTATCTGTCATAATAGATGAATCAAGGTCACACATAAACAGGAATCTACTTCCAACTGTACTAAAACAGAAGTCAAAAAATAATTTCCACCCAACTTCTTTTTCTCCATATAGAAGGCGTTTTAGCCACATAATACGTTGTGCCTTAACAAATAACATACACACACACACGCACACACATACACACACGCACGAACCCACTTTTGGTATAAACATATACTTCTATACGCACATATACATACTCTCACATACACACTCTTACACAAACTAATTCCGCTCACGTCCAAGCGAGTATAATGTCATTACTTTTCATTTTTTGAATTGTTTAGTGTAAAGAAGTGAAGGAGACAGAGTCGAAGCAAACCGCTAATTTTTCATCTGTTCTATGTTATTTTCTCACATTCAGGTTTCGTAGGAGCCTATTTATCTCACAAGGCCTGATCACGACATAATGTAGTAGTAAAAATACAAAACGCAAAAAAACAAACTACAGCAGATGTATCGGCAGACATAAATAAGCTCTTGCAAAATATTTCATTACATTGTGCAAGTATCACATGGCGCAAAAACAAATATCTCGAAGTTTAATGAACACTTTGTGGTCACTTTACAAACTTATGCCTATTAAAACTGGAGACGAACTTTAGCAATAGACTGTTCTAGTGAGAGTAAAAACCGATAGTTTGCCGTGGGATTTCTTTCAATTATTGTAGAACGAATCCGCAGGCGAAAAAAAAAGTAAATGTCTGATGCCTTTCAAACTTAGCTGTTGCTCCAAAGTCAGATATTATCAACATGGTGTCCTGCTAAAGATTGGTAGATTCAGCCTCCGAAAATGACGTTGTTCCCTCGTTATACAACAACAGTAAGAAAACTTCACAAAAAAAGTAATACGAATAAAACTAGGTCATAATCATAATTATGTAGTTTAGGTTCTGAAGTTTATAGTAGAGTATTTAGTGATACCCCTATATATATAAACATTTTCGTGTAATTAATGATTTGTTTAACCCCTAATTTTGGGGGAAATGGGACATCAAGCGGGGAGAAATGAGACAACCTGGAGAGAAATTGGATAACCATCATGACCAAAGTAGGATTTACATGTGCCGCGGGGAGAAATGTAACACTGCCCTATCAAATTTCTCCCAGTGGTAACAGAAACAGTAAAAGATCCCTGACAGTTTTTCATACCTGCATGTCTGTTATCAAGCAATTTTATTTTCTGAAGTTTGCACACTTATTACAATACCTATTAACATAGTGTATGACCTACCAGATCTATAGTAAGTTTGATATTTTACTGACAACATACCTGTAGAGCTGTAAAAGTGGTTAATATGTCCATTTTCAGGTGTACCGAGGCTCATCTTTTCACTGATATATTTCGATTGTTTACTGGCCGAGCATTTTTCAAGTTACATGAGTGTCCCATATTTCTCCCCGTGTCCCATTTCTCCCCGGTCTCCCCCGTGCTTTATTTCAGAAGGCACGAAAAGCGCGTATTGCGAGAAAGGTGTCTGAAACATGAAGAAAAAAAAAATCTCTGTCACTTTTACCTCGTCCTCTTTCATTTCTACGACTAAATTTTTATCAATGACATTGTTATCTCTGGCATTTTGACCACTGACAGTTCGACCACAGACAACTTTACCTCTGACATTTTTACCACAGACATAATTATTTACCTCTGACATTTTTACCTCTGCCATTTTTACCTCTGCCATTTTTACCTCTACCATTATTACCTCTGCCATTTTTACCTCTGCCATTTTTACCACTGCCATTTTTATACCTCTGCCATTTTTACCTCTGCCATTTTTACCTCTGCCATTTTTACCTCTGCCATTTTTACCTCTGCCATTATTACCTCTGCCATTTTTACCTCTGCCATTTTTACCTCTGCCATTTTTACCTCTGCCATTTTTACCTCTGCCATTTTTACCTCTGCCATTATTACCTCTGCCATTTTTACCTCTGCCATTTTTACCTCTGACATTATTATACCGAACCCTTATTGTTCCAATTGTATCTTATCATCGAGACTGAATATGGAGAGGCCAGCGAAATGTATCTTCTCAGACCGTTGACATCGTCTACAATGTTAGAATCAAACATTCCCCGAAGAAAGCCATTGTCACTCACAACACGAATTATCACGTTTCATCATTTTTTTTTCTAATATCATTCTGAATTTCCATCAGGAACTGTTCCACAATTTGCACGATATACGTTTCGATGTTTCCCTTGAAGCTTCATTCCCCACAACCTCACTTTTCTTTATGCGTGTTCCAAATGCTCTCACCATGCATTAGGGCATGTGTCTGTTCAACATTTTTTTTTTGCCCTATAAATGTCTCGTATATGATTTATAGCTACAAACCAGGAAGGTACACATAAGATGGAGTACTTATAGAGGAAATGGCGAAAAGAAGAAAATAACGACCAAGCAATCGAATGCAAGACAGTTACTCTTCCTAGGGAGAGAAATATACACAAATGTTGACCTGGGAAACGATTATAAAATATATGGACCACAATCTCGCACAGAATAGTTATGACTCAATCATTAAACTTGATATACCTCGACCTCTACTGTGTATGATATGAATAAAACTTACTACCATACACTCTGTGAGTGTGCCCTTTGTAACGCCGCTCGCATGAAAAGTATACGAAGAGTTTGGTCATAAGACGAGTTAACTCATGGCATGTGAATTTGAGGTAATTGCCATCAAACCCGCAAAATAAGAAAATAATAAGTAAATATAGAATATTCCTAACACAAATAAAACTTAAGCATAGTCCTTGTTGTGTAAACTTACAAGTTCAAGTAACAAGTGAGGTATCACTGAAGACGTCTTATTTTGCTAATCTGATGATGGACTTACTTTGAAATGTTTATAATTGATACCATATTCCATTTTGCGATCAAGCGATCTTCACGTACTCTTGCACTCTTCTCTGGCGCGTTGCATGCAGGCTAATTTTCCAGGTATCATATATAAGGATCATGCATGATCTTATAACAAGTCTATGCGCGCGAACAAAATATGGCATTTCTTGTATTAGTGCATTTTCTTCTCTCTCTTATTTCGGCGGTAATTGTTGCCACATTTTTTAAGCACATCGAGAAAAGGAAGAAAGCACGTAGAACATAGAAGCGAAGCTGCTTAAACTCATTTAGGTTTGGTGCAGGTTTCTCCCCCATCCCATCACTTTACCCGCTCGTCTAATTCCCGTGAGAGTTTTCTCCACTAGTTTTCTCTACACATAATGTATGACCTCTTTGCATAAACGCTATCGGTTTCTCTTTTTTTTCCGTCATAATGAATTCGTCTGGCTCTCCGTGGTCTGACTCATCATTGCATTTCTCCGTATCATCGTTACTTGAGATCGGACCGGGTATAAAAGGGTGATGGTGGTGGTGGGGGGGGGGGGGGGGATGGAAGAAACCTGTCACACCATGCGTCAATGGCCGCTGCGAGTTCAAAAGCTAAATATATAAATATCCCGCATCCCATCAGCTCCTCTTCATCTATTATTTATACCACTACCATCGACATAACAACCCTACCATCGACATAACAACCCAACCATTCTTTCTGTCCTCATTTTCGTCTTCTTCGTCTTCTGTTTCTTCTTCTTCTACTACCACTACTACTACTACTACTACTACTACTACTACTACTTCTTCTTCTTCTTCTTCTTCTTCTTCTTCTTCTTCTTCTTCTTCTTCTTCTTTTTCTTCTCCTTCTTCTTCTTCTTCTTCCTCCTCCTCCTCCTCCTTCTGATCCTCTGCATCTTCTCTTCATCGAATGTAACGCGCCACTATCATCGTTAAGGTTTGCCATCCAACCCATACATCCTCGTTACTCATCATCGTTCTTCTACTACCTGACTACTGTCTCGCATTCCGTCCGCCCTCTTCTTCCTCCTCCTCCCCTCGTCCTCTCCTCCTCTTCAGCATCTTCCTCTTCATCTTCTCTCCATCACTACCAGTCGTTATTACCCAAACCCATCAGCATTCGCTCTCCTTTTCAACCTTATTGTTCCTCTGCCTCTATGCGTTTCATGTCACTTCCTCTTCCCCTCCCTCCTCCTCATCCTCCTCTTCCTCCTCCTCCTTCATCTTCTATTCATCTACCTTACTACTACTAGTAGTACTACCACTGATGCCAGGCCCGTGGAGGGGGGTAGATTCAGGGGGGTTTTGCGAACCACCCCACCCCCTCCCCCCTCCCCCTTCGTTTGCTCCTTGGTATTGCTGGGTATGTGTATAATAACGGAACTGAACATAAACTTGAACTAAAAGGGTCTACGTTTTAGAACCCCCCAATGAAAATCCTAGTTAAGGCCTAGATGCTACCAACAGAACCCGCACTCACCCTCTCTTCCCAATCAATATGATAATATCACCTAACGCTGAAGCTTCTCAGGGTGTTGCAGCTTTTTAGGTTCGGTGTAAAAATGGCAGAGGTAAAAATGGCAGAGGTAAATATGGCAGGGGTAAAAATGGCAGAGGTAAAAATGGCAGGGGTAAAAATGGCAGAGGTAAAAATGGCAGGGGTAAAAATGGCAGGGGTAAAAATGGCAGGGGTAAAAATGGCAGAGGTAAAAATGGCAGAGGTAAAAATGGCAGAGGTAAAAATGGCAGGGGTAATGTCAGAGGTAAATAATTATGTCAGTGGTAAAAATATCAGAGGTAAAGTTGTCAGTGGTCGAAATGTCAATGGTCAAAATGCTAGAGATAAAAATGCCATTGATAAAAATTTAGTCTTTGAAATGCAAGAGGACGAGGTAAAAGTGACAGATTTTTTTTTCATCATGTTTCTGACACCTTTCTCGCAATACGCGCTTTTCGTGCCTTCTGAAATAAAGCACGGGGGAGACCGGGGAGAAATGGGACACGAGAAATATGTGACAATCATGTACTAACTTGCAAAATGCTTGGCCAGTCAACAATCCAATTACATGTATATCAGTAAAAAGATGAGCCTCGGTACACCTGAAAATGGACACATTAACCACTATACAGCTCTACAGGTATCTTGTCAGTAAAATATCAAACTTACTTTATAGATCTGGTAGGTCCTATACTATGTTAATATAGGTATTTTAATATTAGTGTGCAAACTTCTGAAAATAAAATATTGCTTGATAACAGACATGCAGGTATGAAAAATTGGCAGGGATCTTTTACTGTTTCTGTTACCACTGGGAAAAATTTAATAGGGCAGTGTTACATTTCTCCCGCGGCACATGTAAATCCTACTTTGGTCATGATGGTTATCCAATTTCTTTCCAGGTTGTCTCATTTCTCCCCGCTTGATGTCCCACTCCCCCCAAATTAGGGGTTAAACAAAATTAATCATTAATTACACGAAAATGTTTATATATAAAGGGGTATCACTAAATACTCTTAGTGTGGCAGCTTAGTAAACCTATAGTGCATTTTGTGATACAAGCACCAAATTTGGCACAAAATGTACATTAACATATTGCAAACATTTTCAGATATTGGGCCACTTGGAATTCTCTCTTTATGTCCGCCATATTGAATTTCAAAATGGTCGCCATTTGAAATCTACAGTTGCGATTATCTCAGGGTCTAATGGTGCTATTGACCTGATTCTGGTGTGTTCCGGATTTACACCCATGCTTTGGGGCAACAGCTAAGTTTGAGAGGCATTAAACATTTACATTTTTTCGCCCGCGGATTCGTTCAACAATAATTGAAAGAAATC
Source organism: Diadema antillarum (assembly GCF_040938485.1). NCBI lineage: Eukaryota > Metazoa > Echinodermata > Echinoidea > Diadematoida > Diadematidae > Diadema > Diadema antillarum. The sequence goes on from NW_027272442.1 coordinate 782,748, forward strand.
CAATGGCAAACTATCGGTTTTTACTCTTACTAGAACAGTCTATTGCTAATGTTCGTCTCCAGTTTTAATAGGCATAAGTTTGTAAAATGACCACAAAGTGTTCATTAAACTTTGAGATATTTGTTTTTGCGCCATGTGATACTTGAACAATGTAATAAAATATTTTGCAAGAGCTTACTTATGTCTGCCGATACATCTGCTGTAGTTTTTTTTTTTGCGTTTTGTATTTTTACTTCTACATTATGTCGCGATCAGGCCTTGTGAGATAAATAGGCTCCTACGAAACATGAATGTGAGAAAATAACATATAGAACAGGTGACAATTTAACGGTTTCTTTCGACTATGTCTCCTTCACATCTTTACACTAAACAGGTCAAAAGATGAAAAATAATGACAATATACTAGCCTGGACGTGAGCGGAATTCATTTGTGTAAGGGTGTGTATGTGAGAGTATGTACATGTGTATATCTGCGTATAGAAGTATATGTTTATACCAAAAGTGGGTTCGTGCGTGTGTGTGTATGTGTGTGTGTGTGTGTGTGTGTGTGTGATAACTTCATTGGGCGAAAAAACGTAGGATTATACTGTTTAAAGGCTTGGCAGCATTGTTGGAACCCCCTTATAATGATAGATAACATTAATAATAATAATGATAATAATACTGAATAATAAAAATAATTTCCCATAGGCCTACTAGGCTCTCAGCTGGTTTATCATTCCTCTGAACAGACAGATTGCGCCACTGCACTTGAATCAAACTCAGAATGAGAGTGCTCTAATCTTTTTGAAACATAATTCAATAAACATTCTTCAAATCTGCAGTTTGGATTTGATCATTCGATAACAGTTTGCTCTGGCTAGGTTATCATTCAAAACCTCTTCATACGCTTATCTCTGACGAAATCGCTCTCATTACTTCTAACATTTTACCTCTTCCATTTTTACCCCTGCCATTTTTACCTCTGCCATTTTTATCCCTGCCATTTTTACCTCTGCCATTTTCACCTCTGCCATTTTCACCCCTGCCATTTTTACCCCTGCCATTTTTACCCCTGCCATTTTTACCTCTGCCATTTTTACCCCTGCCATTTTTACCTCTGCCATTTTTACCCCTGCCATTTTTACCTCTGCCATTTTTACCCCTCCCATTTTTACCTCTGCCATTTTTACCTCTGCCATTTTTACCTCTGCCATTTTTACCTCTGCCATTTTTACCCCTGCCATTTTTACCTCTGCCATTTTTACCTCTGCCATTTTTACCTCTGCCATTTTTACCCCTGCCATTTTTACCTCTGCCATTTTTACCTCTGCCATTTTTACCCCTCCCATTTTTACCTCTGCCATTTTTACCTCTGCCATTTTTACCTCTGCCATTTTTACCTCTGCCATTTTTACCTCTGCCATTTTTACCCCTGCCATTTTTACCTCTGCCATTTTTACCTCTGCCATTTTTACCTCTGCCATTTTGACCCCTGCCATTTTTACCTCTGCCATTTTTACCTGGCACCGCTTTTTAAGTACCAAATCACATCCCAGTGTCTTAGTGTCATTATGTGGTATTCTTCTTTTATCAAAGAAAGAGGGGTTCAATACACATTTGTGTCAATTTATGTCTATTAATACTTTCAGATGACTGGCTATAATCATCGAAAGTGGTTAGAGTTTTATTAGAAACACAACATATAGAGGCCCGGAAGGAAGGCGAAGTCAAAGATATCCCTTGTTGGCCTCCGTTCTATAACTGCTTGTTTACATACCGTTGATAGAGTGACCATGGAATGTTAATATTTAACTGCCCCTTCCTGTCCCTCATCTCTATTGTATTCAAAAGCTTTATAGCACTCGTGGTTAATCATGCAATTTCTCCACACCAGAACATAATAAGGTGAATTACGTTGTTAATGGGTTAAAGGACAAGTTCACCTTCATAAACATAAGGATTGAGAGAATGTAGCAATATTAGTAGAACACATCAGTGAAAGTTTGAGGAATATCAGACAATCCGTTCAAAAGTTATGAATTTTTGAAGTTTTTGTGCAGTAACCGCTGGATGAGAAGACTACTGCAGTGTATGTATAACTTAGATGTCACATGCGTACAACAATACAAGGAAAATAAAAACGGAATTTCACAAAATTCCATCTTTTGACAAAAGTACATATTCCCCTGACTCGTTACCGATAAATGTTATGAGTAATATTATTCCCCCCGCCTTTAGAAAGAGGCAAGTCAAGTGCTCTTTTATTATGCGAAAAAAGTGAAAATATGTTGAATTTTCTTTTACATTTTCTTTATACTGTTGTACGCATATGACTTACAAGCTGTAGTAGTCTCTTCATCCAGCGGTTCCAACACAAAAATTAAAAAAATTCATAACTTTTGCATCGATTGTCCAATTTTCCTCAAACTTTCACTGATGTGTTCTACTATTATTGTTGCATTCTCTCAATCCTTATGTTTATGAAGGTGAACTTGTCCTTTAATATTGTATAGACGCCTCTAATAAATACGATACCATGCACTATCAATATTATTTTGATATAATAAATATACAAAGCAATACCAATAGCTCTTCAGTGACAGAAATAACACTTCCTAAAAGTCGAATCATCTCAAAATGATAGATTTCTATACATACTATTACAGGTGCACACTGAACACATACTGGTAGCCCAGAATGTTCTAAAGTAAACGATCATTAACAATGTCCATTACCTCATAGTACAACAGAGACAATTCATTGTCATGCCCTGCTGTGTTTGCGAGAGCTGTACGCAAAGTTAACAAGCGCATTGAAGCAAATCAGAAATACATGTACACGAAAATCCTATAACGATCGGGATAAAGACATCAATTTTTATAGTTTCACGGTGGCTGGGTTTTCGGTTACCACGCGCCGTTACATGGGTAGAATCAGGGAGGTGAGACAAAATTTCCTCTCACCTCCCTGGTAGAATATTGTACATCTAGGTGGTGGAGTATGAGTAAACTGTGCACGGTTCCATGGTTGTGAATAAAAATGTGACAGGCCAATTTTATTGAAACTACACACACACACACACACACACACACACACACACACACACACACACACACAAATACAACTCTCTATTGTGACAGCGATAAACGTGGGAAAATCGAGTAGAAGCAAAAACACGTGATTCCCTGCAGGCGTGCAAACAGTTAATGTTGTCTGCACAAGAACAATGTGTAAACCCTAACTCTTAAAAACCTAAACAACAAAGGAAAAACAAAGGAACAGTGCATCTTGAAAGCTGACATTCCATGTAACACTTTGAAGCTGTCTGAAGAGCTTGGAGGCAGAAATGGCGTCGTGTAATGACCCCCATTATTTTTTTTTCTCATTATATCCTCCAAATCAGTGTGCAAAGAGGAAAAGTTTAGACTAGATTATTGATACACCACTACATAGCAGGTTTCGAAAGTCAAAGTAGGCTAGTTACTTATTTTTTGCAACTCTGATGCCTGTCAATAAGAAATGACACCTTCACAAGAACATTTTTGGACTTTTAGATCCTCGACCTGTCTGCTAAAAGAATAACAGGAAAGTTATGATTTGTTGATGAAAGTACCTGTAGGACTCCGATGAGGGCAAAGTTATTACTGTCTAAGGGTGTTTTATCTGCATGAAATATAAATATTGATTGAGTAATGCAGAAAAATGATACGTACACATCAGTGAAGTTGTGGGAAAATCTGAAAATTAACTATCGATGCAGGTTTAAAGAATCGTTTGTTTGTCTGGTTGAGTTTTATAGGGATGGTATCATATTTTTAGTTGGGGGTGAAGATTCAGCTTTTGACCTTTAGGGACCTCTTTAGAAAGTAAACAACTTTATGAAACGTTAAAAAACATAACAAGAGGGATTCAAAGTCTACTGGCTGCCAATCGGTTTTGAAATGGCCGAGATATCCAAAAAACAAAGTAGAACGAAGAGATCCTGATAAATTTAAAGCTGGGCCCACTTTTAATTTGAATCGCTTTGTTTTGCATATCTCATCCATTTCTGAACAAACCGTCCTATTCTCTGAATTGCTGCTATATGCTACTGTAATCATGTGTTTCATTAGAGGTGTCTCATCATCTCCCCCCCAAAAAAATAAAAAAAAATAATAATCAGCCAAAGAAGTTGGAAACCTGAAGCCACATCTCTATCGAAACGGTACCATCTATTTAAACGTTTACCTCTCACTATTTCAGAATCGACAGTCACATATAATAAATGTTAATCACGTAATTATGAAATTCGTAATTATGAAATTACTTATATACCTCCATTCAGTAGTACATGTAGAGGCCTATACCACTTTTACTTGGTTACAGAGGAAGTGGATGGTGAATTTAACAAAGATAGGTCACTTGGGATATAACTTTTCAAATTTTACTTCCTTCATTCAAAAGGAATTCATGCACACACAAAAAAAAAATCATTTTGTGCATCCTCCCTCCAAAGCTTGTGAGTTCGGATGATGACTCATGAACGACCCTGCTATATGCCCTGCGGTATATTTCATAGCGAGAATAAGTGGACCCATAGAGCTTTGAAAGTGGTTGAAGAAGAAGAAGAAAAAATGTGTATTTTCTCTTTAAAAAAGGAAATAAAGCAAAGGAAGAAAAGACATTGGAAATATGAACTTACATATTGCAAAGCAAACCAGAAATGAATAGAACAGTACACAAGGGAACACCGTTTGGCGCATAAAACCCTGTCAGTCAGTATACAGTGAGCCATTAGCATTGCTTAGACACGTCCCGGTTCTATAAATTATGCTAATGACTGTTTAAACACGGCTATTGATTTTTACCGTCTCCTCAGAAACCAAGCCACGAGTGTCTTCCATCCGATTATCAACCAAAGTAACGTTCACTCAGCTATTGTCTGTCACGAGTGAAGACCACATACAGTGACTCTTTTGTGATATCTCCTTACATAATCATAGCAATAACTGTATAGGCGACTCCAAGACCACACGCCATTGACAAAAGTATCGACAGAAGAAATACATAGGACGTCCTAGAATGCGAAACAACTGTGTGCGAATATCTCTTTGTTAACATGTTTTTAGTCAGAGAGAGTTTTTTCCTCCCTCTCTCTGTTACTTCACTCTCATCAAGGAGCTATTACTTGCTCTCATTGAGAACACGGTTATGAATGGAGAGAGGGGGTAATAGGACCATGGAGGTCCCCTCCGGGTTTCCCCTCACCCTTGCGAAATTTCCCAGGATACGTAGACCCGCCATGATGTGAACTGTTGTGCTGTGCCATTCGGCCATTCGCGGCGTTCAATGAGCATCAAAATAACACAGACAAGGTGTTGTTACAGAGCAAGCGCAACACGTGTCTTTATTTATTTCGTCAAAATTGATCGCTGGCAAAAGAGCATTCAATGGCATGTACCACCATAACATTCATGAAAAGCGAGAGCTATTATGAGTTGCTTATGGGAAATTATCCTGCATTATTATGAAAGTATTCGAAGGTCATTATAGTCCCACCCGTCTGGTGTGCGCTACTGTCCATCAAAACAGATGAATTACTAGCGTGATGTTATACACAATGAACGCTTCATATCGTATAGGGAGGGACCCGCCTTATCATCTCGGACATCCTACTACCATTGACTACACTGATAGTTACTGACCAGTCCTGTCGAGCGCGCCGATAAATCACATCCTTTGTGCCATTAACCATTACTACATGTAGCTAATGAATGTTAATCAAAAGACAGGGAGGTGGGTGGGGAGAGATGGGTGCCTTTTCCCACGCACTTCACATAATGTAATGCGTTACTGTATTCTATAACGACAGTTCCTAGATTGTAATAAAGAGAATAACTCCGCATAATACACGCCCCTGGACAATGGCGGTGTTGCCCTTGATATATCCACACAATGAATTCAACCACGCGCCATTGCACAATGGGCGCCCACGAGGAGCGGCAAGGCGAATCACGTCTGCTCCGATGTCAGAAATGTCAATGAAACAGTATAGATGGTTTTCCTCTTCATCTTGAGTGATGAAAGCTACTAACCACCACATAATCATTTTCTCTAACTGCATGAATAACTGAATTCACTTACCCTTATATTACTGTTTCCGTTCCCCATGTCTCATTATCATTCATCGGTCTTTGAAGAAGCACAAACTATCGGCGGAGAATACTAGTAGACACCAGCGGTCCGGATGACAGTGGTCGCACGTCTGGAGTACGATAGCCTTCCCTCTCTGAAGACGGTGTGGGATCGAGGAGGAGGGAACGGAGAAAGGGCGTGGAGTGCTCTCTCTTGCTCATCTCGGGACAGAACGGCGTTTACGGCCGCGGTGATGTAAGCTAATCGAGAGGGTGGTCGCGCGTTCGCGCTCGTGTGTCCGTCATGTCTCAAATGATTCATACTAAAGAACGATGATAGAAGCGCCGCGCATTGTTAGTACGCAGTGCCGCCTTAAGGTGTTCATACTTGTGTGCATGGAGCTACTTGTAGATTCATGCATGGTTATTATGCTGAAAAATGTTTGTATGGAGTGTGTGTCTGTGTGTATGTGTGCGAAACGGAGGGAGAGACAGACAGACAGATAATGAGGAAGGGAGAGAAAGCACATTCATGCTAGAGATCGCGCCCACTTTACTTTACCTCGCTTCACTTCTTATACATTTTATCAACTTGTCAGACAGTCAATCCCTTACAAAAAAAAATTGTATGGTACATGTATGGTATGGCTCTATGGTGTATGGTAAATCTATGGTACAACTCTATGGTAGATGATTGCTCTATGGTATACCATATAGTGTAAACATATGGTGGGAATATTGCATATATGGTACATCTGTATGGTAGATGCTTGGTCTATGGTATACCATATGGTGTAGGTACATGGTGAGTAGACTGCATATGGTACATCTCTATGGTAGATGCATGTTCTATGGTATACCACATGGTGCAAATTTATGGTGAATAAAGTGCATATGGTACATCTGTATGGTACATGCTTGTTCTATGGTATACCATATGGTGTAGATACAAGGTGAGTAGACTGCATATGGTACATCTCTATGGTAGATGCATGTTCTATGGTATACCACATGGTGCAAATTTATGGTGAATAAAGTGCATATGGTACATCTGTATGGTACATGCTTGTTCTATGGTATACCATATGGTGTAGATACAAGGTGAGTAGACTGCATATGGTACATCTCTATGGTAGATGCATGTTCTATGGTATACCACATGGTGCAAATTTATGGTGAATGAAGTGCATATGGTACATCTGTATGGTAGATATGCGTTCTATGGTATACCATATGGTGTAGATACAAGGTGAGTAGACTGCATATGGTACATCTCTATGGTAGATGCATGTTCTATGGCATACCACATGGTGCAAATTTATGGTGAATAAAGTGCATATGGTACATCTGTATGGTAGATATGCGTTCTATGGTATACCACATGGTGTAGATACAAGGTGAGTAGACTGCATATGGTACATCTCTATGGTAGATGCATGTTCTATGGTATACCACATGGTGCAAATTTATGGTGAATAAAGTGCATATGGTACATCTGTATGGTAGATATGCGTTCTATGGTATACCAAATGGTGTAAATATATGGTGAGTAGAATGAATATCGTAGATGCTTGTTCTATGGTATACCACATGGTGTAAATTTATAGTGTATCATAGAATGCATATATGGTACATCTGTATGGTAGATGCTTGTTCTATGGTATACCACATGGTGTAAATGATGGCGAGTAGAATTATAGAATGAATATGGTACATCTGTATGGTAGATGCCTGTTCTATGGTATACCACATAGTGTTAATCATGCTGAGTAGAATAAATATGGTACATTTGTATGACAGGTGCTTGTTCTATGTTGATATCACATATGGTGTTCGCTTGTATATATTATGGTGAGTAGATCGCGTATGGAACATCTGTATGGTAGATGCTTGTTCTACAATATACCGTATGGTGTAGAATATGGTGAATAGATTGTATATGGTACATACAGACATTTCTGTTATCTAATACTTCTCTATGCAGCTCATATATTAAGATATTTTTTATTGTGTTACATTTTTTATGACTCGGTTTTTGTTTTCATACAGGTAATTAACCATGTGAACAAAATATGGCTGTTAAGTATAGTGTTGGTTCTATGATGGTAATAGATGCATTGTAGTTATATGGTAGATATCAGGTGCTAACATGGAACATTGTATGGTGACTGTGGTAGATATCTGTGGCAGATTAATGCGTCATTTGTGTTAGCTGTTTTGGTTTATGGTAGATATATGGTAATTATATGAACGAAGTATGATTTATGTATGGTGTTTATGGTGTATGCATAGTGGTTCTATAACTTCTATGGTGGGTAAATGGTGCAACCATACCACCATATGCCTACCATATAACCATCATACACCATATATAAGCACCATACATATATCATACTAGTATCATACATCTACCAAATACTACCATACTTCTACCATATATAATCACCACACATAAAACTACCCCAGAAGCACCATACAGCTACCATCATGACCGCCATGATACCTATACACCATACCACCACTCATCTACCACAAAAGTACCATATATCTACCATTTATACACCATATAACCACCATACATACACCATATAGCGACCATACATACCCCATATTACCACCATTACATTTGCATGTTCTACAATGACGGCCATACATACACCATCCCTGATACTGTTGTTTAGTGATAGCAGACACTCGTCGCAAAAACGTCTTTTATTGGTCATAAACTGGTCAACTGGTCATACGTCGTGTTACGACAAAATTATGACGTCTTTATGACGACTTTCAACGACGAATGAATTGCACAACTAGAATATGCTGTGACGTTTACGTCAGTTATTGACCAATAAATGACCAGTGTTTTTCTCCTGCTTTCATGTCGGGATTAAGACGTCAGTTTTACGTCGCTTTTTGACCAGATCTAGTGCATTCCCGCAACCAGATAAAGACGCTTTATTTCACGTCATTTAACCTATAATCTAGACGTGTTATATAAAAGGGTTAAGTTTACTGTATGTACATATTTCACTCTAAATCTTTTACCAAACCTTAGTAAAACTAAAATACGTGTCAAAATGGAGAATTGTTACATGCCATAGCCAGATCTCAACACTAACGGTGGCCCGGGGCCACCAAAAACGCGCGTCGGGCCACCAAAATGTCGGATAATTGCCTTTACTTTTGTAGATGGACAGCGGTAACAATCGGCTCCGTAAGAAGCTAAAATGAATGTCAGATGTTTGTTTTTTATTTTGGAAATGAATAACGGTAATATTCGGCTCCGTATGATACTAAAATAAGTGTTGGATGTTTGATTTTGCGTTCGGAAATGAATAAGGATAACATTCGGCTCCAGAAGATGATGAAATAAATGTGGAATGTTATAGCTCTGACGTTCGGAAATGAATACTAATAACATTCAACTCCGTACGATGAGAAAATAAATGCCGGATGTTTGCATTTTATTTTGGAAATGAATAACGGTAATATTCGTCTCCGTATGATACTAAAAGAAGTGTCGGATGTTTGGTTTTGCGTTCGGATATAAGGATAACATTCCGCTCCAGAAGATGCTGAAAAAATGTGATATTTAGCTTTGACGTTCGGAAATGAATACTAATAATATTCAACTCCGTACGATGTGAAAATAAATGCCGGATGTTTGCTTTTACGTTGGAAAGTAAATAACAACAACATTCAGCTCAAGAAGATGCTAAAGTGAGTGTCGAATGATCCCTTTGACGTTCGGAAATGAATAAACATGATATTCAACTCCATATAGATAGGAAAATAAATACCGAATGTTCACGTTCAGGTGAATGATAAGAATAATGTCTCATGTTTGCTTTTATGTTCGAATGTATATAGCAACAACATTCAGCTCCGGATGATGCTAAAATAGATGTCGGATATTAATTTTGCTCTGACGTTCGGAAATGAACAACAATAATATTCAACTCCATAGATCACTGTGATAGTAAAATAAATACCGGATGTTCACGTTCAGGTTTGAAGTAAATAGCAATAACAGATCAGCTGCGGAAGATGCTAAAATAAATGTCGAATAATCCCTTGCCCTTTGACGTTCGGAAATGAATAACAATGATATTCAACCCCGAATGATGATTAAATAAATGTCAGATGTTTGCTTTTACTTTCGAAAGTAAATAGCAATAACATTCGGCTATATAAGGAAGATGCTAAAATAAATGTCAGATGATTGCTTTTGCGTTCGGAAGTGAATAGCAGTAATATTCTGCTCCATACGATGCTAAAATGAATGTCGGATATTTGCTATTACATTTCGAAATGAATAACAGTAACTTTCAGCTGCGTTTGATGGTAAAATATTTAAAGTCTGATGTCTGCCTTGACGTTCAAAAATGAAAAACAGTAAAATTCGGCTCCGTACAATGTAAATTGTCAGATAATTCATTTCACTTTCGGAAGTGGACAGCAATAACATTCGGCTCCGTACGATAATAAAACAAATGTTGGATGTTTGCTTTTTTAATTTTAAAATGAACAACGGTAATATTCTGCTCCGTACGATGCTAAAATGAATAACAGATTATTGCTTTCACATTTGGAAATGATTAACGGTATCAATCGGCTCAGTTAGATGCTAAAATAAATCGGGGATGTATGCTTTCACGTTCAGAAATGAATAAGGATAACATTGAGCTCCGTAAGATGCTAAAATGAATGTCAGTTCTTTGCTTTTACATTTGAAAAAAAAAACAATTAATAGTAACATTCGGCTCCGTATGGTGTTAAAATACTAGTAAATGTTGGATAATTGCTTTTACAATCAGAAATGAATAACGGTAACTTCCAGCTCTTTCATGATGCCAAAACAGATGTCGGATGTTCACAAATGTCTGCAAATGCTCCCACTCTATCGTTTCAAACGTAAGTTTTGACCACCTGAATAGGCATCAACTTTTATGATAATCTAGAAGCCTATTTGCTAAATCTTAGAACTCAGAATAACGGTAAGATGATTGAATTTTCTCTTCATTTATTTTAGACATGGGTACATGTACAATGTATCACTTCAGTAATACTTAATATTTCATTTTCTATGTTCAGTAGGACCGATTTAGTATTCATGTTTTTCTTGATTTTTTTTTTCGGGCCACCAGATTTTACTTTCGGGCCACCAAAAAATAAAAATTAATGATTTTGGTGGCCCGATCGGGCCACCAAAAATAAAAGTTAGTGTCGAGCCCTGCCATAGCCATATACCAATACTAAGTAGTCCCCTTCGCTATGCCATCCCCTGGCCGTGCGCGCCAAAAGCAGAGCTCAGCGCGCGGTATGCGCAGTCGTGCAGTGCCCGCCATTGTTCGAATTGTAACCGTTAGATGTGGCCAACGCAAGCGAAGGACACGTCTCGAAAGATCGGAGATTGAATGCCAAATTTGGAGACTGGAAGTGGAAAGGTGAACTGCATAAAAGCATCTGTTCGCTGAAGAGGCCGGTTTCGTCAAAGAACTAACAATTCCACGTCAAATTCGGTAAGAATTTATTTGATGCCTGTTCTCCATCCACTCGCACTCGGCAAATATTCTTTTTACTCCCACAGTCCCATAGATAATTTTCTGTGTTGGTGCTTAACTGCGACCAGCAGCCCCATGCATACACTATGCGTATGGGGCTGCTGGTCGCAGTTAGTGCTTAAATTAACCAACATAGATGTGGAGGCAGTTTCTGTCAAAATGAAATCACATCCTGCAGTAATTTACAGTGCAACCGCAAGTTTATAAGCCCGCTTACGCAGAAATAATCGACTTAAAAGTGATCAAGATCGGTGTGTTGAATATGCAGATAGCACAGTAGCTCGTTAGCTGGGTAGAAGAAAATGCAACCTTATAGGAAACAATATTCTAACTGGAATTGGCTCAGGACTGTGCTTGACAGGATTGTGCTTGTTAGGACTTGCAAGATTCTTCCTAAATTTTGCCGTAATAATCAAGATCTACTGTGGCATTACAAAATACAAAGACGGAACTTGCAACTACATAACGTGTAACTTAACCCGTTGAGGACGAGTCCCGAGTATACTCGTGCAGGTGGGAAATGCATGTTGTAGCGTCCTCAACGGGTTAAACAGAAATCCAAGTTCAACATAATTAAGGCTTCACCGAAGGTTTATAGTACTGGCAGGATATTATTCATTGTCACAATTAATCTATTGTCGTTGACACTGTCAATGACAATGTTACAATTCTTACAGACAAGGACAAGGTCAGAGCCCACGGCCCATATGGAACACGAAACAGTCTAACCCATGCATATTAGTGTGTTACAGCCTGTGAGTATGAGGCTGTGTGTACTCAAGAAGATTGCATGTTCATGTATCAGTTGTCAGTGATAATGATAAATTAGTGACATTGCGATTGCGAAATAAATACATTATCCTGCTACATGTTTTGTCTAAATGAAGCCTTTACATTGTTCATTGTTAAAATCTATTTTAAAAATGAATTCTCTTTAACTTTGTTGTCATGCAAGTATGTGGTGATGTTTCATGGATAAAAAGGAGGAACTGGAAACATAACACCCTAGAAATGTCGAATGCAAATTTAATACTAATTAAACATAATGCTACTACTATTTATGTGCAGAATACTGTCAAATTTGCATTTGGATTTTGGAAGAGGCCTATTGTCACATTGCTGATTCAAAATGTTTTCGTTAATATAGGTTCTCTATAAGAAATCTTGCAATCTGCATTGATTTATATAATGAAACTTTAGATTAGTACAATTCAACAATTTTGGATTGAACAATGTTAGACACTGCCTTCCAATGTTGATTGAGGCTTTTAAAAAATTTATGGAGAACATGCAACTTTATAAAAATACAGCACATGAAACAAATTTACTTTTGCTGATGTGGCAATTTAAATGCAGGAAGTGGCTTTTTTTTTCAAAACTCATACTTTCCAGTGAAGTAATGAAATCGTTTTTGTCAATTTGTTTGTTTTAATTTCATATTTAAAGGTATGGCTGCTAGCAGCGAGCATGAAAAGTGCTTGTAGGAATGGAGAGCGACTGGAGGAGCCATGACATGAACTACACTTGTCGGCAACATATGGGAGCTTCGTACATGTACGTAGGGCAGAACTGATGCGAGACACATGTACCAGCCTGCCCTACCACTCATGTTGAGAAAGGCACATTGTATGATGATGATGACCAATGCTCCCTCTGAGCCCCTGACCCTGAGTCCTGGAGGCTGGACATCATGGCTTGTTTGGGTTTTGTACATCACAGGTATGATACCACACGAGCACCCATAATTCATCACCAATTACAATTCCGGGGGCGGGGGGCAACTGCCATTGCAACGTGGACACCATGCTCGTTTATGAACTTCCAAAATGGACCCTAAATGGTAATGACCCTTCGATTTTTTCCACTGAATGAAGTATTTGTATTCAGATTTTCATGAGTTGTAAAATATATTCCCTGAACACATATCGAGCTATTGAAAAGCAAACCCTTTTTTCAAAATTTCTGTGATTTTGATACCCTTTCCACTGTTCGCGCATGCATTGCCTGACCGTGAAAAAAAACACCTTTTACATGTTTTGTTGAATGAGCATGGTGTCCACCTTTCAGTGGCAGTTGCCCCCCCCCCCCCCCGCAAATTTGCATTTGATTTGACCATCAAGAGGCAAATAAGTGCACTTATGACTCTGTATTTTGCAATATGTTAGGATTCACATCATTTTCAGTGAAAGAGCATTTGAGTTCAATTAATAGTCAACAAAAATATGTGCAGAATAGATTAATTCATTTTTTTTTTGTCATACATGATGTACAATGTATTCATATGATGGAGATGTGTTATGTGAAGCTTGCTTTCAACTTGCTTGATTTTCCCCACTTTTATACTCCAAAAAGTGTGCCTATAATTTGATTTAAAGAGACTGTAGATATGAATTTTAGACTGATATTTGTAATAGAAAATGTATTGTTTTCTGTAACTTGCTTTTTATTGCTTAATGAATACATGGATCTTTGAATCGTTAGGTTTTTTTTATTGAATAGAAAGGGAAAAATATAAGCCTCTAAAGCTTAATTCATCTTCCAATATTTCTTGGAAAATGATCCATAGCCCATGAATCACCTCCCATTGCTCACAAGAAATATTGGTAGATGAATGGCACTTGTGTACTGTCTTGTGTGGTCTCAGTCACAATTTGGATCACCTTTTTCACTTTTATCTCTGGCACAGAAAATCATGAAATAGCCACCAGGAGGTGTCAAAAGGCAACAGATTAGGTGTGGATTCCATGTTGGAGGCAACCATCAGCAATAGAAGAATCAGGTGATTATCACATTACTGATTCTAAAGCACAAAGATAGTTTGGGTAAATCTGAAAATTTTTCACAAATATTTTTTTTAAACAAAAATTCGAGTATTTCATCCTGATTATGAATGCAAGGCATCAAGCAGTAATGGTTTACTCTGAATCTCTTTTATTTATTTTTGTATAATTTATATAATTTATTTGAATTATTTTTTGGATTGTTCGGAGGGCCTCCGATCAAATCTATACACCTTATCAATGCACTTTGCAAGATGTATTTTTTATCAAATTGTTAATCTTACTTCGGTTCAAAGTGTGAAAGTTGTTCAGAAATACTTAGGATTGTGTCTGATCAACTGTAGAGCAAGTTATATTTTTAAAAGTTTTCTTTACCAAAACTATCTTTGTGCTTTAAATATTGGATTTGTTTGCGACAATAATCATTTATTTTCTACATCACAACAGTGGTTATATAACATGGTGACCAACCAGAAAGATTGAAAACACTACTCTAACCTCGCACATGTGACAATGCTGAGATGGACCAGCGTTATTTTTTAAATAACCATGGGAATTATCATACAGCTCCGTTATGTTTTTTTTATAAAAACAATTCAAAGTAACAGATTTTTATAGTACTTGAAAACTGATTCAAATAAATTTGACATGAATTGGTTGCTAGCTGTCATAAGAATGATTGCTTAAAAGTCAGTACAGTGTATAATGTGATGAATTGCACATCCACACCTACACACTAACAAGAAATCTTGAAATCAATTTAAAAAACTTAGTCTTTTAAAGACCAGTCTTCACTGCCTGAGTTCTACTTGAATTTCCTCTCCTTGCAAAGTCAGATCATTATGAAGAGTATAAGCCAATGAAAACATATACTTTTGTGTGAAGTTTGTAGTAACTGGAGAGTACCAAGTCATCCATTTGGATGATCAGTTTGTCCTACCTTGATAGGATCAAATTCATTAACTGCATAATGGCATTTGAGGAATATTAAGAAAAAAAAAATCCACCTTACTTTGAGAATTTTCCTTGCCTGATTTGAGCAATCAGTTTTTGCCTTTGCTCCACAACACTTGCCCGACTTTGACTTGCCCAGGGCAAGCGGGCACATGCTTACCTAGCACCTTGCCCTAGAAAATTAGCAATGATGGGTAAGAAGTGTAATGAATATGTTAACTTAGATGAGCATTAATTTTGTGACTCATGTTAAATTGACCCAAAACTCTTGTGTTGATACTCAGTATATGGCTAAGATGTAATTTATAGTAGCAAAAAGAAGTTTCCACCAGTATTTCAAATCTTCATTTCACATCCCCTTCTTTTCCCAGCACTCTAAGTCCAGCAACCAGCTGTGGCATCCCAACATGACTGGTCATTTCAGGATCCAGAGCAAGCCCTGTAACAAAATTCGCAAGTAGCAAGCTAGCTTTACTCAGCACCCTGTACTAGCTGTATCTTGTCTCCAAGGAAGCACCCAATGGAAATTACTACGTCAGTGTGGAATAAACAATTTTGCAAAAAGGCTGGAACACCCACAACCTATTGTAGTTAGCACGTCTACTTGTGTGTGGTTTCCCAATAGGGAGTTTAAGATTTCAGTGAACATGCACTAGTGGACGGAGTCGAGATCATGTCTGCTTGCAACAAAAGGGCTACTGCGCATGTGCCTCGCTCTCAACAGTACGTCAATGTGTTCACTACCCATACTTAGAACTCCTAACCTGCCAATTTCACGTCATCTCAGACGGGTGAACGTCGTCCACTGCACCATGTAAACGTAGCCTTAAATGACGCCATCGGTTCATGTCGACTATGTCAAGGTGCAATCTTAACTCCCTAATATACAGTCAGTGAAATGCGGACTTCTACGCCTGTCATATGGCTCTCACACGCCACATCGCAGCAGGTATACAACCAACACAGAGCAGTTGAGACTGCACTTCTGTGCTCTTGCTTGCAGCAGCTCAGCCGCTGCCCCGGCGAATTGCCAATGTTACAGTGTGAAAATGCGGACATCTACAGATTGTCAATCGTATGATAAGCTTTTTATGAGAGGCTTTCAAAATGTTTGATACACGTGGATATTTTATCAAGCCAAAAATTGGAAGTTTGTATCAGAGCTTTGGAAGGTGAAATAGTAACAGACTATATCAGCAATGTGGCCAATAACATGAATTCTATGCTCAGTCTTGTGGAGAACCGCCATTTCATGTTCTGAAATTGTGGGTAATTACCCCCCTTCAGTGACATTGGGGGCAAGGGGGGTATACAGTTTTTAAAATTATATTTTATTATTGTCTAAAGTAAGCATGGCTAGATTTTCCCTTATCATTTTTAAAAAGCAGAAAATTCTGTAAAAACAAAGGAAAATAGGAAATGTGCAAAATTTTTATGAATTTGTGTCATGGATATCAATTACATCATTTGGAAGATTTTTTTTTGTACAGAAAACCTAAAGGAGTTCTATTTTTCATTGATTTTAGATGAAATTCTAACTTTCCCTAAAATTCATTCGAAATTTGCATATTGAAATCCAAATGTTGAAAATACTGGTCTTTTTTTTTTGGAGGGGGGTGGTTAAATTATTCTACTCAGTATGTGTGAATTTTCAGGTCTTTCAGTTGATTCTAGTAAGCAATATACTAGTTAGACCTTCAATACGTGTGCTTGGAAACTGCTATGTTAACAGCAAAGTGTATTTTTATGCCTCCGCCACGAAGTGGTGCCGGAGGCATTATGTTTTCGGGTTGTCCGTCCGTCCGTCCGTCCGTCCGTCCGTCCGTCCGTCCTTCCGTCCGTCCGTCCGTCCGTCCTTCCGTTCGTCCTTCCGTCCGTCCGTAATGAATTTTGTGGACAGGGTAACTACCAAAACCTTTTGAGGTATCCTAATGAAACTTGGCATGTATGTGTATTAGGGGGTGAAGTTGTGCCTATCAACTTTTGGGTGCACATGCTCAAGGTCAAAGGTCAAAAGGTCAAGGTCAAATGCTGAAAATTTTATAATTTCCCCCATATCTATGCAATGCCTGAAGATATTTTCTTGAAACTTAGTGTATACATGTACTACCCAATTAAGATTCTCTGGTGAAAGTTTGGGGTCATGAGGTCAAAAGGTCAAAGGTCAAAAGGTCAAGTAAAATGTTAAAATTTCACTTTTTTCTCTGTATCTTGGAAATTGTTCAAGGTATCTTCATGGAACATAGTGTATATGCATCTACTGACTGGCAGTGGTTATCTAGGGAATTTACATGTAGGGTTCATGGGGTCAAAGGTCAGGGGTCAAAGGTCAAGGGCAATACTTCAAAATCTTACTATTTTCCTTTTTTATGCAATGCCAGCAGGATATATTTTTTTTTTAAACTTGATGTATGCATGTCTAACCCAATAGAGATTCTCTGGGATTTTTTTTTTGCCAAGAAGGTCAAAGGTCAAAAGGTCAAAGATCAAGTGAAAGTGCTGAACTTACTTTTTTCTCCATATCTCGGAAGTGGCTCAAGTTATCTTGAAACTTAGTACATGCTGAATTTATGTATGTTCTGCCTGACAGTGCTTCTCTTATAAATCAAAGGCCAGATGAAAATGATAACAAATTACTGTTCAATACAGAAATTGCACTTTTTCTCCATACCTTGAAAATTACTCAGTGCATAAACTTATGAAATGGTCAAAGTCAAGTTAAAGTTCTTAAATCCCCAAGTACATGCTCTCCAATTCATCCAATTAAACATAGGTCAAGGAAGGTAAACATTCAATACATTTGTGACAAACATGTCATTTTAATATTTTGCCAATTTTGTGAAAATGTAATCACACATTGTCCACATGTACTATAGACCTATTAGGAGAATCATGCATTATGGCGGAGGCATACCAGTCGCCATAGCGACATTTCTAGTTAAAAATGTTTTCCTTTTTTCAAGATATAGAATGTATGTGTTTTTCTTGTGTTCATGATTGAATTATGTAAATACGTTTCTAATCAACTTGTGTGTATTTAATTTTTTGATGCAGTATTGTAGTCTTTGTCTTGTGTTAGTGATTGAGTGTTAGTTTATGAGGTGGTTTTGACAGGTGTAGTTGTAAGACAAGTATGGGCATTACACTGAGTACAGTACTACTGTAAATTATACATTGATATACTGTAACCATAGAACAATCTGTCTTTTTGATGCATTAATGCTGTCCTACTCATTTTACATGATAAATAGAATTTAAAATAAAACAATTATTGACACCGTAATGATATCACACAGACATCTTTGTGAACATTTATACATTCTAAAATGTTTTCAGAGTATTACGACTTATTTTGACCAGTAACACATCTTAATGTAGTCTTTTCATGACCAGTAACATGTCCAAAATATGCCGTAAAGACGTCTTGTCATGACTTGTAACAGGTCTTAAATACGTCTTAATGACGTCTTTTCATGCCCATTTAAATGTGTGAATTACGTTTTAAACATGTCATACAATGTATTATGGTCAGTAACTGGTCTTAACTCTTTATGTGCCACGTTCGCACGTCCGACTCAGTTGACGGCGTGCCAACTTCTCATATTCTGCTCAACAAACAAAGCCGCCAAAACCGATCGATAAATCGGCTAATCATTGCTAATCCCGCGGCACAATGAAAGCGTTTCTCGTGCTTTTGTTCCTCTCATATACGGCTTGCATTCTATGTGGTGATTGACTATCAAGCGGTGTTCCCAACTAGATTTGCTCATACATTCTAAGTTTCTGTCACGGTTTCATGTGCAAAGGTCATGCCTTTACAATAATGTAGCAAGTGGTCATTCAAAAGAAAAAACTGAAACCAGATTCGTCATACAATTTATATCTAGACAAATCTTGGCATTCCTCTTTAACTTTGCCTGCTATTATGCCCATCTTAACAGAAATTTGTAGAAGTTTTACAAATTGGAAAAATAGAATTCTTTCTCAAAGCATGACTGCCTTCCTGTCTCATAATAACGTGGCACACAGGGGGTTTCCACCGTGGCACATAAAGAGTTAAAGACGCCTTGTCATGACCAGTGACAGCTAAGAATTACGTCTTTAAGACGTCATATTATGGTCAGTTACTGGTCTTAATAACGTCTCAAATGTCATTTCATGACCAGTAAGACATCGTAATGACGTAAAAATATGACGTCATCATGACGTCTCGCGTTGGTGCAAGTTTTCGTCTTATTTGCGCCATTATATGACGTCTTTAAGACAACTTACTGGTCAGGAAAAGACGTCTTTAAGACGTTTTTAAGATGTGTCTCTGCTATTAGGGATATAACCACCATGCACCATATAACCACCATACATCTACCACAAAATCACCATGCTTTTACCACACAGTGCTTCTATGGTAGATGTATGATGGCTACAACTATATGATAGATATATGGTGGTTATATGGTAGATGTATGGCTGTTATATGGTGCTTTTCGGGATATGGTGGTTATATGGTACATGTATGATACCGCCATGATAGATTTATGGTGGGTATATGGTGCTTCTGAGGTAAATGTATGGTGGCTATATGATAGATATATGGTGGTTATATGGTAGATGTATGGCTGTTATATGGTGCTTTTCGGTATGTGTATGGTGGTTATATGGTACATGATACCGCTACGGTAGATTTATGGTGGGTGTATGGTGCTTCTTGGTATATGTATGGTGGTAATATGGTACATGTATGATACCGCTATGGTATATATATGGTTCTCCTATGGTAGATGTATGATGTTTTTGTGGTAGATTTATGGTGGGTATATGGTGCTTCTGTGGTAGCTATATGGTAGATATATGGTGCTTTGCTGGATGGTGTATGGTGGTTGTATGGTATATACGTGGTGCTTCTGTGGTAGTTATATGGTAGGTATATGGTGCTTTGCTGGATGGTGTATGGTGGTTGTATGGTAACTATATGGTGCTTCTGTGGTAGCTGTATGGTGGTTATATGGTAGGTATATGGTGCTTTGCTGGTTGGTGTATGGTGGTTATATGGTAGGTATCTGGTGCTTTGGTGGTAGGTGTATGGTGGTTATATGGTAGGTACATGGTGCTACTGTGGTAGTTATATGGTAGGTATATGGTGCTTTGCTGGATTGTGTATGGTGGTTGTATGGTAACTACATGGTGCTTCTGTGGTAGCTATATGATGGTATATGGTGCTTCTGTGGTAGCTGTATGGTGGTTATATGGTAGGTATATGGTGCTTCTATGGTTGCTGTATGGTGGTTATATGGTAGGTATCTGGTGCTTCGGTGGTAGGTGTATGGTGGTTATATGGTAGGTGTATGGTGGTTTTATGGTAGGTACATGGTGCTACTGTGGTAGTTATATGGTAGGTATATGGTGCTTTGCTGGATTGTGTATGGTGGTTGTATGGTAACTATATGGTGCTTCTGTGGTAGCTATATGATGGTATATGGTGCTTCTGTGGTAGCTGTATGGTGGTTATATGGTAGGTATATGGTGCTTCTATGGTTGCTGTATGGTGGTTATATGGTAGGTATCTGGTGCTTCGGTGGTAGGTGTATGGTGGTTATATGGTAGGTACATGGTGCTACTGTGGTAGTTATATGGTAGGTATATGGTGCTTTGCTGGATGGTGTATGGTAGTTGTATGGTAACTATATGGTGCTTGTGTGGTAGCTATATGATGGTATATAGTGCTTTGGTGGTGGTGTATGGTGGTAATATGGTAACTGTATGGTATTTTTTATGGTAGATGTGTGGTATTTTTTATGGTAGATGTATGGTAGCATAAATTTGCATAAATTTGTCCCAAAAATGTAAATGAGATGTATGGTATTTGTATGGTATATGTATGGTATATGGATGGTACATGTGTTATGGTATGTGTATGGTATATGTATGGTACATGTGTATGGTGTATGTATGGTATCTGGTATTTGTATGGTATTTGTGCTATGGTATTTGTGATGTATTCATATGGTATTTGAATGGTATAAGTCTATGATACCATACAATACCATAGTATGGTATGGTACCATACATTGTATGGTATTTTTATGGTATACCATAGCAATTTTTTTTGTAAGGGATGTGGAAGCGTGGCATGATGATAGATAGGCAAATAAAGCATTAATTCTTCAAGTCTCGTTAGCAACATGCAACTTGTACAAATTCAATAAGAACTTTAATAGACTGGTTGCATTAAGAGGTTTTATGTGCATTTCGCTAGAGTGAAAAAAAAAAAACCACCTTCCGGCTCTGCAAGGTTGGGGGGGGGGGGGGGGGTGCATGGTATCATGAGAAGAGAGGAGCTAGGGTTAGTCGGTCCATGAACATGGCTGTCGCTGCATGTGGTGATTAATCTATGGACTATCAAAACAACAAACGGTGTTATAGATATAAGTCCATGTTATATGTGTATGCCCGTCTCTGAGTGCTTCGTCAAAAAGTGAAACATTGTGCAATCATGCGTTGTGCGGTCATGCTTTATATAGGGCCTATACTCATTGCTGTAGCTATATAATATTAATACCTCCTAGAGTAGGCCCTATACCGCCTTATCACGTTCACGAAAAAGTCAAGGGCAATACTATACTAGCTGGCAAACATTGTCTGTATGTCAACACTTACATCAAAGTCTGAACAAACGTCTGGCTTTCAAATGGCACTTTTGATGAATACATGTATTCACATCACTCCCTTCAATATTATCTCTTGTATCGATGTAAACAGTTCAAAGTTTCCTCTTTTCGTGTGAGTCGTATTGTTCGCGAATGAGGTGTTGATCACACAAAGAGCGAACCGTTCTTTTAAACAAAAAAATGAGCTTTTTATATCATGTGCAAATTTATCTAAAATACGTTATAAACTGCAGAGCTTCGTTAAGTAGTAAGTTGACATCTATAAAGTTATTATGTTCATAATGATAATAGCCTTCTTTACCCATGGTAGCCTCTTTATTCTAAGCACCTTTTCCTGTTTTAAGAGGGCCGTGCCGTTGTCATAGTTACCCCAACATTGCTAGGCACCAATTTTGATTTTAATTCTTATATTCTTTATTTTACAGATGGGTCAAAGAAGAAATATGGGGATTAAAAAAAAAACACCACAGGACTTGATTTAAAAACTCTTACGTCAGACTGCAGAATTTTGCCAACAACAGGGACCGCGGAACCGGCGCGCCGCCGCGGCGATGCGAGGGGCACGGGGCTGGGGAAGGGCTGCATCTTCCCCCCTCCCCCCCCCCCCCCCCCAAAAAAAAAAAAAATCCAATTTTGGATTTTTTAACAAGACAACAGAACCCATGACACCCAGACGGTTCCGCCAAGGATAATTATTTTTCGTCTCAGCACCCCCCCCCCCCTCAAAAAAATAAATCAAGTTAAGTGCCACCCCTGAACAAATACCACAGAGTCCACGCTCTATCACACTAAGTTGGCACTCTAATGTGATGTCTTTGTAAAACTGTCAGCATACTAATAATCACATTGCACATAACTATAAATTTCCACAGTTTTTTTAATGGAATTGGATGCACCTAGATATAGCTGACCTAAAAGATAAAGTTGGCCCATTTGCTGAAGGGCGGTCGAATAACTTAACCATTACACATAGTCAATATAATTATTGTACATGTCGCTGGCTACCAGGGAATGGAAAATAACAAGAAATTCGTTGATTTTCTGCAATTTAGTATTTCGAGTCCACAATCCATTGATTTCACCCCAAATGACTAAGTATGATTCCGTCAGGTATCAGCTATAGACACTGGAAGAATAGAGGCTTGTTTGACAGTTGATCAACTGAAACTCTTTTGCAGTTTTATTTCTTTTTGTCTTTTTTTTTCTCTCTTAATTTTGTTGTCAGGCTATAGTGTCCTTCCGAGTTTATTTCCTGGCGCTTGTCGTTATCTTCGTTTGACCGGTTTTGATGCGAAAGGGCAGTATGGGAAACTGTTACGTAACATTCAAGCAAGAATGTCGAAAAGAGTTAACTAAAACACAGCTTTGGTTTTATGCAGATGTGAAAACTGAATGGCTCACTAAAGAGAAAGCTATATACCACCATTATAGGACGAAATGTATCCAATGAGGTGAGCAAAACTGTAGGTTCGGGAAAAACTTGAAAAGTAACGACTCTAGCTGCCATGGAAGGTAGTTTGTAAAATCTTAGGCCCTTAGGGTTAATGAAAATAGAGTGAGGCTGGGAAAATCATATCACACGAGCAAAGGAAACACAGGTTGACGTATACAATAACTCTATTTGTATTATGGCTGTATATTTTTGGTCATGGCAGTTTCGAACACACATGCGCTGCTTATCAATACAAATCCTCGAGTACAAAGAGAACCCCGCGCAACTAAACGCGCTTTTTACCTATGTATAGTAATTATGTACGAATGTCAGGATTCAGCGTTGTCTACCTGTGAAATTTCAAAGTTGATCGCTCAGAAAGAATACAGGGAAGGCCAATGTAGTGAACTATTTATAAAGCTCAAACTCAAATCGCAGTTCCACTTAATACTGTTGGCTCGTATGATATGTATAAAGTCAAATGTATTTGGATTTATGTAAGCAAACTGATATACCTGAAGCCATTTTATTTGCATCTGTATTTCATCACACATGTCTCTCTCATACTCTTCACTGTGTACTTAACGGAGTAATAAAATTTATTACAGAATAAGATAATGGCACTGAACGTCACACAGTTACCTCAAATAGTGAGGGCCGTTCAACACCAGTGTTTA
Source organism: Diadema antillarum (assembly GCF_040938485.1). NCBI lineage: Eukaryota > Metazoa > Echinodermata > Echinoidea > Diadematoida > Diadematidae > Diadema > Diadema antillarum. The sequence goes on from NW_027272442.1 coordinate 806,912, forward strand.
AGTCACTGGTGTGATGGCGCTATTTCATAATTTCAATGGGTGCTGCGCGCAAGTGCCTGTCGAGAATAATAATGATTATCAACTGATACCATCATTATTCTTCAACACCCGATCTATAGTGATATGTCTTCTTGAATTACAGTCTATCTTCATTATTTGATTGCTGTGTAGAAATCCTTTTCTGATACACGATAGCTACCTGTACCTAAATGAAATCTAACAATTTTGAGGGAGGTTCGGTCACTTCTAGCAATAATTATACAGAGGGAAGCTACGTGTCAGTGAATAATGTTATTCATGAAACGTACTTGACAATGCAAACTCTTAGTGTACACTAATCTAGATTACGTCATAGCAGCTCCTATTCAATTTGTATCACCGCACATTAGTTATACATTGTGCAGAGTATAAGACAGAGGAAGATCAAGTCAATCCATATACATGGCTACAATACGAGGACACGTGTACGCTTTATCGGTGGGTTCCTCTCGAACTTGCAGCAGCTTACCTCATCCCCAGCTTTTGAAACCGAAAGCGCAGTTACAAAAGAGTAGGATCAATGAAAGTGACAAGATAAGACAATGCTTATATTGACGTGCATTGTGATGCTATACTCTCTCTCTATCTCCCTTCCCATCTCTTGTCTACCTCTATTTCCCTCTTTCCCTCTCTCTTACTCTTCCTCTCTATAGCTCTTCAGATATGTCTATCTATCTATCTATCTATCTATCTATCTATCATCCATCTCTCTCTCGATCGCTCTCTCTGTACCTATCTATCTATCTTTCTTTTTTTTTAAATCTATCTTCTAATAATCGTATAGAAAGGAAATAAAACAGGCAACTTTGCACATTATCTAGAATTTGATTGTCGAGCTCATTAATGTGCGTACAGCATAGGCATCTGCCTTGGAAATCATTTAACCTGCACGCCTATAATTTAGCAGATAATGCTAACGTCAGGCAAGTTTGGGGCATACTTTCTTCTTGACAGCGAGAGCAACCCGTTGTTCAAGTAGGCTCGGGCAAAGACACATTCTGTTCGTCTCAGCTGATTTTGTTGGATGTTGGATAATACCAATGAATCAATAAATAAATAGAGATTATAAAATGAATTGAATTGATACATTTGAATCAACAACATGTAGGCCTACTTAAACTTTACCATGCAGTAGTTGTATTGCATGGAGTAAGCATGTTTGCTTGTTGTTCGCGTGTTTGCTACTTGTTTTATCATTTTCTGCCTGAGAAGATGGCTGGATATCTAGCTCATTTTCTTCAACAGCACCAGTTAGTCTTCCATGGAGTCCGGTAAATGTTAATTCACTAAATCCTAGAAAAGCGTCTATACTTTTTATTTGTTTGTTTGTTTCTGACATCTCCATCTGCTCAATGAGAAGATGGCTGGATAGCCCATTCGATATTCAGGTGTGTAATATCTGGTCTTCCATGGGGCCCAGTTGGATGTAAAGCCGGACCACTTCACCGGGTCTAAGCACCCTGTTCTTTGCGATGAATAAAAATGAAGCTGGAACATTTATGTGCATAAGTTGTGAATCTCTCATACACGGGACCTTATTTTATGTCCTAATCGAGGGGACACAGTGTTTTGCCTCTGGCTACATAATAACAATAGAGGGGACGGTATGATAATTGCTCATTGGGACCCGGCAATCGAACTAGGGTCCTTTGAGGCAGACGCGCTATGGTTACCGAACTCATCCAAGTGAAGTCACATCTGCCCTGCCTGTCATTCCACGTGCCTTCCTTTACGAATTCCCAACGAAATATCTCTGGTAGAAAGTTATGTCGGCCTATACAGTTTAATGTTGGACTGGCTTGTCCTTAGTCATGGTGTTAAACATGATTAAAAGTTATGGAAAAGACGACCAAAAAGGTGCGACATTGCAAAGAGCGGGGAGCAGCCTATCTTAGTAGATATTCCTGATATTAAAGTTCTTCGACCTTATCTCTTGTTTATGCTGTACAAAGTCTGTGTCGACTGGCCTTTAAACCTAAAACTCTTATGAATGATTTCTTCACAGCTAAAATTGTGATGGTGATGGCACTGTGTAAAGGTATGTCTCGTGCTATTATACATGTACTAATATTGAGTTTGAACAGTAGGCCCTAGTCACTTTTATAAGTCAGTGGTAAACCCACATCACTGTCTACAGAAAGCAAGATTTTCTTATCTGGAAAGCTTATAGACGCGGACATTGTTTTGTGCTCGTTAGTCAGCAGATGTTTTATTGTGGAAAAGGCGCACAGTTTTTGTCTATGTAGGCCCTACAAATCATTGGCTTTATAATTTGGATGTTCGAGCTAGCACGGAGCCATGTAGTGTTATCAGCTGAATGTGCATTATTTTGTCGATCAGATTTGTTTTTTGTTTTTTGTTTTTGTTTTCGAACAATAAGGTACTGGAATCCTTGCAGCTGACTAACTGAGAGCAAATTTTGTTCGACAAATTTGTCGGACAAAACGCTTCGTGAAAGATACATGCCCCCCCCCCCCCTCCCCAAGAATTTAAGTTGATCTTGAATTTTAAGATCAACTTAGAATTATGGTAGGCTATTATGACTTCAATAATATTCAAAATTTCATATAAGAATGTCTATTTTGGAGATTTTTTCGTACAGGTTACAATATTAAGTAGGGTGCCTATTGGAAAGGATTGTTTTCTGTAAATTTTGATAACAAAAGTTATGTAAAGTGGATTCTGAAAACTTCCCCCCCCCCCCCCCCCCCCCCGGCCCCAGGTTACGGCCGGTTGCACACAATGTCGACTGCGAATCGCTGTCGAATATCTTATTCTGTCAATCCGTGAGCTGGTCGTTCCCGCAGCGCTCAGTCGGGCGTCGCTGCTGCATGCCCACAGTGCTAGCTGCTATTAAACAGCAAAAGGAACAAAGTATGTGTTTAAGTCTCCGACGTGGACTTCCTTTCTTGACCTGTCTTCCTGCTGTCTGAGCTACAAAGGTATTTTCCAACATGGGGGAAGAATTGGGGTTTTCAGACGTTTCCATATTAATTTCTGTGAGATACTGTGCAGAAATTTATACCACAGTCCCACATATTCAGTTTTGTGCTGGCTATCTAGGTTTTGTTTTGTTTTGTTTTTCTTTACTTGAATGCGTCTAGATCTACACGTAAATTGTATAATTTAAGTTCTTCTATGACGTTAGTATAATAGATATTTACTTGTCAAGGAATTGACCCTTTTGTTAGTGCTGACGTGTGAAAATGACAGGAGACCGGAGACGTGTGTGAGAACAGTTGAGGCATGATGAGGCAAACTGAGCTTTGCTATAGAGTCTAGTAGTAATATGTCATAACAAATTCTTATGACGCCCCTCGTAGTGTATTGTGTAGGCTATGCTGTAGCATCATGATACTGATAGTTACAGGCCTACTTCTACAATTCTCCACTAGCTACTGTACTATTGACACTCCAAATGATTCCATGAATGATTGACAAATTATCTGTGAATGGAGTGATTTCATTTTGTTTGCTGTTGTAGATATACCTAATGTCAATGAAGGAAAGTCGTTCTTTCTTTCTTGTAAACTTTCATGAACCCACAGAAACTATAACTAACCTCATCTTTTTACACTTTTCAGGTGCAAAAAAGGCACATGATAATGAGTTGCCCATGGTGATGTCAGGTTTGTGACCGATACTGCTTTTTGAAGTTCTCTTGGTATTCCACTGCTGAATGACTTATTGACATTTTAATTACTGGTTATTTAAGTATTATTTTAGATATGACTTTTACTAGCTCAAATCTGCTGGTATTCAGTTTCTCACTGCCCTTGTCATTGTATTAAGGCTGAGAATTCCAAGAAACAGCTGAAAGATTTTGGAAGAAGCAGAAATTTGTTTTGCAGATCTCTGTTGTATAAAGCAACAGAAATTTCCTCTCGTGGAAAGAAAGGTAAAATTTACATTTGCATAGGCCTACTATGATTAAAGGTTATGAAGACCATGACATAATTACTTATTGTTTTCCTTTTGCTTTGCCCATCAGCGAGGCTGCCAAGCTATTCAAGATGAGGAAGAAGAGAAAGCCAAGTTCCACCCAGCATCTCGAGGCAGAGAAGCGACAATGTCTGTCTTGGAATATGTATGATGCTGCTGAAAATGCCGGGCCAAGCACGAGTTCAAGCAGCCAGGATGCGAGCATTCAGATGGAGGAAGATATTGTGGAGGAGAGACTTCCATCTGGGCATCATCAGCAAGAATCCCGCATCATTCTAGAGCCTCACGATGGAAACATTATGGCCGCACAACCCCTTGAGTGTAACGGCAGGGAAGATATTCCCGAGCAGTTCAGCGTCGCCAGAAGCAGATACCAATTGCTGAGAGAAACGTCCAAATTCAAGATGAAAGTCCACTTTACATCACCGGATGAGGCAGAGAGATGCGGACTTCTGTGCCAGCTTGTTCTTCAGTTGGATGCTCTGTCTCCTGGGGTGGGTGGCGAGACCCGCCCCAAGACTCTCCCCTTTGACACGGCGTGCCTCTACATGAGAGGTTCCCCAGGGCACGACTTTCTCGTCTGCGACGATCATTGGCCCACCGCACCTCTAGGTCCCAAAAGTCGGAAGGACGCCATACTTGGGAGGGACCGGCCTGTCACGTTTGCGGTGAGAATGGAGAAACGCCCGGGCCCAAAGTGCCTGGAGAGCTTTGAGGACCTCCACAAACACAGGAAGCGTGACCTTGTCCGTCTATGTGTGCGTGACTACGACTGCCACTCTGGTCGGGCGGTCTTGGAGGCATGGCTGCTCAGAGACATAGTTATGTGGCCAGTTTTCGCAGCACAGTGGCCGACAAAGAAGAAGCAATGTGAACCTGTTCAGCATGTGATGAATTGGTTTCATGGATTTCCCATACCAGGTATGCCTTAATTGGTCAGATGCATATCATCAAGAAATGATATTCTATGCATTTGTGCTGTATTGAGAAAGAATTTGTACTCTGCAAATAATGCCCCCTCTCCCCCCTCAAAAAAAAAAAAACACCAACAACAACAACAACAAAAGAATCCACAAAAACATACAAATGCAGAGCAGGCAAATTTCCTCATTACAAAATTATTGTTAAAGCAGTAATAGTATGGACCTATAAACACCAAATTTGTACCTGGATTTTATTAGCTCACCTGAGCCGAAGGCTCAAGTGAGCTATTGCGATCGCTCTTCGTCCGGCGTCCTTCGTGCGTCTTGCGTTGTGCGTCGTCCGTCTTGCTTAAACTTTTACAGACAGGTCTTGCTTAAACTTTTACAGACAGATACAGATACAGATACAGATACAGATATTTTTATTAGTCTTTCTTCCAACAAAAAAGGTGAAAAAATACAATATAAATTATACAAAGTATACATAATTCAGACATAAAAATATAACTATAACAATATAACTAAGCAGTTGCACATAATATACAATCCACATAATTTAAAACACAATTAAAACACAATTTTAATTTTCATCTTCTTCTTGAGAACCCCTTGACCGATTTTCACCAAACTTGGCAGGTAGCATCCCTAAGGGAGATAGGATCTCAATTTGTTCAAGTGGGCACCATACCCCACCTGGGGGGCACCCAGAGGGTCCCAAACCCCCCAAAATTAAGGAATCTTAAAAAAATTTCTTCTCTAGAACCAGAAGTGAAAGAGCTAAGTTAATACTATGAATTAGTACATTGATGATTGTAGTTTCAAGTTTGTTCATGGCGGAATCAGGGGTGTCCCCCTTGGGACCCTGGGGGAGGAGGGTGGGGAGGGGTCCTAATGGGGCCCAAATTTTCATCTTTTTCTTGAAAATGCCATAATGAATTTTAACCAAAGTTGGCAGGTAGCATCCCTAGGGGAAAAGAATCTCATTCCCATCAAATGGGCACCATGCCCCCCACCTAGGGGGTCCCAGGGGGCCTAAATTTGGACTGAAATTGTAAATTTTATTTTTTTTCTTGAAAACCCTATCACTAATTTTCACCAAACTTGGCAGGTAGCATCCCTAGGGGGATAGAATCTCAATTCCATCAAATGGGCACCATGCCCCACCTGGGGGGCCCCAGGGGACCCCCCCCCCCCCCTCCTGTAAGGAATCTTTACAGATTTTCTCTAGAACTGGAAGTGATTGAGCTAAGTTAATACAATGAGTCAGTATATTGATGACTGTTGTTTCAAGTTTGTTCATGGGAGAATCAGGGGTGCCCTCCCCCCACCCCCTTGGGACCCAAGGAGGTGGGATGGGATTGGGGGGGGGGGGGGGGTCCAAATGCAGGCCTAAATTTTCATCTTCTTGCTGAAAACAACATTATGGATTTTCACCAAACTTGTCAAGTAGCATTCCCAGAGGGATAAGATCTCAAAGTGTTTGAATGGGCACCATGCTTTCCTTGGGGGCCCCAGGGAGTCCAAACCTCCTAGATTAATGAATATTAAATAATATTTTTCTCTAGTTCTAATCAAAAGTGATAGGGCTATAAGTCTTTTTTCCCAAGCTGCATAATCCAACGTTCTATAAAGTACAGTGTACTTGGCAGGTATTTTTACCAGTGTGATGGAATATGTAAATGGACATCATGCCCCCATTCTCAAAGCCACCCCCACCATAAGTTTCCAATGTTCTCAGGTAAGAGTCTGCAAGAATGCATGGAAGGTGAACTTGCGATACTCAGGTGAGCGCGTGACCCCCGGGTCTCTTGTTAATAGATGGGATCTACATGTATGAGGCTCAGTTCTGCAACATCTATGTTTATGGATTTCTTATTTACGTCGTGAGGGGTATTCAGCATGTCAGCATGGAGCCACAGTACATTCATTTTGGTACAGGCCTCCCCTATGATTGGCACTGCCAATGTGCCAGGGTGCAGAAACTGCCTGTGCAAATTCAGATTCACTTTCCCTGCTTCTGATGGGTCAGCTTTTTTCAACAGAGTTTTACCAATATTTTGTTTATCCCACAGAATTATCATTTTTTTATTGTGTATTTTCATGCAAATTTGTGACTCTGATTTTGCAGCTCCTGGCAAGTGCAAATTCCACAAGCGGTACGACTATGATGCACTCTTTGGTAAAGTTCGGCAGTACCACCAGACGCAGGAGGAGTGGCCAAACATCAACGTCCAGCATCCGTCCCTCATTCCGGTCTTGCGGCCGTACCAGCGAGATGCAGTCCGTTGGATGGTGAAGAAGGAGCAGAACATTCAGGCTGGTAGGGGCGAGTTATATTTGGGTTATTCTTATGATCTATATGTATGCCATGTGGGAATGATCCATAGATTACTACTGTATATGCCACTTAGTTTTCACGGTAGTATCAGTCACTTTTTTATTGGGGGGGGGGGGGTTGACTGATATTCATTAACTTATCAACTTGCCAAAACATTTCTTCTGCAACACAAATTTTCCTCTCAAGGTGGGAAACCCCCAGCTCTGCTTTTTAAAAATTCAGGGCTCAAAACTACCATTTTTTCTCGTTTGGGCCCCTGAAATCTTTGAATGTGCTATTTTGGTGGCCCCCAAAAGAAATGTAGTGACTCAAAATAAAAGGAAATGTAGAATGCCTTTTTGAATTTTAGCTGCCCGATGGAGCCTCTAAAAGATAAACTTATAGGAAATTTGGTGGTCCGATGTCTAATTTTGGTGGCCCTGGGCCACTGCTAATGTTGAGCCCTGAAAGATATTTGATACCTACAATGTATTTCTCACCCTGACCCTGGTTCTTGATCAGACATTTAACTCTTTATGTGCCATCGTGGAAACCCCCTATGTGCCACGTTATTCTGAGACAGGAAGGTAGTCATGCTCTGAGAAAGAATTCTGTTCTTCCAATTTGTATAACTCCTACAAATTTCTACTAAGATGGGCATACTAGTAGGCAAAGTTAAAGAGAAATGTCAAGCTTTGTTTCGATATAAATTGTATGACGAATCTATTTTCAATTTTTCTTTTGAATGACCAGTTGCTACATTACTGTAAAGGCATGACTTTTGCACATAAAACCGTGACAAAAACTTAGAATGTACGAGCAAATCTAGTTGGGAATGCCGCTTGATAGTCAATCACCACATAGAATGCAAGCCGTATATGAGAGGAACAAAAGCACGAGAGATGCTTTCATTCTGCCGCAGGATTAGCGGTGATTAGTAATTATCGATCGGTTTGGGCGGCTTTGTTTGTTGAGCAGAATATGCGAAGTTGGCACGCCGTCGACTGAGTCGGACGTGCGAACTTGGCACATAAAGAGTTAACCACATGTCAAATTGTCCCAGATAATAATTACATTTTAAAGAGATGCAGTGCAAATCATTTAAGACAAAAGTGTGAGCTAGATTCATATGCATCAAATTTATTAATCATGATCATAGTCAAGGATATCTCATAGTTATGTTTAATCTTCTTTATAATTATATGCAGAATCAGTTCTCCTGAATGTACTCACAGATGATGATAATGATGATGATGATGATGATGATGATGATGATGATGATAATCATGATTGACACCCAAAGCAAACAAACAATATATCAACAACAAGCAGAACCCAGTTGAGTTGTTGTTTGTTTTTTTTTTTTTATGCCTCCGCCACGAAGTGGTGCCGGAGGCATTATGTTTTCGGGTTGTCCGTCCGTCCGTCCGTCAGTCCGTCCTTCCGTCCGTCTGTAATGAATTTTGTGGACAGCGTAACTAAAAAACCTTTAGAGGTATCCCGATGAAACTTGGCATGTATGTGTATTAGGGGGTGAAGTTGCGCCTATCAACTTTTGGGTGCACATGCTCAAGGTCAAAGGTCAAAAGGTCGAGGTCAAATACATAAAATTTCACTATTTCCACCATATCTATGCAATGCCTGAAGATATTTTCTTGAAACTTTGTGTATACATGTATTACCCAAATAAGATTCTCTGGTGAAAGTTTGGGGTCATGAGGTCAAAGGTCAAAGGTCAAAAGGTCAAGTAAAAATATTAAAACTTCATTTTTTTCTCCGTACCTTGGAAATTGTTCAAGGTATCTTCATGGAATATAGTATATATACATGTACTGACTGGCAGTGCTTATCTAGAGAATTTAGGGTTCATGGGGTCAAAGGTCAGGGGTCAAAGGTCAAGGGCAACACTTCACAATTTTACTATTTCCCTCATATTCATGCAATGCCAGCAGGATTACTTTTTTTGTAACACTTGGTATATGCATGTATAACTTAATAGAGATTCTCTGGAAACTTTCTTTTCTTTTTCTTTTTTTTTTGTTTGCCTCATAGGTCAAAAGGTCAAAGATCAAGGGAAAGTGCTGAACTAACTTTTTCCTCCATATCTCAGAAGTGGCTCAAGTTATCTTGAAACTTACTACATGTTTATGCATGTTCTGCCTGACAGTGATTATCCTATGAATTTTAGGTTCAAAGGCCAGATGAAAATGGTAACAATGTACTTTTCAATACAGAAATTGCACTTTTTCTCCATACCTTGAAAATTACTTAATGCATAAACTTATGAATGGGTCAAAGTCAAGTTAAAGTCCTTAAATCCCCAAATACATGCTCTCCTATTCATCCAATTAAACCTAGGTCAAGGAAGGTGAACATTCAATCATTTTAATATTTTGCCAATTTTGTGAAAATGTAATCACACATTGTCCACATGTACTATAGACCTATTAGTAGAATCATGCATTATGGCGGAGGCATACCAGTCGCCTTAGCGACATTTCTAGTTTGTTTTTGTTTTGTTTTTGTTTTTGCAGACAGGGGCTGCCCACATGTTTTGTGGAAGGAGTTCAAGACAGTTGATGACAAGGTCTTGTACTACAACCCTAATACTGGAGAGTAAGTAGTAGATATATCTTTTAAGGTGCCCCACCTTGGTTGCATCAAGTAATCATATGATGATGATAATAATCATGTAATTTTCAGTTTAGTTCAATGTTGCTGGAGATACCTTTCCAGCAACTTCAGCAACATTAAAAGTTCAGCAACCATCATCAAACCCTAGTGGTTGAATTTGACACGTCCACTTCAATTTGCGGAGATTTTGAGCAGTACTCATCGTTTATGAGCAGAACCGAAAGCTTATCATCCGCAATTTACTATGCCAAGTTTGAATGTCTGTTCTCTGACAAATACATCAGAAATTGCATGCCCGATTGCCCCCGGTCACAAATTAAACGGATCACCTACATTGTTATTGCAATTTGTCACTTATGACAAATTTCTAGGTCTAGTTTGTTTTAGTCAGTTCTAAATATTGAAAAATTGTAATTGTTTTCAGTACATGTATCATACTTTCAATTAATTATGATTGTTCAGTTTGATGAATGAGAGCTTTTTCACTTCCAAATGCATGAGATGGAACCATGTCCACTAAAGAGTATATCTGAAGTTTGTCCAAGAGGGAATGCACCCCAGACATGATTATATGGATTCCATAAGTGCAGAAATATCAACAGGACACATAGGTTTGTCCAAATTATGCCACAGTCATTTTTGTGAGTTTGTTCTTTTTTTGTTTGTTTATGACTATTATTATTATTATCATCATTATTATTATTGTTGTTGTTGTTATTATTATTATTTTTATCATGGGTTGATTATCAATCAAATGGATACTGTAAAGCGAGATATTTTCGCGGCATGAAATTTTTGCGAATTGGAACCGACGGCCTGTTTTGCAGCATAGGATTTTTACAAATTGCCGCTGGCATTCAATGCATACATGTATATCATAGACAAGAACTTTGCGTGCATTTGAATTTTGTGAATCTTGGCTCTTGCAAAATTTGCAAAATGAAAATGCACACGTGAACATTTTTGGTTTTACTGTACACTGTATATTGTGGCTTGAGGTTATGCTCTGAACTGGTGTCCAAGCAGCTAAAGAACTACCTCATACTTATGCAATGAAATGGCTCATTCAATGGAGATCTCTTTTTGACTAACACATATTTTCAGGATCACTGACCAGAGACAAGAGATGCCAGGGGTGTTCCCTGGTGGCATTCTAGCCGACGAAATGGGCTTGGGGAAAACGGTGGAAGTCCTGGCTACCATCTTGGCGAACCCTCGGTGGAGAGAGCAGGACCCCACGGCAAGTGATGCCACCATTGCCGACAAGGTGGACGAAAGTGAGAATGACAATGACGTGTCCCCTATAGAGAGTGGTAGCGGGGACGTGGCAGCGACCCCAGAGACAACCTGTTCAGAGTCAGAAGGGATCAAAAAACTGAAAGCCAGCAGTCTAGCCAGCAGTGTTAGCATTTCTGGAAGTTGTGAGGACTTGCCTCAAAAATTTGGTGATAGCCAGCATGTGGCAGCAACTGAAGCCGTGGGAGGAGCTGGAAGAGGAGAAGGAGGAGGGGGAGGAGAAGGGGGAGGAGGTGGAGGAGGAGAAGAAGAAGGAGAAGGAGGAGGAGGAGGAGGAGTTGGAATGGAAGATACACAAGACAAAGGGAGGAGTGAGTGTGTGGAGAGTATACCAAGCTTTAATGAAGATATCACAACTCAGGGCCCAGGAGGAAGCTTAACTGGACACAACACAGAACCAGGCTGCGGAATTGCTGCAATAATTTCTGAAACCAAAAACAGCGTGACAGAGCAGGGGATCTCTGATAACCAGGGTAGTCGCAGGAATCTGTTAAGGCAAAATAGTGGTGAAGATGATGTAACTTGCGTGACCATGGTTGAGAGTGATCAGATGGGCCATCATCGAGGGGAAATGAGCTCACACCAAAACGACAAGACAGATGCTGAGATTGGGGAAATGAAAAGTCCATTGGACTTGCAAGGGACACCAAGGGAAGGCTTGAGCAGTGGGTGCAGTGTTGGGACTTTGCAGAAACAGCTAGAGAGTATGACAAGGCCAATTTCAGTGGATGCTGTGCCTTGTTCAAGCGTCGCCAAACGGGATGAAGACAGCCAAATGAACACTCAGATTTGTGCCGAGCCCAGAGTGGCTGCAGTCAGACTGGAAACAGAAAACCCTGGGAGTGGGACTGTTGTTGCATGCACAGTGTCGGGCGGCACAGATGCTCTATTTTCCTCTGCTAATGCGGGTATGCAAGAAATAACACCGGAAGTTGCGGATGTGGAAACAGTTGTGGAAAAAGGACCAAGCGCGTGCGAGGCAAACTTGTCGATGCAGTCGCCAGACACAGATCTTGGGACGTGCGTCTTGGAATCGCCAGAGTCGTCACGGCAACAGGATGCATGCAGCAGTCAAGATGCCAGTGAGCAAGGACCCAAACAGCAGACAGATATGCACACAGTTCTGACAGAGAAAGAGGAGGAAAGAATGGATGATGGAGAGCCACTTTCTGACAGGTGAGCAGTGCAATATTATGGATTCCTGTGTTAACCCGTTAAGAACAGACGCATTTCCCATAGACACTTGCCCGAGTATACTCGGAAATTGTCCTCAAAGGGTTAAAATCCAGCTTCATTATTCTGGCAGGATGACCTGTGTTGGGCTATTTAAACACAACTGAAGAATGAACTTTTTGGTCACATAAGTCGAAGGCTAGTGTCATGGTTAAAGGGCATAACTTTCAAACCTTTCAAACAAATAGTGGTACAATTTCCAGCTGTAGTAAAATGTCTCACCTGCAGAAATCTATTGATTATTCTGACAGATGTCAAGGGTCAGAGTTCAAAGTAAAATTCTGGAAAATTGTGCTGAAAAACAAGACATATGAAATTACATTACTGTAGAGAGGTACAATTATGGGAAAACTATGCTTCCTGCTACTTTTCTTGCTAATACTGTTGCTGCTGCTACTACTTCTAGTACTGCCACTGATTCTACTGCTAACACCATTACTACTACAACTACATGTACTACCACTGCTACTACTGCTACTCCTACTTCTGTTGCTACCACTATTACTACTTTGCCCCTACACATACAACAAATATTGATCTGCTGTTACCCCTGCTGTAGTGGGGGGAAGGGGATTGTGGGAAATTGCAAGTACAGCTACTATTTCATTTATCATTTACCATTCAAAGGGAGGAGACTAAGGTATTTCAGTGCATATGTGGCTCCAAGGAGGACCAAGTCCACCCACCGACCTGCGTGAGGTGTCTAGAGTGTGACACCTGGCAGCATGCTGCCTGCGTCAACTTCGAGATGCACATGCCGGCCGAGCCGCACGAGGGTCAGCGTGTAGATTACTGGTGTCCCCACTGCTTCCCCCGAGTGGTGAGAGTTTCATTTCCAGCTGTACAGGAATCTGTTAGGGCTCTTTAAGTAGGCAGGCTTAGTGTGACCATGCTATGGTGTCGCATCCATTGTCTGTCATCCATTTTATAATGGATGAATAAATTTCCATCCAACAGCAATTCAATGATGCTGATTACAACGATGGTTATGGTGATGATGATGATGATAAATCAGTGATTATGATGATGATGACGATTATGTTGATGATGTTGATGATGATTGTTAAGAGGAAGAAGAGGAGGAGAAAAAGAGGAGGAAGAAGATATGTATGATAATGATAGAAATCATTATGATGATGGTAATGATACTTTTTGTGATGTTGATTAGTGATGGTTGAAGGTAATCGTGATGATGATGGTGATGAAAGGGACTGTTGTAGAAATGAAGATGTCAATAATGCCCTGTAGGTGTAGAGAAGAATGATACGCTCTTCCAACCCCTGGGGCCCTTCAAATTTCTCCACAGGACCCCCTTCCATCTGGAGCTACCCTCATCATCTCGCCTGCCACCATCAGTCACCAATGGGTGGATGAGATCAACAGACACATTGACTCCACCACCCTCAAGATTCTGGTAGGTTGGCACTTGCCCCACCCCTTCTTTTCCCCCACACATTATCTTCCTCATCTTTCCATAAATACACTCCTCAATTCTGTTACTTAGAGGTAATACAATGCATTTCTTGTATGCTTTCGTATGCAAACCTGTGAGATTTTCTTTTGATCCTACAACCTGTAGTAGCCAAAATGTGTGGACTTTTGGGTGGAAACGTAAAATAATCAATTTATTAGCAACCTTCAGTTAGTCAAACATTAACCATGCCACAGGACTCCAATTGTATTTCATGTTGTGGTATTTACAGTGTATATTTGCTTATTTCCTTTTTAAACAGAATGATAATTTGCTATTTGAAATTAAAGAAAGTTTTGATATGAAAATGTATCTCCTGCTTTTATTACTCAAAATAACAGACCAGGTAGAGAGACTAAGCAGGAGTGATTTTTTTTTTTAATACTTTTGCTCTACTTTTAACAGAAAAAAAACAACAACAACAAAATGTTAAGAAAGTTATCCTTTTTCTCAAATGGGACGTGTGTAATATTTGTGCATGATTTGTAAATTGTTGCCATGTCAACAACATCCGCAGGTCTACCAGGGCGTCAAGAAAGACAAGTACATCCAACCCAAGACTCTGGCTGGGCATGACATTGTGATCACCACGTACAACACGCTGCAGAACGAGCTGGTCTATGCTAACATGCCTCATCCAGGTAATGACTCAACCAACTTCATCTTATGAAGCATCCATTTCCCTGAAGTCAAAGCTACCTTCAAATAAATTTTATGCAGATGATGGTGATGATGATGATGGCGATGATTATTGATGAATACGATGTTGCCGCAAACAAGTCTCGTCCAGTGTAAGATTCCGCAGACCTTAATTTTTTTTTTTGCATCTTCTGTATCATAGTCGAATATTCCTGCAGTCACCCTTTTGTGTTTAAAGAAGACGATGGCATTTAAGCAGTGGTTGTTGATATCATGGGCGACTGACTCCTGAAAAGGAATTAAATAGAATTGTCCTCTCTTTCAGCCTTTGCTGAAGAATTTTTCCATAGGTGTGCCATTTGCAGATTTTGAATTTAGTACCATATGTAGCCACATACATGTTGAATGGAAAGGGACATTTCTTTAACATGCACATTCAACAATGTGGTTTGCATAACTTTACCTAATTCTTTTCCGGGACGATTTTGATCAAGGTGATGATGTTGTTTGTTCTTATGGTTCATTTAGGGATTGAGGGTCGTAATCTGCGCCACGCCAAGCGTTACATGACCACACCCAGCCCCTTACCCTGTGTGGAGTGGTGGCGGGTCTGTTTGGATGAGGCTCAGATGATTGAGTGTCCAACAGCCAAGGTGACCAAACCATTGACCATAATTACTATAACTAAACCAGTAACCATAAAAACTTATTTGACAGTGTAATGCCCATTAGAGTAACAGTGTAGACTGTATTCACTTGCTGTGAAGCATACTTTTCAGGAATGGTGAAATATATTTCAAACACAAGTAATGTGCCAGTTTAAAGTAAGAATGATATTAAAAAAAGAAGAGAAATCCATATATCTCTGATTCAAACAGCATCTTTTTTCTTTTTCATAAAATTAGGTCAAATATTTCCACTGTTCATGTGCTGGTAATCAATGTCAAAGAAAAATGCTATGTAAGAGCAGTTTACCCTCTCTTTCACTCCAATATCAGCCGATCCCAAACACAGGCAGGGTGAACTGTTACAAGTATGCTAGCACTGCCATGGTACAGTCATTACTCTGTGAATATAGGATGCTGTGCTTTTGTATCTGTTACTATTTTGTCTGTCTATATTAAGTTACACTTCTACATTGGAAGTCATTCAAGCTCTGACTTTATCTTGTAGGAAATCAGCTGGATCCACCCCCCCCCCCATAAAAAAAAAGAAATGACATTTTATTTTGTTTCTTTGCATGTCTAGTCGGCTGAAATGGCACTTAAGCTCTCCGCCAAGAATCGATGGTGCGTGACGGGTACTCCCATTCAAAAAAGTCTCGATGGTGAGCATCATACATCGTGCATTGCCCATGGCGATGTAAAGCCATTACTACATGTTGAAGCACGTATTATTATTTCTCCTTGTATTGATAGATGTTGTTCAGTGCCAATTAAATGCTTTTATTTGCTCTTTAACCATTTATGTGATGTGTAATGATGATGTATTGGTACAGATTTGTAAGATTTAGTGATGTTTCAATGTAATGTAAGAACGTTATATGATGCTTTACCACATTTTGCAATATTTGCCTAAAAACTGATTTGATTGAATAAGCTTTTATCTCATTCTTAGGAGTCTTTCTGTTTGAAGTTTTATTCACTTTCTTTATCATTTGTATTTGTGACTTGTTGCCTGTGATTTATGTTATTGTAAGGAAATGCTTGTCATTATCGGATAGAAAAAAACAAATTCTTACATTTCTGTAGACAAATAAAAAATGATTTAAACAACTACCTCAAGGTCATGTGCGAATGAGTGACGTATGACCTCTTGTGTACACAAGCGTACCTTGTTCTCCTATCTACTCTTCAGATCTGTATGGTCTCTTTCTGTTCCTTGGAGTTGAGCCCTTCTGGGTCAAACACTGGTGGGACAAGCTGCTTAGCGCCCCCTACAGTCGAGGCAACAGAGAGCCCCTCCAGAAGGCCCTGTGCAAGATATTTTGGCGAACTGCCAAGAGAGATGTCTTGGAACAGGTAGCCGTATATTTGATTTTTTTTTGTTGTTGTTGGTGGTGTTTATCCATAATTTTTCCTTACTTCTTCTTCCCCCTCCTCTTCCTCACCCTCTTGAGTTACAAGAACTGTAGATTACAGCCACAATAAAAAATGATTTTATGCATGGGTTGATGTTGTTACATAGGCACCTGCACTTTGTTATGCTTGGCAATAAGATTTACCGTACTAGGCCTAAAGAATTTTGTTTATTACAACCTACGATATCTAAGACGAACAAAATTGTGAAAAAGGTAAACTGTAAAACAAAGCTTCAGATATGTTTCATAAATTTTATTTTGGTCAAAGTTCCGTCTCAAATCCTCTGATTATCCTACTTTTCCTTTGATTTTGTCAGATTGCTATTCCGCCGCAGAAGGAGATCATACACTGGCTGAACTTCTCTGCCATCGAGTCGCACTTCTACAAACGCAAACATGAGGAATGCTCCACAAACTTCACCACGGTAAGATTTTGTTGTGTTTGTTCACACTTTTTGTCTCATTTTTCGCAAGGGAGTCAATCAAGATGTGAGAAATAGGGAATGGAAAAGATGTATCGTTGCAACTGATTGACAAATTGCCCTACATCGACGGGGCAATTTGTCAATCAGTTGCAATGAAAACACCTTGATGGAAGAATTTCATGAATTTAAAATATATCTTGTCGTGTTGAAAAAAAATTCTGATGTAATCATCAGACTTTGTTATATGAATGATGTTTTATGCCTGTCAAAATTGGTCCCCTATATTGCCTGGATTATTTGAATATAACAATTTATGATGTTTTAGTACAGGAAAAGAGTACCAAAATGCACATACAATGTAAGTGGGCAAGCAGTGAATGATATGTTTCTATGTAGCAAGATGAAACTTACATGATTGTTGATGATAGATTATGAACGGTTGTAACAAGAGTGTTTCTTTGCTTTTGTAGACTTTGGTTTCAGCTGTGAAACAAACACTTTTGCATGTATGATGATAATTATCATAATATGAAAAGTAACCAAGACTTTCTTTGAAGTCCAAGTTACTCGCTGAAATGGCATGTGTATGTTCCTTTGGAGATGTTTATTAGGAGAACGTTAATTATCAGAGCGGTGCCTGATGCTGCATAAATCTTACTAGGTCTTTTAATAGTTCTTGTTATTTGATCAAAGTTATAGAGATGCATTTGAATCAAAATGAAAATTTTCTTCTAGTTCTATTCCACCTTTCTCTATGTTTCATCTGAATCTGCATGCAAATTCCTTTTTGAATAAGCAATTGCATTACTTTCAAATATTTCAGTGTTTTATATTTGGTGCATGCATTCTATCTTTCTCTTTTTCTCCTTCTCTTTTGATAACTCTGTGCTCTCCTTGCAGTACTCTCACAAAACTAGCGTCCTCCCAGACACCAAGTTATCAACACTGGACCGCAAGTCACTACAAAGGGTGAGTCAAAGTCATGTGGAAGCTCTTACATTGGAGGCATCGCAAATGACAACTTTTGTGCTTTTCAAACAGTGACACATTCCACAAAGTAAAAGTTTGCTGTTTATACTGTACATCATCTTTTTCCAACACAGTGAGAGTAAATTGCATCACAGACATTGTACCTTTACAACTCGTAGGCCCGAATTCACGAAGGTGGTACAAATGAAACCATGGTTTAAACCGTGGACAAAAACCACGGAGCGCCAAGTGTCGCATGGAATATTTCGTTACAAAATTGGTCATATCGTCGACAAAATGACCGTTTTGTTAACGAAATTATCATTTCGTGGATAAAATGTTCATTTAGTTACAAATTGTCATTTCGTTACAAAATAATCGTTTCATCCGCAAAATGACTAATTTCGTAACGAAATATTCCATGCGACACTTGGCGCTCCATGGTTTTTGTCCATGGTTTAAACCATGGTTTCATTTGTACCACCTTCGTGAATTCGGGCCATAGAGTTAGTCTAAACAGGACATGTCTAAAATGACCAGGTATATTCCAGAAAGGCAAGATTCTATAGAGACAGAACTATTTTTTTATACACAAGATACATGTACTTTTTAATAGCACCATGCATATTGATCACTCCGGGAGAAGAGAAAAAAATAGTGTGTGTGGCACACTCTATCATGAAGCTTATGGAATGATTAGACAAAAGTTGTTCAGTTACTTTTCAAGAATCAAAGAACGTAAAGAGGGGGATGATAATACCGGCAGGAGACTATTAAGATATATATATATTCATATGTTCATATCGCGATGATTACCATGCTACCAGTGATATTCTGCCTTTGTACTGCATCACCGATTTTAGTGCGTCAGCCATATAATTATTTTTATATTCAGTTTCATATTTCATTTCATTTCATTTCGTTTTCATTTCATTTCCAACGAAAGTATACAATATGACAATTGCATATAAACAAAGTAAAGTACAATGTAACTTTTGCATATTCGAATGAGATTTAAATGCACATCATTTGTTTACAATGAGACAAAACACATAGTAGAACATCTTCAATCATCCCCTTTTCTTTCTGTTTTGCTGCTCTTCCTCCCCGCCTCCACCCCCCCCCCCCCCAAAAAAAAAAATGATGATGTCTCCGCTCACTTTGTCCTCCTCATTGTCCTTGGACCCTTCCATCCTGATATGGGGGTGTGTGACACCAGTTGCTGGGCCCTCTGCTCCGGCTGCGCCAGGCCTGCTGCCACCCCCACGTGGTGCGGGGCGAGTTCACTGCCATGCAGAAGAAGAGGCACCTGAGCATGCGCGACTTGCTGACCAACATGATCGGCAAGGCGGAGGTGGAGAGCGATGGGGCGCACCGGCAGCTGGTGTGCGCCCTCAATGGTCTGGCCGCAATCCACTGCATCAGGGACGAGGTAAGGCCGTGCGAAAGCACGGTCTTTAGGCTCATTCATACACATTGAAAAAATTTGATTCAAATCAAGTTTCAAGTCTTGCTGTTTGTGCTCTGGTTCACACATACACTGGCAAGTAAAAAAAATCCAGATGGAAACTGTACTGTTCACAATGAAAAATAACAACTCAAATCACACTTGTTCAAGCCAGGCCAAACTAGGCATGGGTGAGTCTCAGAGTTTGACCTGACTTTGGCATCATTGTGCCGTGCACCTTGCATAAAAAAGATATCGTCGCTGGGGTGACAGGACCTTGAATCTACAAAATGCCAAGTGTTTAGGAGAGCAAAAAACATGGCAATCAATGCACTTTATCAAATGGGATTGCCTTTCCTGTGACATTCTATGGTGGCTTTATTTTAAGGGTAAGACAGCAAGGATTTGGACAGGACATTTACTCAACTGATTATCTGACCATTAATCAAAAAAAGTCATTTTCACCAATATTGAGATACTACAAGTGTAGGTTTTGCCACCCCAGTGACAAAAAAAAAGTGTGATTTTTCACAGCATTCATACACACTTTACACTGCAAATAATTGCGACTATTGAGAAAAAAGCGCAACTATTTCAGAAACGTTGCACCTTTAGTTATGTTTTGATTTGAATCTCACTGATAGTTGCGATTATTATGTCCACACACATAAAAAAAAAGAATTGTGTCGTTATTCAAATTATGACCAAAATACTTATGTTTGCGTGTATCTGTTTATTTATGTGTCTATCTTTGTCATAATTCTGTCAAAATTTGTTTTATTTAATTATGATATTAAATATACAGTTGCAAAACTACCAGCTGTTGAAACATACAAGCATATTTGCATAATGAGTCATTCAATGATGTGTATTAGACTACATTTTACTAGTGGACTGTCTACATGTACTGTCTACAAGTGTATTTAGGGATTTCGGTTAACTCAGGACAACACAGCATTACCCTCCTCCTCAAAGGGAACAGCGCCCCCTCCACATCTCTTTTACAGATTGCCGAAGCTGTCAAGCTTTACCGCGAGGTCTTGAAGTCGGCCGAGGAGAACAAGGCCCACATCAGGACGGACAAGCTGCAGCTTATGCACGCCATCCACAATATGCGAGCCATCCAGCAGGACAGGCCAGAGGTCGTTGAACCAATGCCAGAGGATGATGACCTCCCGAGAAAGGCGAGTAATTCTTCCCCACCCCCCTGTGACCTTTTTGCATGCCCACCTACAAAAGTATGTACTGTAAAAGCAAAAATCGTGAGGAGCCAAGATGCAACAAAGTTTTTTTTCTTTTTTTTTTACATGATGCATTGAATGCCAGCGACAATTTGCAAAAGTTTTATGACACGATAATGACTGTTGGCTCCATTTGCGAAAAATCATGCTTTAAATGTTTCTTGTTTTACGGTATGCTGTGTATATGGTGTAGGAACCTCGTAGAAAATGTAAGGGATATTGAGCACCACAAATGTCTGGAAATATACTGGTTACTATACATCAGATCATTGTCATGATCAAACTCTTATGTGCCCACTGTGTTGCCTAGCCCAACTTAGCACTCAGTAATCCATCCAAAACTTGACATTGCTGTAAAGTTAGCAAGCCCACTCATAAAGTTTTATAGTAATCCTGATGTACAGTCCGGTTTATGTATAACAAATGATGCTTGTGAACTATTGTGTATTATGTTCTGCTAATTTGAATTTTAGCACATCATAAATCCTGACATACAGCCCGGTTTATGTATAAACCAATGATGCTAGTCAGCTAGTGTAAACTCTCTTTTAATAGCTATTTTGAATTTCAATATGGAAAGGAGTAAAAAGTTCCTGTGGTAACAGAATTGTAAAATGATTTGTTGGTCATATCATAGCAGAGAAGACCTGTTGTTCCATATATCCAACCCAGGCAGATTAAAGAATATCATTTTATATTTTATATTTGTGACAGTGCACCTCAAAACGAACATAAAGTCGCACACACTGATTTCGCGTGAGGACTGAAAATAAGTGAAATGGGTCAACCTAGCCGAACTTGACTTTTTCATATTTTCTGAAAGAGCGGGTCTTCTTTTACATTATGCTAAAATTTGGTATCATAAAACGGGCAGGAAAGTGTGTTTTTTTAGCAGTTTATCTCGAACATTTTTGGTAGAATAGTGTGATTAGGTGTGTCTTTAGAATCCCTTTTTCATTTCTGAAAAACCTTGTCCCTACTCTTCACTTTCAACTCTAATAACTTTTGAAAGGATAGTGCTACTGCTTTGAAAGTTGGCATTGATTATGGACAGAATGTGTTAATGAGGCATGCTTAATTTCAGTTTAATCTGATAATCCCTTCATTGTTGTTACTCTGATGTTTTACTTCCTGTTTTTTTGTCCCATTCATTGTACAGCCAGCACGGTTTGGTAAAGATTAAGCGCTTGAATAGACATTGTACTTCAGAGCCTCCTTTCTCAGTTCACACTTTTCCTGAGTTTGTGCTTTCTTTCCAATATTTAGATAGGTTAGGAGAGTCCATTTGATTTGAGTTATACATCATTTTAAAGCTTAAAGTCTGCTCTTTCAGAATATGGTCTTAACTAAAAATTCATGTCTGGCGACTTTTTGTTTGTTTTGAGGTGCAGAGTCACATTTTGTTTTCATTGAATTATGGCATTTGAAAAATGAGTTAAATTTTTACTTGCTTAACCCTAACTTACCTGGGCTATTTAGCAAGCTTGAATTCCTGGGGGGGGGGGCCATTATGGCCCCCCCTTCAGATCTCGGCCGTTGATCGGGCGATCGCCGCAAAATTTTGCATGAACGTAAAGCCGGATGTAATCTACAAGACTGTTCAGTTAAATTTTCAAAAAATTTGCATTTTCTATTTTAAATTAATTAATTATGCAAATATATGCAAAACACCTCATTTTTGTCTGTAATTGGCTTCTAAAAGCTTAAATGGAATGCTGATTTTTGGTATAAATATTCCTAGTGACATTCCGAACATTTGTGCGTAAAAAGAAATTCAGTATCAAAATTAGTTTCTTATGTTTTTTATTGTTTTATCATTTTTTAATGTATTTCTTTGTTTTTTCGAACTTTTGTGTTTGTTGTTTTTTCAGCAGAATTTGTCATACACATCTTTAGAAGCATAATTATACAAAAATAAATTTATTTCAGCCATTAAAATTAAAAATATGAATTTTTATATGAATTAATTGAAAAAACACAGTTTGTGTTGACTTTGTACACAAAATCACGTTTTTGAGCAATTTTGGGGTTGACGAAAATTTTTTGAAGGGGCGTGGCTTCGGAACGGTATGCCCGGGCGCAACAAATTTGGTCTCAAAAGTTGCGCGAGACTTGAAAGTAAAAAGTCAGCGAGCGGCGCGGTCAAAAAATTTTGCGCGGCGGAATGGTCGCGGAATTCGTCGAGGGGGGGGGGGGGGCCATTATGGCCCCCCCCCCCCCCCCCCCCCCCCCCCCCCCCCCCCCCAGGTAAGTTAGGGTTAAAGTTACTCTTGCTTTTGTGTTCATGGCATTCTAACCAGGATCTTTTGCTGGAAAAAAAAAGAACATAAAGTGTTCTAACCCATTGAGGATGGGCTGATTTGGTACAACATGCATTTCCCATAGACACTTGCCCGAGTGTACTTGGGACTTCTCCTCAACAGCAGTGGGAATGATTTGTTTTTCTAAGACCCAAGTCAGCAATATTTTTAGATTGTCTGCCATTCTCTGTGTCGTTCAGATGGAGTCTTTTCGACGAGAGTACTTGATCAGGTCAGAGAACCTTGTTATCAGCAGTTTGCAGTCCCTCCAGCCAATTACTGACAAGGTGAAGGAGTTGAAGAAAAAGGTAAATTACTGTACAATTTGGTGATGAACTTAACTTTTTTTTAAAATTTTACATCCTTCTGTCTCTTTTTTTTGTGTGAAGTAGAATGAAAATGCCTGTTCTTTCTAGTGTCTTTTGTTAAAATCACTGATGATTTCTTTCTTGTAGATATTTTTGTTTGCTTGACAACCAAAATGCTTAATAAAAAAATCTTTGAATCAAAATGAACCATAATTACAATGAGATAGTTGTTTTGTTTTACAATGGGAAAAGTTTAACAAGCAAAGCAATGATCAGATTAGAAGACTGTCTTTTCATGTAAATGGCTATATAGTGCAAGTTCTATTTGCTCCTATCTCCAATGATCAGTTTCAACACTCTTCTTGGGTTGGGGGTACTCCCTTTTGTAAACTACCATCAAGTGTAACTGTTAAAATACAGCATGGCAATACTTATAGTGTTCTAGTAGTGCAATAATATTTACTTAACAATTGTAGTCCTCATTCTGTGTGTGGGTGTAAATTAATGTTAATCGGTATGGGCCGTCTAAACATGAGTAATTGTCAATTGAGGGTAAGAGCAATCATAACATGAAACATGAAAGATTTGTTTTGAAGAACTTTGTTTTCCTGTGTGATCTTATGGAAATGCATGTTGTAAAGAATATGTATGTTAATTTTTGATTCATTATTTTCCTTACCAAATGTACAATATAATAAAACACATTTTTTTTTTTTTTTTTTTTGGGGGGGGGGTAATTTTCATATGTACCATAGCCCCATTGAAATGAACATTAAAGATGGAAAAAGTGTGGTTTGTTTCTGTATGTATGTGCTTGTTTTTTGCTTTCACACTGTAAGATTCCGTCCGGACCTCCGTGGTACCTGGATGGCATCCAGTGGGTAGTGATGCAGGGCCTCGGGGCCGATCTGGTGGACAAGCTCAAGACTGACATGGAGGCAAAGAGCGAAGCCATGGGCCTCATCGACAAGTGAGTCTGCCGAAAAAAGACCGGTCGTTTATACTCTCTTATTAAGTCGAATTAAGGATGCAGTGCATTTCTGGTTCATCTCCCTTCTCATTATGGAAGGAGAAACAATTCTATTGATTTCCAGTGAAGTTACTGGGTAAGTTACTATTTCAGTTATTTGTTTTTTTGAAAGTCTAGAACAAACCATCTTCAACTGAAGCTAAATTCTCTTTCCTTATGAAAAAATGTATGGGTGGCTGGTAAACAGATTGTATTTCATTTTGTTGTTGTCGTTGTTGTTTGTTTGTTTGTTTGTTTATTTTTGATAATCTTAACTAGCTATTTGAATGGTTTTCCCAACATTGATTTCACAAAGCTTGTGAGGCTGCCGTGGAATATTGCAGCAGGGAATGTAGTCCTTAACCCAAGAATTATGTCCTTGCCTTCTGTTTAATTTTCTCCTGCCTCAGGTTCCGGGATGTCCGTGGGTTCCAGTACATCCTGGTCTCTGAGCTCGGGGAGCTCGCCGAGCTGTACGAGGCGGCGTGGAAGGGCGTGGTCGACCTGAGGAGCAGGCTGGACAGCGGGTCTCTGCTGGCGGAGGCAACCGACTGCCACCTCCGGCCGTTCAAGGGGCGAGAGAAGCACACGTGAGATGCAGACCAACTGTTTCTTTTTTTTCTCTGCAAAGTATTCTGAGTTCTTACTCTCTACTTCTTCACAATCTCATTGAAAATGCAAAGTCAGAGTTGCGAACTAGTATGTTTCTACCAATTCATCTACTGTAAAACAAGGAATGTTCGCATGCATTTTAATTTCGCGAATTTCGCAAAAGCCAAGATTCATGAAATTAAAATGCACATGAAGTTCTTGTCTACACTATACACATTTAATGTAAGAGGCAACTCGCGAAAATTTCATGCCACAAAAATATTGTGTTTTACAGTATGTTTGGATGCTCTTTTTTTTTTTTAACTCATCCAGTCCACTCTGCATTAAGAATAATTTGGATAAAGGAAATGTATTTTCTGAAGTTTGATCTAGCATGCTAAATGATTATCATGTTTAATGTTTGAAATTTTCATACAAAATCTATATATTTTTGTAGTACATCAGTGTTTGTTTGTTTGTTTGTTTGTTTGTTTGTTTGTTTTTTGGTCTGCAGAGGTTGACAAATTTTCATACCTGAGATGGTTTAGGGATTGTTTGTAGCACAAGTAGGATACAGATTGATACCTACCATGAAGCCACTTTCCTTACGTATTTGTACCACTCCTGAAAAATGCCTGTTTTTATTGAGTTTCTCAAATGCTTGCATTTTCATTGACCATCATCTGTGAGCCTAAAGGCATAAAATGAATAGGAAAGATCATCACTATTTCTTTCTTCCATTTTATTTCAAAGCAACTTTGAAAAATATTGATTTTGTGGAGATAAATCCAGGTTTAGAAAAATATGACCATAATTTTCTAATAGGGCCTGTTTCATAAATATAGATCATAAGATTGATCTTAAGATTGATGCAGTTCAAAAAAGTTACGCTCAATATGCTGTTAATGCTATGCATTAAATCAGGCATAAGTATCTCTATACAGTTAAACTCGCATAAGTCGATCTTCTCGGGACTGAGCAAAACACATCGACTTAGGCGAGTTTCGACTTGTGCGTAAGTCGAAAAAAATCGACTTACAGTTACACCACGCGTACACATGTATAATGTACATGTATGTTGTCTACTCTGGAGCCGAGAGCTGGAGCGGTGTGCCCGATATTTGCCCTTCAGCAAGACATTTTATCCACATTGAATATTACCGTTATTCATTTCCAAAATTAAGAGCAAACATCTGACATTTATTCTAGCATCTTATGGAGCCGATTGTTACCGCTGTTCATTTCCAAAACTGAAGGCACACATCCGGCTTTTTTTTTTCTTGGTGGCCTGGCGTGCGTTTTTGGTGACCCCGGTCGCATATTAACCATTCGCGAAATCGTGATTCGATTCGCGAAAAGACTCCGCTAAGTATATAAGGCATAGATCGCTACACTCGGCAGGGGCTACGTCGTCCTTTCACCAGGTCTGGGTAACGGAAACCAAAATCTCGCGTGAGTTCTTGCGTTACCTATCGTTAATGTCAACAAAACATCGTTACACTTGGGATCGTTACTCATCGTTACTACAAACGTTAATTTTCCCGATCGTTAGTTTGCGTTAATAACGATTCAGGTGAAACCGCTTGCGTTAATGAAACGTTAATGTTTATTAACGCAAAGTTTCTTTTTGTATATACTGTATGTAAACAAAAACTGGCGTCTCGTGATTTTGACAGTGATTTATTACACAGTAAAATCTTATTCGACTTAGGCACAGTGAATTCAATGGTTTTTTCCGTGAAAGTGTTCTTGGAATTTCATCGACTTAGGCGAGTATTCGACTTAAAAAATTCGACTTGTGAGTGAATTAATACACGTAAAGTCAATGGGGAAAAATCGGGACTTTTTAAATCTTCGACTTGCGCGATTATTCGACATATGTGCGACGTCGACTTAGGCAAGTTTAACTGTATTTATGAAACAGAAATACGATCAGTTTTGATCTTACGCTCCATTTACTGAGTTACGCTCAATAAAACGAGCGTAACTCTTTATGAAACAGGCCCTACAAATGACAAATGTGCTTTGACTGTGAACTTTTCAATCCTCTTCTTACAGCTGTGCCTTCTGTAAAGTGGCTGACAAGTTGCAGAGCTACGAGATGAAGCTATTCTCCTTTGATGTCAGGTGAGGAATAGATTACAACTCTTAAGAATAGATGTTGAATATTTCGTATGGATTTTATTTCCATGATTGTTTTTTTCTTGCAAAATAAAAAGGTTAAAAAAAAACTTTGCAAATTTAATATCCCGCCCAAATATTGCCCTCTGTGAACATGAGTACTGAGTATGGGAGCAATTACACACATGCAACATAGGCAGGCGGCAGTTGCACACAGATGCTTTTCCCACTGTGTGGACATGTGCACCTGTATGCTGAGCACATGCAAGTAGTGGTAGCATGTTCACCTTCCTAGTCATGATTTCATCCACCTGCAAGACTTGCTTCTGCTGATCCGGAAAATATTATGCCAATTAAATACAGCTGTATTTGCCACCTATGGTTTGATGGCAGTTTTCCATACAGAAAGTGTATCCAAAATCTTAAACTGCATTGTAATCTTGCACACACACTCAAATGAGTTGCTTTCAAGAAAGCATGTAGTGATGAATGTAAAATGATATCCAATTCAAGTCTGGTGAACCATTATTTTGCTATCATATTTTGGTCTTTTGGGATGTAGAATCTGCTGTGATTTCTACATTTGCTCCCAAGGTAGATCCAAATCTTATCATGCTGTTTTAGCTTGTTCCAATACAATTCAACCGCAAGTATTGCTTTTCTGCCATTTCTGAATAGGGAAATTTGGCTTCCTTTCCAGGATTGTGTCAAAAGTGGACCATAGTTGATAAATGAATATAAAATACATGTACGTAGCAGATGCGTATTATAAATTGCACAAAATCCACTTATACAAAATGTAAAGAGTGGAGGTATTCATAGAACAACAGAGTATTCCAAAACATGAAAATTGCTGATTTTGTTTGAAGAAACCTGGATCTCCAGAATGCGGCTGGTCCGGCAGAGCCCACGGAGGATGAGGAAGAAACGGTCAACGCGCTCACAGCCGGCCCCCACGGCACGTGGGCGGCCAGCGAGACGGAAAAGGCCTTGCGCATCCTCTATGGCTTCATTAGGCAGTGCCATGCAGACAGAACCATCCTGGACGAGGGCGCTATTTTCCTGGAGATGTTGGAACAGCAGAGGAAGGAGTTCAAGGTGGGCTGGATGTTGAATGAGGTTGCCGTGGCGATGTGATGATTGTTTATGCTGCTAACTAGTGCATCAAATGTTTATTATCCTTATGTCACATGTTAATCACATACTATATGTAGTAGATAATCTTTTGATCCCTAGACATCTGGAAGATGGCTCTAGGTGTAGAAGTTGCATTATTGTAGCATCAGGTAAGGGGCTGTTAAGGCTGAGCAATTAAGACCACAAGGATAAGACACTTGGTATATAATATTATATTATTTTATACTCAGTTCATTGTACACATACAACCATATACCCTAATTGTTTCTTTGTTTTACGTCATATTGTTTCACCCAAGAAAGGAGCAGAAAAAAAGAGCCTACTAGACTTTTTTTTTCCCCCACAATAAATTTGTGTATCTAATGATAGTGGAATTGTGATGATCATTGCTTGAATGTAGAAATACACGAAATGAAACAATGGGAATATATTTTGATGTGTTTCTCTCCGTGCAATATATCGCCCAGCCCCTGCGAGCCTACTGGGGTGCCATGCGGGACCGTGTCGCTGCCATGGATGAGCTGGAGATGGCCATGCTCAGGCTGCGGGTCAAGCTGCCCGGTGAGGAAACTGACCCGGCCTCTCAGCCCTACATCATCGAGCCGCTGGAGGTAGGTTTAACCCCTTTGCTTCCAGGAGCTTGACATGACATGCATGATGTCCACTGAAAAATGCAACAGATGGAAGGTGATGGGTTAACCCCTATTACAAAACATGATATGTCGAACTTTAATGGTTTGCTGTTAACTGAACATAAAGATATTTCATTGAGTTTAGCTTTACCCCGTTTAGGATGGTCTCATTTTGCATCAACACTCATTTCCCATAGACACCTGCCCGAGTATAGTCGGGACTTGTCCTCACCAGGGGCAGATCCAGGAATTCCGTAAAGATGGGGTGCCTTTATGAAATTATTTTTTTTTTGTTTTAACAAAAAAAATAAGGGGGGGGGGCACCCGCTGCTCCCCCTGGATCCGCCTTTGCTCATCACCCGGTTTAGGTTGTAACATTCTGTCACATAAGTCCCTCTAAGTTCCATAAAAGTTTGATCAGTATAGATTGACACTTGAGCTATACATTTGCAAAATTTTAAACTCAATATATAGTCCAGGCTAGAAGGCACCCAACCTTGTTTTTTGATATATACAATGTTTTTTGATGGTTTCTTGTCAATTCGAGGGTGCTGATTCCAAATCCGATTGATGCCACTCGCGTAACCTTGAGCATTTTCGGCAAAACGCGAAAATCCAAAATGGCCGCCATATATGCTAATTTGGCCATGATAATCCCAGTTATGTCAATTTTATGACAAATTATTCCATCAAAGTTTTTTAAATTTTTGTTCCTTGAGTAATTCTACTTGCACATGCAAGAAATTTTTCATTTGAAGAGGTATATTTAGTATTTTAAGCTTATTTTCAATTCAAAATGGCCGCCACTCTTATACTCATGTACTATATGAATGGCAAAAAATATGCATAGAAATAGAAGACAAATTTTCAGTCACATACCTACGCTTAAAAAGTTTTGCATGTGCAATGCAAATCTGATGAGTGCCACTTAAGCGAGGAAACAAACAAGCAAACGAACAGAAAGTTTATTGTTTTTAGGCTTATTATATTCTTCTTAATACAAAACTTCAAAATGGATGCCACTCATATACCCCTGCACAATATGAACGGCAGAGCGTGTGAAATAAACAAATTTTCTCTTTTTTTCTGTCACTCAGGTACACTGTTTACCAATTTGTGTGCTGATTATAAATCAGAAGGTTGTTACTAACAAAGGCTGTTTTATTTTTTGATGCAAACATCCAAATTTGCTACCTCAATCTGAATTTTTCCCTAGGTATTTGGAAAAATCCACCAAAACTTGAGTTGACGCCAACATCAAGATCGTTTATCAGGAATTATCATAGATATGAACATTTGATACATATACTTGCCTTGAGATGTTCAACATCAAAATATTCATTCTGATTTACTGAATTAAAAGGCTGAATCCTAGATGATGACACAAATGAAATTTCCAATTAACTGTCCTGTTCTACATCATCTAAAAGCGATATTATACAAACTTTTCAGTCCCCTCATCCGAGAAAGAACATGAGGCAGGGGAAAGTGGAAAAAGGGACCACCTCACTAGTATTTTAAGCTTATTTTCAATTCAAAATGACCGCCATTCTTATGCTTATGTAATGAATGGCAAAAACATATGGAAATATAGAACAAATTTACTGTATTTCCAGTCCCGTACCTACGCTATCATAAAGTGTTGCATGTGAAATGTGTTAGGTGTCACTTACAATATATATTGGGCCTACATATATGAGCATTTAATATTCATAAACCTTACGATGTTGAACACAATTTCGTATATATTTCATTTTGTCTCAACAAAATTCTCAACAATATAAGTTCACTAAACGTCTCGCAAGGAATCAATATACCATCATATTCTACATGCCGGTTGAATATAAAAATGTAATGCTAACACAATATATTAAGGAGCCTAGATACATGGTATTCATCAAATAATGTTGAAAATGGAGGGAAAGCTAGAAAGCAAAGCTTGTATTATGCATTCCCCTAAAACCATGTTAACAAAGTACAGAAAATCCTATATAGTAAGTGCAGAGATACATGGATGCAGACAAAAACACATCGGACATTAATGACACAACTAAAAACCCTTTACATTGTAGATTTTTTTTCCAGCAAGGAGTTGAGGGGGGGGGGGGGGGGGGGGGGGAGGAGGGAGCAGTCCTGAGGCGAGTTCGAAATGGATCATAACCTCCATCACTTTGATATGATTTAATTTAGAAGTGCCGCCTTGATATTACCGAGCAAACCTGATTTTCTTCTTGAATTAAAACAACAAAAACTGTTAAGGCATAAACGAAACTGTCCTAATGCAATACCGTACAAACTGTTCATTAAACATCAATCAAGGAGTAATGTGAGGTACCTCTTTCAGTTCTCTCACAGTTCCAAGGTGTTGATAATATACACTTTGACATCATGATCTCATTCAGTCTTGTCTTAAAACTAAAACTGTCATTTTTATTGTCTTTAAAGAACCCTTTAATTGTATGTTTAGCAGCAGGCGACATCAGCCCCAAATTTGCAGAATTCTCAGGCTAAAGATGCATATTAGTCCTGCAATTGTTTTAATTGCAACGACATCTGGTGATGTTCACCACTTCCTCAGGGGTCAGAGGGCAATTATTTGCCATAGAAACAGGATGAAGACATGAAGACTTGTTTGATCACCACCCGTTGAAGCCCTGTGGCTTTGTTGCCAGGCCAGAGACAGTGTTGTAGGTAACTTGGGTGGTATCAGAGATGACATCAGACCAGCATCTGCACCAACCTGTTTTGGGGTCAAAGCTTTCAAGTTACAGTTGTAGGGAAATCTAGGCTTGTGGGATTTCAGGCGCATTGATGGCAGGTTGTTCAAGGGGGCATTTCATGAAGTGTTTTGTCAGATCTTTTCTTTTTGACAAACTGTTATAAGCTTA
Organism: Diadema antillarum; assembly: GCF_040938485.1. NCBI lineage: Eukaryota > Metazoa > Echinodermata > Echinoidea > Diadematoida > Diadematidae > Diadema > Diadema antillarum. The sequence continues at coordinate 838,554 of NW_027272442.1, forward strand.
TTAATCCTTGCATCCGATTGGCTGAGAGCAAATTTGTCAGACAAAACGCTTCATGAAATGCCCCCCCCCCCCCCATGCTATCGTGTTTGGAAGGTCAGGGTATGCGTTGACGGCACTGGTGACACTTGCCATCTTTTCCTTCCAGAGTGAGGGAGAGTGATCGAGTGCCAGTGAAGGAGGATGGACTTCCTTAGCCTATGCTTGGAAGGCTCGCCACAGAGGGCTACCTTGAACATAGCGTTGGCAAGATGGTTACTAATATGGAAGGCATGGGTCTGATGATAATCTAATAAAGATTGGGGGAAAGTCTCCAGAAGATGAAGTACTCCACTATTGTCTTGAGATGGGTCAGTACTCGGCTCATGTCATCCAAGGACTTTCTATGAGACGTAAAGGCAAGATCATCTGCAAACTTCCTACGTGAAGTGAATGTAATGTCACCACATGATATGTTAAAAAGACCTCTGGAGTTAGTTTACAGCCACCATTAAGGAGGCCATAACACAGCTGGTCTGGTTACCGAGAGCAATCCTGAATCTGCAAATGCTGAAGATTAAAGACAAGCAGTGTGAAGTTGTTATAACACTGCTTTCAGAATGAGGCAGCACTGTACAGATCTCAGAGTCTCCCTCGACATCATAGGCCTATACTCAAACACATTCACTCCGAAAAAAAAACCCGCAGATAAAATTCATCTACCATATGTAATTCATCTGGGTTAACATTAAAAACTTTGGGGCATTGTTTTCATTTCAGAGATTTGACAATAGGAAGTGAGGTGGTCCCTTTTTCCACTTTCCCCTGCCTCGTGTTCTTTCTCGGATGAGGGGACTGAAAAGTTTGTATAATATCGCTTTTAGATAATGTAGAACAGGACAGTTAATTGGAAATTTCATTTGTGTCATCATCTAGGATTCAGCCTTTTAATTCAGTAAATCAGAATGAATATTTTGATGTTGAACATCTCAAGGCAAGTATATGTATCAAATGTTCATATCTATAATAATTCCTGATAAACGATCTTGATGTTGGCGTCAACTCAAGTTTTGGTGGATTTGTCCAAATACCTAGGGAAAAATTCAGATTGAGGTAGCAAATTTGGATGTTTGCATCAAAAAATAAAACAGCCTTTGTTAGTAACAACCTTCTGATTTATAATCAGCACACAAATAATTGGTAAACAGTGTACCTGAGTGACAGAAAAAAAAAGAAAATTTGTTTATTTCACACGCTCTGCCGTTCATATTGTGCAGGGGTATATGAGTGGCATCCATTTTGAAGTTTTGTATTAAGAAGAATATAATAAGCCTAAAAACAATAAACCTTCTGTTCGTTTGCTTGTTTGTTTCCTCGCTTAAGTGACACTCATCAGATTTGCATTGCACATGCAAAACTTGATAAAAGCATAGGTATGTGACTGAAAATTTGTCTTCTATTTCTATGCATATTTTTTGCCATTCATATAGTACATGAGTATAAGAGTGGCGGCCATTTTGAATTGAAAATAAGCTTAAAATACTAAATATACCTCTTCAAATGAAAAATTTCTTGCATGTGCAAGTAGAATTACTCAAGGAACAAAAGTTTAAAAAACTTTGATGGAATAATTTGTCATAAAATTGACATAACTGGGATTATCATGGCCAAATTAGCATATATGGCGGCCATTTTGGATTTTCGCGTTTTGCCGAAAATGCTCAAGGTTACGCGAGTGGCATCAATCGGATTTGGAATCAGCACCCTCGAATTGACAAGAAACCATCAAAAAACATTGTATATATCAAAAAACAAGGTTAAGTGCACTTTCTATGGAGCCTAGCCTGGACTAATACTTTAAAGAGGTAGCATGTAGATACTGTATGTACATGTACATTGTTTTGCTATCTCACGGCAGTCTCTGTCATTTCATTTTGATAGGTTGACCAGCAGCGCTACAAGTTCATGAATGACCGCATCGTGGCCCAGAACGACCTCCGTCGCAAGCTGGGCCAGCTGGTCTACCTCCAGAACCTGTGCCGGGCGCAGTACGACAACGTGAAGGACGGCCACAACCCCGAGCCCTGCCCAGTGTGTGTGCGCCCTCTTGGGGTGGAGGTGAGAGAAGTTCTGCTCTGCGACATGGTTGTAAGAAATCTAATATGTGACCCTGCACCTTAAAACAAACAAAAAGTCGCCAGACATGAATTTTTAGTTAAGACCATATTCTGAAAGAGCAGACTTTAAGCTTTAAAATGATGTATAACTCAAATCAAATGGACTCACCTAACCTATCTAAATATTGGAAAGAAAGCACAAACTCAGGAAAAGTGTGAACTGAGAAAAGAGGCTCTGAAGTACAGTGTCTATTCAAGTGCTTAATCTTTACCAAACCGTGCTGGCTGTGCGATGAATGGGACAAAAAACAGGAAGTAAACCACCAGAGTAACAACAATGAAGGGATTATCAGATTAAACTGAAATTTAGCATGCCTCATTAACACATTCTGTCCATAATTAATGCCAACTTTCAAAGCAGTAGCACTATCCTTTCAAAAGTTATTAGAGTTGAAAGTGAAGAGTGTGGACAAGGTTTTGCAGAAATGAAAAAGGAATTCTAAAGACACACCTAATCACACTATTCTACCAAAAATGTTCGAGATAAACTGCTAAAAAAACACACTTTCCTGCCCGTTTTATGATACCAAATTTTAGCATAATGTAAAAGAAGACCCGCTCTTTCAGAAAATATGAAAAAGTCAAGTTCAGCTAGGTTGACCCATTTCACTTATTTTCAGTCCTCACGCAGAATCAGTGTGTGCGACTTTATGTTCGTTTTGAGGAGCACGGTCACATATTATGTAGATGTTTCTAGCACATGGCTATTTTGGTGTCTTTGCATTTTTTTTATTGTGTAGACTGATGGCTTTGATTGTTTGTGTTTGTGGATAAGGAGGCATTTTTGTCTAGAAAAATTGTGCTTAATGGATGTGAAATTCACCTTCTTTGAGAAGGAATAAAAACAGTTTCAATTGATATGCTTTTTGTTACAGTGGACAGTTTTGCAGTGTGGCCATAGCTTCTGCAGTGACTGCATGGAGATCCTTCTCAAACGCTCTCGCGTCGCCGGTTGCCAGCGCGCTGTGCGGTGCGCCATATGCCGGCAGCGAACCGAGGGCGCCGAGGTCACCTATGCGAGCACCTCCCCACCGCCGGAGAGCCAGCCGCCACCGCCGAAGGAGGCACGCAAGATATGCGTCGTTGGCGACCACTCCACAAAGATAGAGGCAGTCGTCAGGGCCCTTATAATTCTACAGGATGAAGAGCCGGGGGCAAAGGTTCTAATTTTCTCTACGGTGAGTAGGCCTACATATAGATTAAAGGGATGGTACAGTTTTTGTTGAGATTAGGCTTCTGCTTTCCAACTTTTTGTGAGATAATGAGAAATCTCTTTAAAAAGGTGCTGTTTACCTTTGGAAGCAGTGATTTAAAAAATATCCAAGATATCACATTTGATGCATATGTGTCGGTCAGTTGTATAACAAAACATCTTAACATGTAAAATTTTTGCAATAAAGCCTAAAATACGTTAGGAGATAGCACCATTTTTCTCATTAAAATATAACTGTAGACGGTTTAGTCTAGAAACATTTTTATTATAACTATTATTCACATGTTGTATATTTAACAATACTTACATCAATTATACTGGTTCACATTTTTACATTGGTCTTTTCTGTCCCAAATTCACAGTTTAGAACTATTTTGAAGTACTAATGCTGGGTTTTTGTTTCATCTGCAAATGGTAAATTATGCCTTCAATACAAAGTATGAAAGAACATACAATTCTAGAAGAAATTTAAAGTTTATTTGATGAAAATTGGTTTTAAAATAACTGAGATATCAAATAAAAGAGAGGTCCTAAGAAAAGGTAACATGTCAGGTGGATGTGAATGAAAGGGGACAAGTAGATCAGTTAACCCTTTCAGCCATGTCACATTACAATACCATTCACACTGTGCTCAAACAGCTCACCAATTGTTAGAAAACAAAATTGACTTTGGCACAATCAATGGTCAATGACTGGGATCTCTCTGTCACCGAAATGTGTGAAATTTCACCATATGTGACCGTGCACCTCAAAACGAACATAAAGTCGCACACACTGATTTTGCGTGAGGACTGAAATAAGTGAAATGGGTCAACCTAGCCGAACTTAACTTTTTCATATTTTCTGAAAGAGTGGGTCTTCTTTTACATTATGCTAAAATTTGGTATCATAAAACGGGCAGGAAAGTGAGTTTTTTTAGCAGTTTATCTCGAACATGTTTGGTAGAATAGTGTGATTATGTGTGCCTTTAGAATCCCTTTTTCATTTCTGACAGACCTTGTCCACACTCTTCACTTTCCACACTAATAACTTTTGAAAGGATAGTGCTACTGCTTTGAAAGTTGGCATTAATGATGGACACAATGTGTTAATGAGGCATGCTTAATTTCCGTTTAACCTGATAATCCCTTCATTGTTGATACTCTGGTGGTTTACTTCCTGTTTTTTGTCCCATTCATCGCACAGCCAGCACAGTTTGGTAAAGATTAAGCGCTTGAATAGACACTGTACTTCAGAGCCTCTTTTCTCAGTTCACACTTTACCTGAGTTTGTGCTTTCTTTCCAATATTTAGATAGGTTAGGAGAGTCCATTTGATTTGAGTTATACATCATTTTAAAGCTTAAAGTCTGCTCTTTCAGAATATGGTCTTAACTAAAAATTCATGTCTGTTGACTTTTTGTTTGTTTTGAGGTGCAGAGTCACATATTGTGATTTTCTGTCTGACTTTAAGAATACTCTCTGTGGTGAGTTTGTTAGATTTTAACTGTTTCTGTTGTTCTTAAATCAGCATACACAATGAGAAGAAGTACATTTTATAGATATATTTGTGATATTATCATATCTGCATTAGTGGACTGAAGTCTTGGACTTGATATCAAGAGCTCTGAAGCAAAACAAGATCAAGTTCCAGAATTGCATCAAAGGCAGCAGCTCCAAACACTTCCAGGTATGTGAAAATATCATCCACAAAATCATATATCTGAGTCATAGATATGACTCTACAGTTGAATAAAATGATGAAATACCTCCTGAACATGCAAGTAAATCAATACAAAAAAAAAAAAAAAAAGATATGCAGAAGTCAAAATAATTGAAGCTGTCAGAATAATTTTGTAAAAGATTTATAGATAATGTATATTATGTACTTTTTTTAAGGGGGTGGGGGTGCGGGCTGCAACAGCTTAACCACTACTTCTTGCAGGTCTAAGTGCAGAAACTCTGGCCACTCCCTGGCTCCTACTTTGAAGTCAGAATGTCAAACTCATGAGTTAATACTTGTGTGTTCAAAAATTTAGTGTGCATGTATTTGTGTAAGCCATCATGCAAGGATCAAGAATTTTAAGCTTTTTGATTATTGCAATAATTTCGTTTTCTACCTGAAGTGTTTTTTAAAGATAATATAAAGTTTTGGTACCTCAAAAGTTTCCCTTAGTTTCCTTGTCTTAGTTTGTGTTTCGATCAGGTTAAAGTACCTTTCATATAACTAACACTGTGGGACTTGCTTGCCCCAAAGTGCTCTCATGTCTTAGTAATCATGCAATAATAGTTTCATACCAGAGCAGAGCGGGCTCTGAAAAATTCAGACGAGCCGTTAGTTTGACTCGACGCGGTACTGCGTCAATATTCACGTATTGTACGAAACCATTATTGCATGATTACTAAGACATGAGAGCACTTTGGGGCGAGTAAGTCTCACAGTGTTAGTTATATGAAAGGTACTTTAACCTGAAACAAAAACTAAGACAAGGAAACTCAGGGAAACTTTTGAGGTACCAAAACTTTTAATGTTATCTTTAATGTTGTCATTTGTTCAATCATTTGATTTCCGTCAAAGACGGCTCTCCTGGAATTCAAGCACGAGCCAGACATCACGGCACTTCTTCTACCTGTCCACAGTGGCAGCAAAGGGCTGAACATCATCGAGGCCACCCACGTGTTCCTTGTGGAACCCATCCTGAATCCTGCCAGTGAGCTGCAGGCGGTGGGCCGGGTCCACCGAATCGGGCAAACCAGGTCTGTCTGTATCCATGACTGGGCTAGTCTTAGGTCAAAGACTCTCTTGCAAAATTAGTGATTGCAAGAGGAAAAGCAGAGGGTCTGTAATGCGAGACAAGTTCAGCTGCCGGCGAGAGCCGAGACCTAGCAGAAGAGGCCTTGCAGATCTGTCTTAATTTGTGAAATTAAGCCTTTTGGCAGCAAAAATCGTGATCAATCAGCAGAGTATTGTCTAAAGGAGCTCATTCATACATGTTTCGTACTGATGGCCAGTGGGCAACTTGAGCAATTACAGTGGTCAAATTGACTAACTTAACTATCCAGTGCCTGAATACATTCATAGGGTAGTGGTGCATGGGGTAGGATTTCTCCTAGACATGAATAATTAACATGATCACTGATCTCATGAAGACCCTGCATTTTGGCTTTGTCTCTCAGCTCCTAGCATGAGTGTCATTGCTAACAGCAGCATGAGAGTCTATCAAATAGGATATATGTCAGGGTTGGATAAGGACCTCTTATGGTGGATAACAAAAAATTATTGTTGGTAAGACAAAAAGTTAGAACAGATATAATATATTGAGGTTTATGCATTGAGCGCAAATGAGCAAACTGGCACAAGGATTTCTGGTGAGAAATTAGAAAGTGTTCAAGTGTTGGGATGGTACCTAAAATATCTAGTGGATGTGTGATAGAAATTGACTGTAATTGCTTGTATGCATAGATATAATTTTATTTGTGTTTTATTGGAAATCAGAATATTAGCAAATTTGGTATTCACTAAACTTGATAATGAATTATTAAAGGATTTAATAATCAGTTCATGCAACCAAACCATATTTTCATTTTATTCAAGTGCAACATGTCAAATTTGACACTGTAGCAACATGCTTTTAAAAAGGATGAGAAATTTAGTATTTCATTTACATTCCTTCAGTACTTTGTTTCTGCATTATATTGAACAGTAGATCAGTGAAGTATGGAAAATGACATTTCGTATGATCCATCATGATAGTTGTCCATCACTCCCATAGAGCATTGCAGATCTCGTTAAACTCTGATAGACGCTTCCTTCCGTCATCTCAGAGTGCCATTGAGATTGTACGCAAATTAGTCGCTGTTTGTATAAATTGTACTAACAGAGTTAATGCAGTGTACTGCTCCTTTCTTCTTCCCAATATTAAATCCCTCCAGGCAAACGTTTGTCCATCGCTTCCTTGTCCACAACACCATCGAAGAAAAACTCCACAGCTACCTCAGGGACCACAGCGTCAAGTAAGTCACAGTAGAAAGTCATCAGTATAGTCAAATGGTAAAAAGAGAAGTTTTCCCCAAGTTCATGTATATGTGACCCGCTACAACCAAAGGATCTGAAAGTCGAGGGAAGTCAATTTTCTGAAAATGACATGGCATTATTCCCTTACTGTTCTGCTTTAATTGCATATATAACATGACTCATATAAGTACTTGGTTGCAGAGATACAGATGATTTTATGAGACCATGTTGAGTGGTCTAGGAAGTCAGCGTTTCGAGAAAATCGCCTTCAAAGTTTTCTTTCCGACGCAATCGTGACCAAAGGGAGGTAAGACAATAACCACCTCTTCTTGACAATGGAAGGTCTGCTCATAGCAACCTCCACGATGTTCATTCAAGCTTAGTGCTAGCAGTCTACGTACAACCAATCAGTAACCAGGATGCCATGCACTGACCAATAAGATCACTCCCTCGTTGCTAGGGGCAGAGTCTATCTGCAGCGTTCAATCCAAATCCTAAGACACGTTTCTGTTCCGTTGAAAGTCGGAAAATTATGGTGCAGAAAAACAATGATTTCTTGCCTTTCCTTTGGTCATTTAGGTTTGAAATTTTGGCAGATGATAGACTACAACATTATGCCAACAACAGAGATTCGATGGTTTTGACCAATTTTGATGATCTGACCTCAAATTCGATTTTCTCGGCAGAGCCGTCAGCGACTTCCAGATCCTTTTGTCGTGGCGAGTCACATATAGTCAAATGGTAAAGAGGGAAGTTTCCCCCAAGTGTATCGGTATTCAGATTCAGTGAAGGCAGAATGAGTACTGAAACACTCAGTAAAAGTTTGGTGATGTTATCAAACAGAATCCACAAACTGTGCTATGACAGATTTTATATCAATTTGCCACCCTCCGTACAAATGTATTTGTAAGGTTGCAGCCGATACAAAACTTGTCACAGCACATAATTATATTCACCCCTCTGAATTGATAATCTCTTCCTTTCATCCACATAATGTTTGCCATATTTCTTCACAGATGCAAATATTTTGAAGACTCTCTTTGTGGCCCTCATTTGATATCTGATTTTCTAAGGCCACCCTCTTGGAGAAATTAGTCTGCTATACATGCCGCTGAATCCTGAAGCAAATCACCTTGTAGATCATTGCATATTTAAACCGTTGAAGACGAGTCCCGAGAATACTCGGGCAGGTGTCTAAGGGAAATGCATGTTATAGCAAAATCAGTCTGTGCTCAACGGGGTAAAGTGGGTGTCTGTACATATTGAACTGACCAAAAGATGTGCAGCTATTTCAGATGATGAGTAGGCAAGTAAATGTTCTAATGTAGGAGCAAAAACTGATTGTTTACAAGTAAATTGTTTATACGATTATAACAAACTAAATGCAGTTACAAATCTATACGTGTGCTTCACTCAGAAGTCAATCTCTGTGATATTCAAGTGCATTTTATAATCATTGACAATATTTCCCACCCATTCCTCTGTGGGGAAAAAAGAAATACCTGATCATATCAATAGCATAGATGATCGTTTGGACTTTTTCTTTACAGCACTGTAAAATGTTGTGAAGTATTTATGGAAAACAAGTTGGCAAATAATTTGATATTTCTCTGTAATTGTGGAACTAAACGTGCGATGTGCCATAGAAATGTTTGCATGTTAATGTTTTACAGCTCACATCATGCCCTGAAGTTTCCCAGAGTTTGATGTATCAAAATTATAAAAGTATGGCCGTTTTCTCTTCCATCTCGTGTCTCCAGGGACGGGCTGAATTCCGTCGAGACAGACACAGGGGACATGACCCTTTCAGACCTCGAGAAGCTCTTTGCATCAGAGACGTAATGAGGAGAAAGCACTTCCGGTGCCATCATTTCTGTCGCCGTTTTCATCTCATCGTCATTGCTGTCATCATTCCATCATCCACACTCATCAGTATTATTGTCCATATTGTGGAAACATACAGAATCCGGAGACCACAAGCGTCGTGCTGGTGGCTTTGCCTTCAGCAGCATCTCTCGTAATCCCTGTAAATATCTTCAAACTGTTCTTCGTGCTATCATTGCCATCGGGCGTCATTCTCCCTTAATGTCAGAAGTCTGTCGTCTGTGAGATCGTAGCGGCTTCTTGCATCAAGTGTGGATGCCAGCAGAATCGGCTGAGATGATTACCAGCATTGTGGTAGTGGCTTTATACCTCCAGTGTCATCTCTTTTTAATAGTTCGCACTCGTATTCCTCCTCCTCCTCCTCCTCCTTCAACCCTACCATCTTGTTTCGATAGGGATCATGGAGAGCTGTGTGATAATTGCCCACTTACAGTGGTGCTGAATAATTTTGTTAGTGACAGCTATTTTTCATAAACTGAAGGCTTTCATCTACTTGTGGCATGCATCTACCATGATAGTATGTCGATTTAGCCTGCAACTCATTGTTGACACTATTCTCTTATAGTTAAACACCATTTAAAAGTATATGAATTTCTACTCACAGTAAAAAGTGAAACCTAACTAGAATAGTGTCTGTATAGTGCCCTTGGTATTGGTTCAGCTGTGATGCAGTGATATGTACAACGTTATGTGGGGGGAGAAAAGAGGAGATACCACACAAACTATCAAATAATGAGAAATGTCCGGGGAAAGATTGTTGTCTATGTTGCCATCTGAACAGTGGCATGAAAGAGGCAAGACAAATTTAAACTCACAAACCATTACTTAACAGGTTTGTTGTGCATAAATGAACTTATAAGGATCATCTTTTTGTTTTAATGATATATAGCTATACTATTTTTCTCGTTTGTGTATATTTTTTCTTTTTATGTATTGTTGTTGAAACTCAGAGGGGATGTTTACTTTCAAGAAAAAGTGCAATGGGATTAGGGACATGCTTATGGTGTATGTGACCAGTGTGTTATATTTTTGAAGTTTATGTACTGCTGGCCTGTGTTATGACTGGCAACTGTAGTAGAAGTCATGACTGTTTGTACAGTCCTGCAGGACTTGTGTAATTAGGTCATCTACTTTTATTTTTTCCCTCTTCATTACAAGCTGTGCAAAAGAACTATAGACCATTGTCTGTGCAGTGTCGACTACTAGTAATTGGGGTACTCCCGGTTAATTGGGTAGGGTTTGAGGAAACATCTCTACGTATGTCCTAATACTACAATAATGTTTTTCATCACTGGTTAGTTGGGTAAAATCTGCTCTCATTGACAGTAGGTAACTTTTGCAAGCACAATGCGGCCGCAAGTCGAGTGTGCCTTGTGCAAAATTTGCTTCTGTGCATGCTCAAATCTGAAAAACCTCCCGTCCTGAGGATAACAAGAACGGGTCTCGGCCAAAACAGTGTCTGGTCCCGATTTTGGGCACGATTGAGCCGACTTCCTGCCGCCAGCCAATCAGCGATCTTATCGCTATGGCTGCAGCCACACAGAAAAGCAAAACTGCTTTAGAAATGGGGACGGGAGTCTGAGTACGGGGACCGTCACAGCCGATTGCTTCCACGTCCTTTCGGTTCTCCTGCCATGTAGTGAAAGTTCCCTATTATGCATTTACAAGGAGAGAACAGTATATGGGAAAATTTTTCTTTTTCACAAATAGATTCCCTTTTAAGTTTAAGACTCATTTTTTTGTACATGTATTAAAGTATGATAGACCCATGTTGGGACCAAAGAAAGGCTTTAAAGAGATGAACAATGTGTAACAATAATCAATATTGACATGGATTTACTTTCGGAGCTCATTTGTTTGGCAAGGCATACAGGATAAAATCACTGACAGTACTTGAATGGCGTTTCAGCTCGGAGAGACGGAATGACTTCTTGTAGCAATAAAGACCAGCTATTAAAAGCACCAGGTATTTATTGTGTACCTTAATTGAGAGACCAGTAATTATATTTCTTAGACACAGAGTTGCTGGAGACTGTGATGTGATTGAAAAAAAAATCAATGTAAAAGGTCTACCAGATAACTCATTTATTTTTATGTTTATTTAAAATCATGTATTCAGTGAGAAAGTGCACAGAAAAATTTATTTTACTTGGATGAACAGTTGCTGTAATTTTCCTCTTGAACCAAGTTTTGGCATGTGATGAAAATATATACCCTGTTTAATACTACTATGTATTCTTTTAACAAGTCTGTTCCTTTTTTTACCTTGGTAATGGGAATCCGTATAACGCAAGCTCATTACGTCTGTGTGTTAAAGTGGCAATATACTACAGATATTGCCAGTGTGTGGAGGGTAGATCTTTTAAAGATTATGTACATGTACATTAAAGTTTTATATATGACCCACAAAATTGTTTTTTATTTTTATATCAAGCATAGGGAAGACCCTGTGATAACAAGCTCACATGTGAGGTACGTATTATGAGGTAAATTTGGTGGTCCTGAATTTCCTTCACTGTATTCAGCTGGTTGATATTTTTAGTACATTTACAAAAAAGTATTGGTTGTAACAAGATGAAATCAGCAGCCCTGTTGACCTCATTATAACAGGGTTTCCCTGTATTTCTTCTTTTTTTCAGTAGATATATACAAAGTAGTGTAGTCTCTTTATACTGAGTTTTCCCTAAATGAACCCATTATGTACGTGTGAGATACAGTAAATCCCAGTAGAATTATCACATGGTGCCCCACTTTCTGTAAGCAACTGGTTAATGTCAGATGCTTACAGTTGTGACGATGTGCGATCCTGTTGCACCATTTATGCTGTTGCCACCGCAATATGGCACTTTCTACAAAACTAGATGAGGAGAATGGACATTTCTTGCCATCCGATTGGTTGACTGTTCATCATGTGATATTCGCTAAAAAAAAAAACTCCATTGCATATGGCTGCTGTTGTATTAGAAGAGCAGTTTCTGTTGAGCAGTTTTGGCCTTATTTCTCTGTCCTCATCAGATACGTACATGTACTCCCACAAAAATATTTTTAATACTAGCAAGTAAATTAAACTTGCAATTTTGCACCATACCACTTCCTTGTACTGCATGTCTGTACTACTTGTTTCTCCTTGAAATTGGTTCCTTTTTAATATTGTTCTATACTCAAGAAACGTGTGAAACCATGCTCGGTAACTTCTGAGGTGGTGTATAAAACAAATAGTGAATGATCTTTACTCACACAAATGGAACAAGATTTCACATTCGAAGAATGATGAGATGCCTGTAAAGTTGCGTTTACACCATGTTCCTGGCGGCCACGGCAGCCTCATTTGCCTGAAACGTAGTGTACCCGTGGGTAGATGAGACATTCTCCTGCTTTTCCCCCTTCGTATTCTAGTCTTGTCCGTTCAAGTCCTTGTCCTGGTGAACAAATAGCTATCAGACGCTGTTCTTGCAGCATCTGATCAGGCTAGACTATCAATATTTTTCGTCGCGTCCTGCTATGGAACGCCTCCAAGTTTTATCGAGGCCGATTACATTTACGTACCTTTGTGTTTCATTGCGTTCATCCCTTTGTATCACAGCAAAAATTCCTCATTAGCACCGGGACTTCCGTGACAATTTTTTTGACAGCTTAAAAATCTCACATGATAATCTACGGCAATCACGATCTGCCACGTTTGACAAGCCCGTCTCATCGCATTGTTATACGTCCCTCCCGTTTTTTCCAAGTTGGCCTGAAACGGTGCTGCCATGGTTGCCTGGAACATGGTGTAAATGCAGCTTTATATAATATGTGACCCGCTGCAACAAAAGGATCTGAAAGTCTGGGAAGGATGATTTTCTGAAAATGACATGATGTTATTCCCTTACTCTCCCACTTTAATTTCGTACAGTGAATATAACACGACTCATAAAAGTACTCGGTTGCACAGATATTATTTTATTAGACCATGTCGAGTGGTCTAGGAAATCAGCGTTTAGAGAAAACCACCTTAAAAGTTTTCTTTCCGACGCAATGGTGATCAAGGGGAGGCAAGACAGTTTTCACCTCTTGACAATAAGGGGTCTGCTTTACAAATTGTATGTATAGCAACCTCCGTGATGTTCATCCAAGCTTAGTGCCAGTGCTCTACGCACAACCAATCAGTTACCAGGGTGCTATGCACTGACCAATAAGATCACTCCTTCATTGTTAGGGGCAGAGTCTATCTGCGGCGCTAAATCCATACAGTGTATCTTCGGACATGTTTCTGTTCCGTTGAAAGTCAGAAAATCGTGGCCCAGAAAAACGCTAATTTCTTGCTTTTCCTTTGATCATTTAACTTCTAAATTTTGGCAGATGATAGACGATACGTTAGACTACAAAATGATGCCAAAAACAGAAATCTGATCATTTTGACCGATTTTGATGATCTGACTTCAAACTCAATTTTCTCGGCTCAGCCATCAGCGACTGAAGGATCCTTTTGTTGTGGCGGGTCACATTTATCTCAGCTTCGCCTCATTGAATGGGACAGTGCCTCATCTTTCCTCTTGTGTGAATCTTGTGCCACCACAACCATGACCATTCACTATTTGTATAGCAATCAACACTTATCAGCAGACAAGACTTGTTTATACTTTTTTAAACATGTGATGATCCATTTTGACAGATACAATTACGTTATAAAAATCATGAACAATGAATGTGCAAAGGGGGAAAAATCAGGAATAAATGTGCCAAGTGGCACTACCACAAAAAAGACAAAGTCCAACTGTGTTGTAAACAAATTTATTGTAACACGTGAAAATGTGTCATGTATGTTGCATTTAAATTTTTTTATCATTCCAAAATATCCTGGATGTGGCTAGCATTACAATAACCACAGACCAAAGACATACATACAGTGTACTGTACATTCAATGTAAGCCGATAAACATAAAAGTCTGTAAAAGTGCATTGAGGTTTCACAGATGACATGCAGCATACTGTCCGAACAAATAGACTGTTTCTGCAATGTTAATACAATTTATGGACGTTTCTTTTCCCACAGCCTAGAACAGTGGATTTGTATTATGCAGTCCTTGGGACTGGCAGTTTTCTTTCATTATATAACTGAACAAAAAACAATTAAAAAAAAATAGAGTGCTAGTACATAATGTTGTCGCCTGAATGTTTTCTTCCTTGTAACTGGAATATTGTTATAACCATGCTCGTTATAAAGGGAGTGCACTGTAACAAATTATACCCTTTCATTCACCTGCTCCCTCAAATTACATCTAAGTTCCTGCAGCACGAATTCACTTTAATTGTCGCAATTGGGGCAATCACGAGCTTTGTTGTTGTTAGGGGCAACTTGAATTTGAAAACAAAGTATGCATGGAATTTAAATTCCATGCCAGAATGGTCTATTTTGAATCATTGGAACTAATTGGAATAACTATGTACCCTGATATTAGAACGTCTACACTGTACATTCATGAAAACATCACACATGCATTTTTTTTTTTAAGTGAATGTACACTGTATTTCACAGGAGGAGCCATGCATATACATGTAATTCAAACTGTTGTGTATCATATCTAAAGCACATGCATCCAAGTGTACATTGTATGTACATTGTACATATATATAAACCTCTGATTTGATATACAAGTGTGTATCTATAATACTTAAGAGAAGAAAAAGTCAGACAAATCAGTTCTCATCCAAACAGAAATTAATAATTACACATTGAGACTTCCAAATACAGTGTATACATGTACATGGATCCGGGCTAACTCGGCCCACGGGACAACTCGTCCCACCCGTCGAGGGTGGGCCGAGTTGTCCCACCCGTTGGTATCGATAGTGATCGTGAGCGCTCGTCTGTCTTTGAGGTTATTTTGTCTTTGTGACGTCTTTTTTAACCGTAACTTTTATGGAATTGTGCTCAGTGGTTTCTGTAAAGAATATTTGCCAACTTTTGGGGGATACAACGACGTAAAAATGAAATTTCAGACGTTTTTATCGCGGTTCGCGATCCCCATAGGTTCACGTTCATTTCGCGCGGTGGGCTAACTCGGCCCAGCTAAGTTTTAGCTGTTGTTTTGTCAGTAAATCTCCGTAAAAATATCAATTTTATCATGTATGAAGGTGTATTCAGGGTTCCTTCAACTAATTTCATCTTCGAGGGAATTTAATTTTGCACATGTTTGGTGAAATGTTGGATATTTGTTCGCATGATTTCATCTTTGCCGTATCCGCACCGCACCGGTCTCGCCACCAGCAGCTCGCTCACGCATCACTGTGGCAGAGCTGAGCAGCGCCATGCCCATGCCCACTCTCGGCGAGGCACGGGGCGGCGCGGGGCACCCGCGCGAACGGCACAGAGGGAGCAGCCAGCCACTCCGTAAACGTCGCTACGGATACGGGCGGTGGTTGAAATTGGAGGAAAAGGCGTCATTTGCTGCACTTCCTAATTTTCTCGCGTGAGTACTAAATTCTATGCAGTAGTCAGTTGGCATTTTCCTATCCATTGTCTTGAACTTTGAGCTGAGAGCTAGAGAGGGAGCAACTTGTTTCAACTCAACTGTGTTTTGCTACAACGTCGCGTGAATTGGGCTGAGCTGGTGTGCTACCGCCAGCCAATGCCAAGGTGAAAGGGCAAGGGTTTCTGCTAAAGGCTGGGCATGTAGGGGGTTGCTTGACTCTTTTTTTTTTTCAGATTTTTTTTTTTTTTGGTCTTTTATTTTTTTCTGATATTTTTTTTCCAGGATGACTCAATAATATGTATTCCAACCTCATGCAGTTTGCAGTTGTCATTTTGCTGTTTTTCTGTCTATCCCCCAGCATCAGCGTTATTATTATCAATGATTGATACTGAATTAAAACACACACACACACACAACACACACATAAAATAACGATTTGGATGCATGCTGTATTGTTGGCAATTATCACGTGACTCGGATGACACTATTCGCTATGTTGGGACACTGCTCCTTAATTTACGAATATGTAACATTTGTGAAATAATACGAGTTTTAATATGTGAAAATGTCACTTTTTTGTGTCTGAAATGATTTACTAGTACTATGGTGAAGTCGGTTTTCAAAGTGATATTTATTCAATGTACTATAATTGCTAACAGAAATACTGTTGTTACTGCTAATGATTGACAAATTGCCCTACACGTACATCGATATAAATGTTTATGTAAATATGATGATTTTATAGAGATAATTATTACATCGATGTAGGGCAATTTGTCAATCACTTGCATTAAAAAACATCTCGACGGAAGAATTTCATGAATTTGAAGAAATACTGTTATACCGGTACTGAAATGAATGGAATATATAACCTTGTAACGAAAGCAGCAGATAAAGCAATAGTAAATTACATTGTGATCGAAGTACATCTATGTAGCAACCTAACATCACTTTATCATTGAATTGTCATATAGACTGCACCTTGCTACTGACAATGAATACTATTGGCCCTGAAATTAATTTTACATTAGTACATGTATGTTCTTTCTTTCTTTTACGCCCAAGTACCAGGTATTACTTCTCTGGCAGGATAGACCAGCAGTAAACTCTGTGGTCTTGAATTGCATGCAGACTTGTGCAGGATGGATACTGCAAGTAGTAGTAGGGCCTGGTAGGGGAAAATATAGACAGAAAGATCCGTCTGTCCGGAGGACTCTTTTGTATTTTGCCATTAACGCCGTCCTCCGTAGACAGACGGAAGGTTGTAGTACCCATTGCTGTGTGGATGTTCTTAACCACTGTCTCTATGGAAAATTGGGTGAGGTACCTCACCCTTCTCGATTGCGTCTAATTCACGGCCCTAGGTCGGCAAATTTAAACTTGAATAGTTAAATCAACTATTCAAGAACAGACTACACTCACCAGATTAATGAATAATCCAATATTTCCGTCGAATTTTCAACGCAAAACACACATCAACCAGCCCGTCGCGTCGTCACGTTCAAACTGCAGAAACATACAGTATGAATCTATTAGCCAATCACATGCGAGGTAGTTTCTACGTGTTTTTTTTACTTAATAAAGTACCTCGCATGTGATTGGTTTACAGATTCAAAATGGCGACTTACAGCTAGCGAACGGCGATGTTGCGATATGGATAAAATTTCTGCATTATAACCGCGTTACTGTGAGTATTTCGATTGCAAAATGTGAGAAATTAACCCCAAATATTGCTGCATAATGTGTCATATCATGTCAAACTTGTTTAAATGTAAAAAAGCTGTCTGTAATTTGGTTTATCGTAACGTTTTATCTGTGCGCTACTGCCACACAGTAGCTGGCATCATTGACTTCGGTCTGTATACGGAGGGGATCCGTGAAGCCAGACGCAGTCTCCGCGGAACATTCCCCGACGGACAGATACAGACCGATCTTTCGGTCAAGGGAAAATATGACCAGGTAAGCTCTGAGATTGTAATGTAGTGCTAGTTTTGGAACTACATTGCATTAAAGATCAAAAGTGGGATTTTTTTTTTTTTGTAACACCTATAACTTTCGACAAAGCTTAACATTTGCTAATATTTCACATTTTTTCTTACCTGCGCCTAAAATTGTATTATGATGGCCTGCTATTATGTAGGCCCACGGTAAGACAGCAAACTTGAATTTGTTGAGCTTCTTGGCTATTTCATTCTTTTCAATCTCAGATCATTATATTTTGTTCAGTTTGTAATTGTATAGGTTCATAGGTTGACACACATTCTCATTGACCTGTATGCCGTTTCTTTTTATCGCCCTCATTCCTTTCCCATTCATGTGTTCATCCCTTTCACACCACACCTACTCTTTTGTTTAACATTCCATATTAAGTTCGGTAGTCCGAACTTAACTTCCCTTGTCCAGTCGGCCACTACATTGGGATGTTCGACAGTGACATAGAAAAAGAAGAAATAAGTTCTCACCTCAGCTTGTTGACACCTTCGTCCAGTTTATTTTCATTTGTAGTCATAGTGAGTTGGGTTTTTACATTTTAGTTGGTCTCTTCCATTCCTGTTACTCTCAATTTCAATTTCAATTTACATGTATTTTCATATTTCTCATGAAAATAGTACAGACAAAATAAAAATGTACAGCAGTCTGTCTCAGCATGAAGTCAAAGGTGAGTTTAGAATTGGGCTATGGTACTAGAAATATGATGGGGCCTATACATACCAGCAAGTTTGTTCAGCTGCAACTTATACATGGAGAATAAGCTCATCAGGAGTCACATTCCACCAGGGCTCCTACTTAGAACCAGACTGTGTGACCATGGTAACCGGCAAGCTGCCACGTACAAGAATTCTGAAATCAGGTACAATAATGAAGGACTTGTGGAATGTTAACAGGCAGGCTGATCAATACCTGCATTCCTGGTTAGGATGCCTCCGGAGTAGAAGAATAGACAAGGAAAAAAAGCAACAAGTTTACTACCAGGTACCCGATATGCACTTGCGTGCCGTAGCTGCTAATAAGATGTTGCTTTAAGGCTGCGTTCACATAGAAGTATACTATTCGGGTATTCGGGCTCGTTTTTCGAGGGCACGCGAATAGCTTGAATCGAACGATAGGATTTCCTCACACTGGTTCACATAGGAGGGCACTATTCGAAAGTACCGAATAGCTGCGAAAAGTATAGCAAAGTGGGAATCGAGCTTGTTCGATTTTCTTGCAGCGTATACCGTCTCTCGTTTATGAAATAATGACACTTTTGGTCTGGATTTGCCCTTTAGCAAAAATAAGCATGTAGACTGACATTCTGATGCAGTTTAGAAATTGTTAATAAGATTTGCTGGGATGTAGGAGGAAGAAATCCTCACTGCATGGGATGGTGAGTTGACGGTGCGGGTGATGGTGTACTCTGTGCCCGAATAGCGAATAGCGAATACCAAATACTTCTATGTGAACGCAGCCTTGCGTTCACATAGAAGTATTCGGTATACGGTATTTGCTATTCGCTATTTGCTATGCGCCGTCAAGTCGACCCAGTACACCATCACCTGCACCATCCGGATTTCTTCCTCGTACACAACCATTCCAGCAATCTTATTAAAAATTTCTAAACTGCATCAGAATGTCAGTCTACATGCTTATTTTTGCTAAAGGGCAAATTGAGACCAAAATCGTCATCATTTCATAAACGAGAAATGGTATACGCTGTTCGAAAATCGAACAAGCACGATTCCCACTATACTATTCTATGCTATTCGGCATTTTCGAATAGTGCCCTCTTATGTGAACCGGTGTTAGGAAATCTTGTCGTTCGATTCAAGCTATATTTGTGTGCCCTCGAAAACGAGCACCATATACCCGAATAGTATACTCCTATGTGAACGCAGCCTAAGACTGTAAGAGTATGTTTGAAAGAAGGTGGTGCGGTGCAGCATATTGGGAAGTTCATTCCAATAACTAGGCCCATGGTGAACATAGGCCTAATACACAATGGATTTTTTGTTTTGTTTTGTTTTATTGTTTTTTTGCGTAAAAAAAAGAAAAAGAACTTGACGGTTGGCCATTATCGTGCAGGTACAGGTGGCAGAGGATTTTTCTCTTGAATTAGGGTAAGGATTCCCATGGCAAAAATGGCAATGTCATCAAAACAAAAACAATTCCTTTTTATTTTTGAAAGTACACACAAAAGGTAGGCCCTACAATCATAAACAAGGCCAATCTAGCTAGCACTACATTTCATTACCGGTTTCATGATATCAACCATTCAACCAAACCGTCCATATCTACAGGTCAAATAACTGACCACTGGATATCAAACAATTTATTAATTTCCACGGTAATGCCCATAAACAGACTCACCCCTTGACTTTTGCTTCTTTGTTTTTATTAAGAAAAAAGGTAACATTTATTGGACAGAAATAACTTTTGAGTAGAACGCAGATCTATACATAAAATCAGCAACAACAACAGCAACAACAAAACATTTAACAGTTGAAATCAAATGCATATATTGACGTTCATGTAGTTCACATCGAATGATCTGCTACATAATTTGATTTCTTCTCTACTGGGGATACGGGTACGGAGTGGCTGGCTGCTCCCTCTGTGCCCCGCGCCGCCCCGTGCCTCGCCGAGAGTGGGCATGGGCATGGCGCTGCTCAGCTCTGCCACAGTGATGCGTGAGCGAGCTGCTGGTGGCGATACCGGTGCGGTGCGGATACGGCAAAGATGAAATCATGCGAACAAATATCCAACATTTCACCAAACATGTGCAAAATTAAATTCCCTCGAAGATGAAATTAGTTGAAGGAACCCTGAATACACCTTCATACATGATAAAATTGATATTTCTACAGAGATTTACTGACAAAACAACAGCTAAAACTTAGCTGGGCCGAGTTAGCCCACCGCGCGAAATGAACGTGAACCTATGGGGATCGCGAACCGCGATAAAAACGTCTGAAATTTCATTTTTACGTCGTTGTATCCCCCAAAAGTTGGCAAATATTCTTTACAGAAACCACTGAGCACAATTCCATGAAAATTACGGTTAGAAAAGACGTCATAAAGACGAAATAAACTCAAAGACAGACGAACGCTCACGATCACTATCGATACCAACGAGTGGGACAACTCGGCCCACCCTCGACGGGTGGGACGAGATGTCCCGTGGGCCGAGTTAGCCCGACCCCATGTACATCTATTTACAAACAGGAATAAAGTATCTTAGAAAATGGCAGAATTTTATCCGAGTATATAGAATGGCCTCAATCATTATCTTACAATACATTATCTGAAAAATGCATACATATATTCAAAATACTTCAAATACAGAGCCAACTTTCTCCTTATTGATGTAAAAAAGAACATGAAATATTTACCCTGAGAAAAATCAGTGAAATATTTAAAACCGTCATGCCTACATAAGATGTAATTTCTAATCTTTCCTGAATAAACTCTACCCTGTTACAAGAATACCAATGTGCACTTTACAATGTCCCCTACTGAATTGCTCTACACCTGTTAGACCTAATGTTGTCTTTAAATAATGATTTAATACTCTGTACTAGTCATTTTAGCAAGACAATTATGCTGCCAACACATGCATTTAAAGGAAACTCTACTCCATATTCACGTTGACAATACAGCGTAATACAAAGAACACAGAGATGACGGGAAAGCCTTGTTCGACTCGAAGAACATAAAGGCCTGAATTCACAAAAGTGGTTTCAAATGAAACAACGGTTTCTACAAACCATGGTTTTTAGAAACCGTGGTTTCGAGTTTGTGATTCACAAACGGTGGACTCAAAAAAACACGGTTTCATTTGAGTCCACTGTTTCAGACCACCCCAGACAGTTGACTCAAAATCGTGATGTAGAAGACTGCGGAGAAACCGTGGTTTCTGCCGAAACCACCTTTGTGAATCGCAAGTTGAAACCATGGTTTCAAACCCGAGGTTTGAAGCCATGGTTTCGAGCGAAACCACTGTTGTGAATTTGGGCCAAAGAGATTGAATTTTAAAGTTTATTAAATACCTTACTGACACAGATCATGAACCAAAGAATCACACATTCACATCACAAGGTGATGATGTAATTGTTTCACAGCTCCATCATTGGTGTGAACATACAAATATGAGATTTTTTGTTGTTTTTTTTGGTACAATTTCCAAATTACAATTCACCCCAAATCATCACTGCTTTTTCATTCCATCTTCGGAATCGTTCGATGTGATGGGCACAATATATCTTCGCTTTGATTTCTAATCAACCTCCCCCGCTCCCTGCGTGGATGTATGTGACCGCCCAGCTCAAAACCCACAAAAAGTTGCAGATTAGCATTCTCTCCAATGAAACATAATAATTATGTCATTTGGGCTGACCAATTCAATTGTTTGAAGTTTGTCTTTACCTGGGAGAGTAATCTTTTCTCCGAGTGTCAATATTTGGCGGGGTAAAACAAAACAAAAATCTAGATATCAGCAGTTTTTCTGGACCATATTTTTTTCCGACAGGCGCTGCTTTCACTATGAAATAGAACATGTTTTCATTGATACTGCTGCACAGCACGCCTATTTACAAGTGACCCTAATCCTTATTAAACCCTCTTTTTTCACTTTTCTGTGAAACTGCATCTCCTCTCTTATTTTAACCACTTTTTGAATCGGTTAGGATGGTCCAATCTAACTAAGTTATCATTTTAAAGCTTAGAGCTAATACTCTTTTGAACTTCATAGAAAAGTGGAAATTCATTTGGCATACTTTTTATGGGTTTCGAGCTGGGTGGTCACACTATAGTAAAGATTTGTGCTGAAGCTGATGGGAGAACTATAAGGCTACCGTGCTTGATATGATTGTGACCTACTGTATATGTACATTAATGCTCTCTTGATAAAATATGTATGTAAAACACATACCTCCATTGAATCTTATTCCTTTGAAACTTCTATTGTTGTCCTTGCTTGATTTTACTCGCATCTCTTGAGATCAGCTCCAATAATGTGTGGAGAGTTTCTCTGACAATATATTACGACCGTTCTTGGGACTTCAACAAGGTATAGACACTCTCAAAGAAAGACAAACAAAACAGTGTGCATCTATTTCCAAGAAATTGAGTGTGCATCTAGTAATCTTGTCAATTCATCTGATTTTTCACTTTCTTGACTATAATGTCTCTAGCTTCATCAGGGTGAAAAGGTGAAGGGTCACAGTTGATGTGAATGGCAATTCCTTTGGTATTAAAGAAAGCCATACCCAGGTGAAATGTAGTAGCAGCTACAGTAACAAAACCACCCGGACATCACAGAGTGCCGACGTGTTACCATGACTACGCCTTGGATCTACTACCGCCGTGTTTGCCGTCTCAGTTGTGAATGGAGACAAGACATTTGAAATTCAGTGTGAGGCAATTTTTTCTTTAATTTTCCTCTCTCTTCAATAGCAATTAACAATTTGCAAAATGACATGCACATGCTGTAAATGCAAACACTCCAAGAAAATGCATCAGTCAGTGTTTTGCGAATACAGGGTCTGGAAAATTTGTCACAAGAGTTTAAATCGCATCCCATTTACATCAATTCTTTAAAAAAAAAGTTCAATGTGTGGTTTGTGCATATTAAGCTTCACAACCCTGTGTTTTCCTGAACCCTAAACAAGACATTAGAGCCTCTTTCTGTTCCATAATCTCTCAGGCTCATTTAAGAAGAACAAAGGATACACTTATTTGCTCTTTCTTTAAAGCTTGGTCATTCTTGATGAGCGTAAAAAAAGAATTTTTTGTGGTGTAGCAATTTTTGTGTATTTCACGCAAACCAGAAGCTATTGTGAAAACAAAAGCATGCAAATACATGTACATGTACAGTATGTTTGCATGCCATATGTTCCAGTATAAAGTAATTGTCCTGATTTCGCAGAATTTTGAGCATGTGAAATTCATGTTACCCAGCCGAGCGTGAAAAATTACTCACACAAAAAATTCCACTTTTAATACAGTACGATAATACGCCTCGAGCATCACACCTGTCCTTTGCTTCAATATGAATGAAGACAAAGACTGGAGAGGTAATCTGTGTGCTTGATTTCTGGTGTGCACAATTGTACATGTAGGTATTGCATATACTTAGTAGGCCTGAAGTCTTCACTTTGGATTGCGGCAGTGACACATCCTACTGTCCCATCATCTACCACAATGTTTGAAAGTTTGACAGGAACAGTAAAGACAAAACTGTCACAGGTCCTGGGCTAGATTTAACCTGTTTCCTACGAGATTCTGAAATCCCCATAGACTTTGCACAGGGTCTACCAGGTTCCCGTGCAGAACGGGTAAACAGCACTGTCAACACCAGTTGTGCACCACACTACATGTATTACACATACACATGACTGAGGCTAGACCTGCAGCCCCTGAATGTGTACTTACTCGTGCTGGCCATGCCTTCTCAAACAGCCAGAGTACCACTCCTTTCCTTCACTCCAGGTTAAATGGTATTGAGAGATCTAGAGGAGAGGGTTCCTCGCTTAAAATGGTATGCACCGATGTGTAGCCTGTCAAAGAAATAATGACTTAAGCATGCTTGTAGAGACACACCATTTGATGAAAAGTGTTCACTTAAACAGCGTCCTGCAGGCCACGTGTTGAAAACCTTGTGTGCCATACTGGCCCTGTTACAGCCATGGGCAAGAATCTCATGAACACTGGCGATGCCACATCCAGACCGTGGTTCTCAGATGCTTGGAGTGAGAATGATGCGAAATACGGTGTAGCATGCACGGATTCCCAGTCATACGTTCTGCGCTGCTACAAATTCTGCGAGTGAGCAACACACCACCGGGTCTCTGTTCAAGAATTCATAGCCTCACACTTGCAATGTAAATGCCCTCTTTTGCATATCACAGTTTTGTATGCCCACTGCACAGCTGTATGCTTCAAGCGAAGAATGGAAACCCGACCTGTCATCAAAAAAGTTGAACATGCAAAGATGGCACACAAGAGGTTAAAGCCTCCATTGATAATGTCTCAATGCACGGAGGATGCTGTTCACCGATGACATCAGTACTCATCGTCGTCTTCGTCTTCACTGTAGTCCTCATCATCGTCCTCGTCATAGTCCAAGTCTTCGGACGTTCCCTCCCCTCCGATGGCCCTGGACACTTGCGGACACTGCATGTTGAATCGTGGACAAATGACATCGTACGTTTCACCTGCATTTTAAGAGAAGGGGGAAGGCCACTTAGTTATCTTTCATAGCCAATGTCTGAGAGGAAGAAGAGAATTTTATGAGGTGGTACGGTCATTTATATATGACTTCAAGCATATCATTTAATACAGTTTCACATTAATAAAGTTAATGTAGTTTCATAGGTGACTACTATACCTTTCTTGCTGTCCATACTTAAATCTTTTAATTCATTGGGTGAAGTTGTGTTATCCAGATTTTTTTTTTTTGTTCAGTGTAAGGGGATGACCATCCTAAGTCATTTACAATTCAACCTTTGGCAGTCATGCATTTACTTTCAATAAGGACCATTTTATCTATCTATCTATCTATCTATCTATCTATCTATCTATTTGTCTATTTCAGCCAAAGCATGCTTCCTTGGGTGAATTAGACAACAGCGAAACAAGAGAAACAACAAGCAGAAAGGCAACAGAAGCATCTTCATGCATGTGAGTCCTGTGCGTGTGTACATGACTGGATGATCACATCCATTCTAAAAGTAATCGCAAAACTTCCTGTAAACTGAGATTTGTATCATACAGTAGCTTTTTCAAAAGTTTGTCTGCCTTAAAAGCAAGGAGTCAACACCAACAACAACAACAACAACAACAACAAAATAATGCCACTATTATGCATCCCTCACCAGATGTCAGGTTGACAAATGTGAAGTGTCCTTCCATAAAGCCCCCCTCACAATCGAAGGGAGTCCAGCTGGCGTAGGAAAAGTTGGTTCCAGGTTTTATGACAGGATACAAACCTGTTTAATAGAAAAAGGAAGTTATTGCCATCTTGCTTCCACAACACATGTTTCTTGGGTAACAAGACTGTTCTCTTCTTAAAACCGTCCACTATTATTTTTATTTTAGTGGCTCAAT
This sequence comes from Diadema antillarum, assembly GCF_040938485.1. Taxonomy (NCBI): domain Eukaryota; kingdom Metazoa; phylum Echinodermata; class Echinoidea; order Diadematoida; family Diadematidae; genus Diadema; species Diadema antillarum. The sequence goes on from NW_027272442.1 coordinate 864,334, forward strand.
TTTTACACAAGCATGATTTGTGAGTATCATGTCACCTGTATAATCAGCTACAAGTCCATCTATACACGTACAATTGTAGATTGACTACAACAGTTGAAGATTATGTACTAATTTGATTTCTTCAGCAATGATAGATATCCTTAATAGAGATAGATGTTAACAATTCTCTTTCTTTTTCCATATACCTTGTAGGTATTAAAAAACTTTAGTCACATGGCAAGGCAACACCCTATGGAATTCCACAGTACTGAGTACGCTGGAAGAGAGCAAATTGACACAAAATGAACCAATAATCTCTGGAACAGTCTATGTTTTACCTTCTTTTCCATATAGAACATATAATTATGTAATTTGAAAAAGGTCAAAGGTCAACAAAAGTACATGTATGTCAGCATTAGTTCTGTGACACACCATTCTCTAGGTAAGGTCTAAATAGGCTTTCAAATAAACATAAGCTACCGACAGTGTACAATAGACAAAAATAAACATGCACTGAGCTATTTCATATCATTTGGAAAGTTATCGAAATGAGAGGATTATTGCGAAACCTTCTTCCAGTGAACCATAGGCCACTATGTACAGAATCTTCAGTGGCCAAAGGGTTAATGTACATAAAAATCCCCATGATCATTTAAAAAAAATGGACATGCCATTTCTCTTGAGTGAGTAATGTGTTTGATTTTGCCTCTCTCAGTTTCTGTCTGTAATATTTTTCTGCTGCTTAAACAGAGTATGTCATCTAATGATGGTAGATAATGCATCCATAATATTCTATAGAAAAGTATGAAAAGCTACTTAAGGGAAAGAGTGTATAAATATTACAATACCTATCACAGCCTCGCCCTTCACCTCGTGGCACTCCCCCACACTGTCCGTGATCTTCCAATAACGACTCTGCAGTTTGCACGTGCCTGCATTGAGATATGAGACATTATGAGAAAACGACGAGATGAAATCAAAGGCATAGCCTTAAAGGGGAAGTTACAATTTACATGTACCTCAAATACACACATGGATCCAGAGTAAGCAGAATTTTTAGTAATTAATGTATACACAAGCAAAGTTTGAGGGAAATCTGACAATCCATTCAAAAGTTACAAATGTTTGAAAGTTTTGGCTATATCCATGTGCCAACACGGCTGGAAATGAAAACTACAATTTGTGACGTAACAGTAAGACAATGAAATAAAGAATACATAAAGAGAACCAAAGATGTTTTAATTATTCCTGCAAAATGAAAGAGCATTTGACGTTAACCTTCGAAAAAAGGGGGAATGTTACCACCACCTTTTACATAAGTCAGTAACAAGACAAAGAAATGTGCACTTTTCATAATGAAAAAAATGTTCTTCATACAATGTATATGGGATAAATTCCCCTTCACATGAGTTAGAAGTGTCTCATTTGGCATTGTGAATAAAGGGGTATTGATGCATTGGGGCGGTACATTTTTGGGGTGATATGGCAGCTTTTCTTAGAGTGTATACACCCTGCATCTCCTAAACCTGCGACTAAAGAACTAGGAACACATGGTTCTATTGGGTATTCCGTGGTGTTTTGGTGACTTATTTTCAATAGCAGAGTCCTGCATGGGTAACAAACAGATTGTTTGGAGTAAACCGTACGGCACAGTTTTGCAAGCCCGAAATGAAGCACCACGCATAAATTTTTCCTTGCACATTGTCTGCCCTGAGAAGAAATTACCATAGCATGTTCATCATTGGTGGTTGTCCTTCCACCTGTGACTCACAATTCTAGTGTTTTCACATTTTTTTGAGAACTTTTTTTTTTAGCTGCAAAAGATACAGATAACTGTAAATTTCACATCAAACATATTGCTGGCTACTCTGTACAAAAATTGTATAAAAGTAAAAGCTACAACAAGTTGACAGTTTGAGGGGAAAATTGGAACTCACTGGCGGAAGGGGCGTTCTCATCCATCGTCATGGAGATGCGGTAGGCAAACAACGTCCTCATTTTGTCTGCCCTGACCTGGCTCATGCGGGGCACAAAGGCCGTTGCCACGGTGACCTTCACATCCCTGGTGACGGCTACACAGGTCGGTTCGTGGTAAAATCTGTTGGAGGGATAAAACACGTGTATGATAATCCAACATTTTTATCTGCAAAGCTTCTGAGTGAGGAAGATGATGATGATCCAAAGCATTTGTACGTTCAAAGAGTTGAATATAAAAATGTTCAAGCTTTCCTTCATTTTTCTTTCATTCTCCCGACCATCTAAGTTTATGAAATTGGAGCAAAGAACACTGGAAAGCTATAATCATGGATGCCTCTACATAGGCTTAATATCAGTATTAAACTCAATATTAAAGTGATATGAGCTCAGGCATGAACAAAAATATGCACATAATGTACTTTACCGTGCATCTTTCCATGGTGAATTACAATTAAGTTTGTGCCACATGCCATTGCAATCACAGAATGCTGCCCCATGTACAAATGTACCAGTATGTAAATCTGCTTTGAGTTTAATAATACTGTGACACAAGCATTATTCCTCTACAATACTACACGTAAATGTAAAAGGACAAATGCTGGGTACACTACAGAAATTTGCAAGCTGGAAAGATGTGAAAGCAAAGCGATGTGGGAAGACTTTTTGCCCCTTGTAAATATGTAACAAAATATGAATTTCAGACAGTGATGCTTGGTAGATATTGTGTAAAATACATTGCTATTTTTCCCTTTTTTGACTGCTTTCTCAATTATTATTTTTATTGTACATTTTGTGGAAAACTGCTCTTAGGAAAGTTCAGACTTCAGTGCTATGAAATTACAACCACAAGCATGAGCAAGTCGCCCCGCCCTCGACCTCGACTTCTGCTACAGAGCCGGTGTTGACCGACCTGAGTATCTTGGAGCGATGGACTATCAATTCCGGGTCCGAGAGTCTGTCGGCCAGTTTCTCCAGCCACTCCATGAAGCTACCGGCCATAATGAAGTAGCCCTCCTGTCGTCTCGACTTGCCGACCTTCGTGATCGAAATTGAGGATATTTGCAGTGAATCTATCACTATCATTAAAGGGGACCTCCGGATGATTTTCAGACTTCTACATGTGAATAACTATAAATTAGTTAAACTGAGCACAGAGTTTCAGAATTTATAGTGATTGGGATGAGAATGTTTTCAAAATTTATAACAAATTGCAACGAGCACGAATGATGACATGGCAGCCTCACCCTAAGAATGCATGAGTTGAGGCTCAAAGAAACAGAACAAAAGAAAAAGGCATGCATAGATTCATCACAGGTGAACTTGTTGAGCAAGCGGTATTGTAATGGAATTACACTGCTACATTTCTGAAATATGTGAGGCTCTGATGTCTGTTGATTTATGTAATACATGATGTGAAATTATGGAAATCGTCTGGAATGCCCCTTTAACACTAAAACGGCATGTTGCCCCAAAACGGGCACAATTTTGTGATTTTGTGTACATTTCATATGGAAAACAGTGCTCTGTCATGAAAGTCATAAAAACCTGATTATTTTTATAATTAATCACTTTCATTGATTAATTGTGTGCTAATCATGGTAGAAAAGTGGTCAGTGACAATTTCCAATGAAAAAACAAAGAAAAAAACAACAACAAAAGTTGAAAAACAAAGAAATACATAAGAAATTCTGAAAACAATAAAATACATAAGAATTGAAATGAGTTTTGGAAATTTTTGTGATGTACAATTGTTGAATATGCTAAAACAGATTTACAGATCAAAAATTAGACTCTCAATGCTTTTTTAATAATTAGGCTAAAGTATGACCTTGAGCTTAATTTGCATAATTAATTAATTACAATTAGCAATTGATTGTTTCAAAAAATCTTATGATACAATTTTGTAGATTATGATGTGGGTCATACGCATGCAAAATTTCATCGCGATCGCACCACCGGGGGGGAATGATGTGAGGGGGAGGGGTGAGGGGTGAGGGAGGGGGTACATCCTTTCATGGACCCATCAGTAATGCACAGTGTGTCTATAGAGTATCTTCTGTCTTGGCTTCAAGCCTGGATACCAACATGTGCACCTGTTCTGAGAAAGAAGGAAGTTGGGACAGTTGGGGGGGGGGGGGGGGGGGGGGAAGGTAGCACAAACTTGGCTCACTCTTCCCAGACATGCCGACCTGCCAAGTGGATGACGGGATGGGTAAGAGGTAACTTGAGGAGATGCCTTTCCAGAAATACCACACCCATGATATATAAGAAGGGCAGTGCAGCAATTCAAGCTAGCTACAGATAGATGTATGTGCTTTTACTTATCTTTGTCATACAAGTAGAGTACACATGTACAAGTTTGTACTAGATACAATCATGTAGTGACTGCAAAGCAAACATACTGAGTCTGGACACTTGTGACTTTGGACCAATACTCAGAAAAAAGTGCTGCTGCAGGGATACACTGTAAAACCAGAAAATTTCATGTGCATTTAGATTTTGCAAGAGCCAAGATAAGTTAAATCGAAATGCATATGAAGATGCTTGTCTACACTATATGCACTGAATGCCAGTGGTAGGTCTTGAGGCTAAAAAAAAGGCTGTCAGCTCCAATTCGTGAAAATTTCATGCCGCTAATATTTCTTGTTTTACAAGTATTGTAAACTGTAGAGGGTTGTCGACATCCTCACATCAAAATCAGGGTGGTACTTGAATACTTGTGTATTATATGCATGCCCATGAGCAAAAATAATTCCTACGATTTTGTAAATCATAGAGGCTTTTATATCTCATCTAAACATGAATAGGTACAGTCTGTACATGCATGAAAGGTTTCAGGGAGCCTTTTGCACAATTAGGTAGACATTTAAGTACAGGTAGCATCTCTAATGTAATGCGTTAGGGTCTTCTACATCATTAACATGACGATGGCATTTACTGGACACCATGGTAGAGGTCTCTATCTCTAGAGCACGACACAACCATCCAGATCTGATGGCATCTGACAACTAGAAAAGCACTCTGAGAGCGCAGACCTCCGCCAAGCATGAAGCTCATTTCCACCACTACACTGATCTTGTTCTTCCATAGAGATATCATACGTACACACAACAACGGTGCTAAAAGTCGCCAGATTTCCCAATATAGAAGCCTTTGTTACGTTATAAGCCTTCAGCTGCACGGCGCGCCTCGCCCCAGCAGAAACTAGAGCACGCACTTTAGTGCGCGCAGGCAAACCTCAAATACGCGCAGCCTGAACTCCAAAGTTCATTGACCCTACCTGCCAAAACATTAAAAATCCTCCATAAATTCCCCAAAAATTCTTGGATCATTACCAAAAGTTAATCGTTTGTTACTTGTGTCATTCTCAATCTTTCCTGCAAGTTTCATCCCAATCCGTTAACTACTTTTTGAGTTATTTTGCACACGGACAAACTAACTAACGAACGAACAAACACACAAACCAACAGTAACGAAAACATAACCTCCTCCCTTGGCAAAGTTAATTAAGCACTGACATCAAGCGCTGTAAAAAATGTCAGACATAAAGTATTGCAAATTGAAAAAAAACACAAAAAAACTGGCAACAATCATGCACATATATGATGTTGAAATGAATGTTCACTACATCTTCAAAAGATAGACGTAAAAACTTACATCGTTCAGATAGTAGACACACCCCCTCTCTAGACCAGGCTTGCTCCTGAGGCAGAGAGCTTGGCCGTAATTCATGTATGGACACCAACTCAGCATGAGGTTGCCCTTTGACACAAGAAGACAAAATTGGAAACAAAAAAAAAGCGACAAAATCGAAAAAGTTCAGCTGATGTTAGATAGTTCTGAACATCTTCCTACCAATCACAATCTACTGTCAACATTATATACACTTGTAAGGGATTACATAGGTATTTCACGTTTTGTCACTGTCACACTGTTACAGTGGTCCTAGACAACAGATTCACCCCCCCCCCCCTCATTCCACCACTAGACATCACAGGAATGCATATCTACAAGTTTTCTTTACAGAAATGCAAATTCCTACTAATCCTAGGACATAAATTACAATGACTCCATCAAATACAGTGTTTTTTGAAGAAAGGTGAAAGAAACACTGTAATAGCTACAGTCACATGATGAAAGTCTATGATTTCTGGCATTGGTACAATTAAAAAACGGAAAAAAAAATTGCATGAAAGGTATCAACTGCCTTGTTACTGGAAATGTCCGCACATTAACCCATTTGAAGACAAGTCCCAAGAATACTTGGGCAAGTGTCAATGGGAAATGCATGTTATAGCAAAATCAGTCCGTCCTCAACGTGTTGATGTACAGTGTTGTTCTGCGATGAATCTGGCATTGCAACATCATAACAAAGTGCTTTGTTGGGCCTCACCCTCATTGGCATGCTGTTCTTGAGGCTGAACCCCAGGGGAACCGCCACCTCCATGCTGAAGTGGTCGTAGACCTCCAGGGTGCCTAGCAACGACCCCTGGCCCAGGAGGACTCGCTGGCCATTGTGGATGAGGAAGGAGCAGCACACCTCCGGAGGAAGGGGGGATTCCCCCATCGAGCACGCCTGCTGAAGCAACGTCTTATCCACTGGACCTGGTGGGTTGGCATTTTGGTTGGCCAATCAGTCGGTATAAAGTGTGTGTATGTATGTATGCATGTATGCGTGTGTGTATGTGTGCATGGGTGTTTTTAAGTGTATGTACAAATGTTTATGAAAGAATGTACATCAAGTGTATGTGTGTATGTTTATTTGTGTGCATTTATGTATGTAGGTCGATGATTTGGTGGGTAGAAAGAAAGAACAAATGGATGGATGAATGAATGTATGAATGAATGAATGAATGACGCCAGTTTCAGCTGTAAAAGTCAAGCAGTGATGTATCAAAACACAGCTTGACACAGATATATGTATTTTAGACAGCTTAATGTGCATATCATATAGAATACAACATAGCACAACCCCAACACAAAATTAAAGAGGGACAAGTTATCTTTATCTGGTGTAAAGAAATTCATCCTTAAGAAGGGTTTTTTCTTTCCTTTAAAAAGCAGTGAAATAATAGAAATTGGTATGAGGCAGAAGTGTACCTAAAAGAATGGATGAGGCTATTGTTAGGCTAAATATGAAAGATCTTAGCTGCTCAGACCTAATTTATTATTACATTGAAAGTGCTTTAATATTCAGCTTGCCTCTACTGTGATTATCAAAGCAGAGTGAATGTGAAAGCCCTCTTTTCCCAAAAGAAACAAATGTTTGTTTAATATCTTCTCCTACACCTTTCCTCTAGACTTTATCTTTTGAAAATAAAGACTGCATGGTACAGCTGTAAATGCATTATAGGTATGAGTTCACTCAGATAAATTCTGTTCAAGTCAAGAGACAGAATGATTAACTGTGACATATATTGCCAGTTTGAATAAAGCCAATTTCTTGCCCTTGCCACCCCACCCCCCCCCCAAAAAAAAGAAAGAAAATAAGAAAAGGGTTCGCCAGTTTTAGTATGAAATGAATTCTACATTCATGATGTACACTTTCGCTTTATTACTGTTAGGAGAAGATGAAAAAAAAAAGACAAGTCAGTGATCTCAGCACACAGTGCAGCGTGAATTCTATTCTGGTTATGCATGCAAATTTACACATCTAACCATCCAAAACACACATGTAGACAGTACACTCTAGATTTAAGTTGGATACTTTTATGGTATACTAGTTGACAGAGACTCCAACCCCAAGCACCTTCTGATCTGGAGATTCTCCCGCCCGAAACCCCTAGCAAACGGGAGACTCCAAGTTCATGTGTGCGAAGCACGAAGTTCCTAGGGTTCTAGATGCTCTCTGGTGCTATCAAAGGCTTATTTTTTGTCAACATACGATAGCAATAAGTAAGAAATCATTTCCAACGAGGAGACACAGAGCCAGGGCGGGAGAAATTAAATCTCAAGCGGGAGAACGGGAGATTTTGCAAAAATGGGTTTTCGGCGGGAGATCTCCGGTCGAAAACAGGAGAGTTGGAGTCTCTGGTGGTTGAGTGCACAGAAATATGAATGATACAACACTGTGAACAATCTAGCATACACAGATTTTGCTAATGACTTGATTCATTTATCATAAATATTTGCTCATAATTATAAACATTAATTTCTGGTAGTTGTAGTAGAAAATAGTCATTACAAATGGTGGCTCGTCTGGTGAACATGTCACTGCACAAAATTTTTGAAAATCTGATTCGAAATATGAAGAGAGGGATAGATTTAAGATGACTACATCACTTGTTTTTAGATGGTTTTGAGACATTTTCCATAAAAATAAAAACAAAGAAAGAAAGAGATAGAAGGTCCTGGTCACCAAAAAAAAAAACAACAACAAAAAAAAAGCCACAACTTAACCTTCACTGCAGAGGCAAATTGTGAGACTCAAAAAAGTTGCTGCTTTTTTTAAATGCTATGTGTGCCTTAATACTGTGAAATATTTGATGGAAGAAGTGGAGAGGTTTATAAGAAGGGAAGGTCTAAAACCGAGAAGTATCATTTTGAATATCTATCATTTGATACAGAAACCCAAGCGTAAACTGAATCATAATGGATAGCTACCACAGAGGTGACTGAGGGTTGTCCGGCATCTTTCTGCCAGGGCGGCCTCGATGCGATTCCACTGCGCCTTCACCCCGGCGTAGCAGTCCATATATGGCCCCCACTTCTCATGCCAAGCCAGAAAATTGGCTTTCCAGGAGTCTTCGCACATCTTCTTTCTGCAAATCCCCCCAACGTTCAAACAAAATTGTAAGAGTCTACAATAAGACAGCACTGCTCCCCATTTACAATAACGTACCTATACTATGGAACTGCCGACCCCTCCTGGTTTGCCCCAGCTGACCAGCAATAGTCAGCAAACGGTATCAACCAGGCACATTATGCCCCACACTTGAATGAATGAACTATGAAACTGCCAATGAATCAGTATCTATTGGTATGAAGTATGGGCTATACAATAAAGAAGCCTGATTATTCAAATGGAAAGGGGGGAAGTGCCATAAGAAACTACAGGAAAATTTTCAAGCAGATTATGCACACATTCAAATGATACAATACTGTTGAACCTTTCAATCTGGATACATATAGCTTTTTACTTATGGATTGCAGAAAATGAATCAGATCATGATAGCATTGATCCCAAAAATTGTATTCATAAGTTGTAATCCCCAAAATAAACACTGAATGCAATAAGGTACCAGACTGCAACAAAGCTATATAAACTATATCACAGCAGTTGACCCATGCACATTAAGACACAGGATGTAAAAACAGACATCAAACTACACAACATAGGTCTGTTTTCGTGAAAAACAAATAAGTGTAATGAAAGAGTCTATGTCATGTTAATGCTAACTGCAGGTGATCACACCATTATGACTGAATTAAGGGTTGAGTGGAAGGCGGACTCTTACTCTTCGTCTAGCCAGATCTGGGCACAAAACTTCTTCCACAAGTGCTCGGAATCTGAGAGATGCCGAAGTCGCTGGCAAACACACGAGACAGATCTAGAGAAAGAAGAAATGCAAGAACAGCATCTTGATAACTTGGGTGATCCAATCTATAAATTATCATTTTTGTTTCATCATCTCTACGGGGTGAAAAATGGCTAAAAAACAAAATGACAAGAAGAAATAACTTTGGCATTGGCAATTTGAGGGTTAGAAAAATTCAGTTCAAAGTAGAAGTCGACGACATGCCTCATTAATTTTGTTATGCTCGTTAGGAGATCTGTGATAACTTTACTTTATCACCTCCAAGATATCTTCTAAAGAGTGAAAATAAATAATGGATAATGGAATCATCTTAATCAGAAGTCATTACAAAACACTGTGAAAATGTATAACAATACAAACCATTTCAAACTGCTAAACCATCTTTGCACAGGACACTGACTTGCGATGAAAAAACAGACAAACATAATGTAGAAACAAACACGTGGGTCTCATACCCGACTAAGAACCGCACATCAAGATGATCCAGAATTTTGATGAGTAGCTCGTCAGGGAGCTCCAACATACTTGATGCTGTTGCCATGGTGATTAAGCACTTCCAAGTTGTCCCCAGATGATCACAAAACAGTAATCTTGCAGCAAGGACAACCCTTACAACAGCGGACTGCAAACAACATTACATGAGCCATGGTGAGATTACATGGTAGTTAATAGTGAGTTTTACCTCCATACATATTTCAAAAGATTAGGGGGACAATTTTTTTTCTTTTCCTTTGTTTTTGTGTGTGCAAAATAGTATTCATTTGAATATCCAAGCACTTGTCAATATTAACATGTATTCCTATGCTTAGTGAGCGATCGCTCTATCTTTCAATAAAACATCCTCATTAAAAAATACATAATATGCTATGCCCATACAACATATTTGTGGGACTTATAATCAAAAGGATTGTGTAAGAAAGGCAAGAATGACAGTCACAAAAACCCACCACTAGGCCTACTGTAAAATGCAGTTCCATATCAAGGATTAATAACAAATTAACAGAATACAACATATTTCAGTTCATGAACACTTATTACTCATGCACTGGCTCGTTGTCTCGAGCCTTTGTGCTTCCTTCACTTGCCGAGGCGTAGATCGATCATTCTAACCTTGCATGTCGATATTAATCATGAATGTCCAATCATGTGCCGACTTCTACCAGCCAATCATTGGCATTGGATCAGGTTGCATCACACGAGCGCTGAGTTTATATCGAGATATGCTTGACCCAGTATTTTATTCACCTTGAATAATTGCACAGTGATAATCGATATGGAACTGGAGACTGGCACTGGAGTGTTTATGCTCACCTGTACCTCAGCTGGCAGGATCTTTAGTAGGCCTGACTATGGTATGGGCTGGTATCAGGAATCAAGATGTTGTGCTGGACCTTGGCCCTCTAAGAAGGTTTTAACCTGTTAGTTACCTGTGCGGCTGTTACCCTACTGGGAGCTGGTACGCGGCCCAGTCACTGCAGGGTATCAGATGTGCATCGGGTTATGATGGCAAGACACCAACCAGTGAGTGTGATAACAAAGCTCCAAAACCTTGGAATAACATGATCAAGCTCATAATATAGTTATATCATAGTACCGGTTAACCCCGGGACGCTCCGTATACACATACACACTGCGTGTTGGGGCTGGTCGTAGTTAAGTACCGGTATGCTCAAGCTGTGGTTGATTAGAGGAGATACAGGAGTAAACATCAATTACATGCCAAACATTTCGCAATGCGAGAGCTGTAGCGCCCATAGACTATTAATATCCAGCGCAACGTTTGCTTGAATCATACAGTACATCACTCTTCTTATCACTCCTTTCATATTAAACCTACATGTAGCTACCCGGCAAGTACATACGCACTCTACCAGTCCTCCACTTGCTAAACTTCGTTTGAGCATGGTGCATGTTTACATAATTATCATGGTAATCATACATGTAGATCACACTGACACAATAAAAGCAGAGCAACACCAGCATACCACTGTCACTAAAATAGAACTCACCGATCAGGGCCAGAGCTCCGACTGAGGCCACGGATTGTTGACAGGTAGGATGCCGGATGGTATGGTATGGTTGGGGCACCACCTATCGACAGGGCACCTTCCCATCGACACCCTGCGTATCATGGCTGTTTGCGTATAGAACAAAAAAGTACGCGCGGGATTAAGTGTCATTAGCTATAAAAACAATAAAAACGAAGAAACGAAAATCAAACTCAAACAAACCAAGCTAAAAATTACACATCCGATCAGTAACGACGCATGGCTGTGAAATTCACGTGTATTACCTATGGCCTGTGAAATTCACGTGTATACCTATGCTGTGAAATTCACGTGTATACCTATGGAGGAGAGGGGGTGTCGATCGCAAGGTTCCCTTTTTAGCTGCGCGAAGAAAACGGAACGCACGCACTAAAATTGCGCTATTTTAAAACGGAGATTCATAATCAACGAGACGGTCACGACATTCAAAACTGCAGTATTTATGGCATATTTGAGGTAAGAATTAGGCGGATTTGTATTATATTTTTAGAATAAACAAGCTACAGATCCTTAGGGTGTCGATACGTGGTACCCCCAACCCTACACCAATCAGTAGGCCACTCCGATCCGGGCACTGCGAATGCTACATTGATTGTACTGTACGTACATTGTACATCTATACAAACAAGAGAGGCCAAGCGTGTCTCCCTCGCGCATCCAAGTGCGTTGCCTGCGCTGCGCCTGTGTTAAATAACTGCACGATGTCGATGGCTGGCAGGTGTTCCTCGTTCATAAACGTCGTCTCAATACGGGACGGGGAGGAAATTGCAATGCGGCTAATGCTGGTATGAAGTCAAGTATCTCTGTTACTTGATTAGTGTGTGCTAGAATATGAATTCCTTCGCTTCCCAGCCGATGCTGCGTACAATTCGCCCTACAGAGACAGCAGCGTGCAACTGAACTCCCCCTCACATCTCATGCACACATCACACAGCATAAGGACATACAATTCCGATCTTGCAGGAGCTCTGAGGCCAGGGGGCTAGGACTCCAGGGACTTTCCCCTTTGACAGCTCCCAGCCAGGTCTCTCCTAGCAGCTAACTTTGGCCACCTCCCATGCTTTATGTCTGTGCATGCATGGACCCATGGTGCATGTATTCTGGGGACTCGAATCAATAAAACCAAAGCCTTTTCCCCCTCCCCTCCTTTTCCCCTCCCCTCCCCTCCCTTCCGATCCCCTCCCTAATTCCCCTCCCCTCCCCAGAACGATCCACCCCCTCAAGATAATTACGATGGAATATCTAGGATGATCTGAGAACAAATAATAATGTTTAAAAATCCTTTGAGCTTTAGTCTTGGCCCACTTAGAATTCATAAGTATACGACAAGAATTTATCACCAGTATACCTGGTAGTCATTTTTGTATATATTATGATTGAAATCCGAACGACTTTTCGTCATTTTTGTCTCAGAGATACTCTGGCCTTGGTTCTCTTTCGTCAGCTATCAACAATACATGATGAATGAAACTTGTTCTCTATACCCGAAGAAGAGATACAATGTACACTAAATACGTTTGTTGATTTATTCACATTACTATAGGCATAATGCACTGGATAATACGAGTGTGTTGACTGAAAAAAACTGAAGGAACTGTACTTATAGCTCTTGATGATATTCTTTTATTTTGTATTTGCTTATTGCCAATATTATGGCAGCTTAAGCTAGTTATCTATTTTCCCTGGGGAGGTTAAAACAGTTCCTATCCCTTCCTTTTTGGGGATAATGAAATTTGTGTCTGCAATGAGCCGATGACAATGTCTACTTTAGTATTAAGAACAACGTTCAATATTATGATAATTCCAAGAAAGCTATAAACAAACAAGTATCTCAAGCCAGAAGAGCGTTACTTGTATATAGCAAAACTCGATGAAAAGTAAAATTTTACCTCTTCTTGTTCTCGATTGACATACAACTATAAGAGCTATTTGAACATTATTAAATGTCCATTTTACTCTGATTAATACGGCAGTGAAATTTGGGGTTTTGAAGACCTCGCCCAAATTGAGACTTTCTGTTGTGGATATTGTAAGGAACTGCTTGGAAACGAACTCCGAATTGCGTGTTTATGGACAGTGAAATAGGTAAATATAGTTTTAAAGAAACCGTGGGGATAGGCTTGTTCACAGTGAGTTTTCCCGGCCAGTTTCGCACTTTTGTCAGTCCAATTCCTTATATTGCTGCATTCAATTTAGCAAATTTTAGCGTAGATGACATGTTCGGTATTTTTATTTTATGATCTCTTCATTCAAATTCATTTTGGAGCATTCAAATTACCTTTAACCTCATTCTAATTAACACTTTTTCAATTGAAATTCGTAAGACAAGTACCATTTCGTTACTCGTTCATTCAATTTAGAATGATATTGGTTTGTTTTGGTTTTATTTCCCGTCATAAAAAGGCGTACAAATAAAATAACTTTACAAATATACAGAGATTACAGAATGCAATGTTATACAAACATATACAAATAAGAGAAAATTGATATCATTTAACAGTAAGAGTAGGCCCTAGGAGTTTACAAACAGAGAACCTAAACAATAATAACAAAGACAAAGTAATAGATGAGATAGATGAAAACGGCTGGAAAACCCATATTCAGCGACACTGTTGTAGAGTCACTGGTCTTAGAGTCACTGGTCTTCCATGGGGACCAGAAGAAGAAGAAGAAAAAGAAGGAAAAAAAAATGATAGAAAAGAGGGGGAGGAAAGGGGGTCGTATCGTCTTGTAACAACAATAATAATTTTCAACATTACCTTCTTATTCAAATTAAAGGTCCATAAATTATATGCAGATCAAAATAATCATTAATTATGATACAAACATCATACATACAAATCTTTGAATTGTTCATAAAAAATAAAACACCATTGAGTCTTATTCAGTCTAATTATTTAACAATGATCGCTTAAATGTTACAATTGTTAGGCAGTTGTTGTATATACGAATACAAATGGGAAGACCATAATTATGCAACTTTATACCTCTATAAAAAATAGTCACGTGATCACGTATATGCTGCGCTCGTTCATTCGAATTCATTTTTGGGGCATCCAGTTTAACATCTTTTGCAGTCAATTTAACACACATGTTTATGCTTTGGTTCTTTCTTTATTTTTTTTCAACATATAGTTATTGTTTTGTAAGCATCATTACATTTCATATTTTCGTATTTATGTTAGAGATTTTGGCAACAGTTTCTTTCTTCTTTTTTTTCGATGTGCTTATTGAGTCTTCAAATCCGAAGATAGTGCATGTGGCCACAACTTATCAGGCCGTTGAGCGCTTTGTATTCCGAATGTGTCGTTCTAGGAAGTCGAGGTTATGATCATCAATGTTCCTATAATTCTTTCTCTGTCTTCTTGAGATATACGTCTGTATCTAACTTGTGCTGTCATGACTGTAAGAAGAGGAAGTTAATCTGTAGTATTGGTACATGTAGGCCTATGATGACATGTATGACAGAAAAGGGGCGTTACAGAACAGCATGCCAAACTCGAGTTATATAAATTTATATAGGGTCAAAAATATGATACTTTTACTGCTTAACAGTATGTCGATGAAACAAAAAGTCACATAGAAATACACGTTTAAATATTCTCATCTTTTCAAAAGAGAAATAACATGACAGAAATTAATTTGAGTGACAATGTTTGAAATTTGACTGCCCATTCGCGAAATTGAATGACTCAAATACCCCTTCGGCGAGTGATGGCGAATTTGAATGATCGTAGATTACCAGCCAATTTGAATGCCCTTTTTACGAATTCGAAAGCCATATGTGCAAATTTCATTGATCGGAATTCTAAATTGAACGCACAAGTTGCAATTTTGAAGACAGACTGTGCAATTACGAGGAGTTTTACAAAATTGAATGAACCTTCTGTCAAATGGACTGACAAAAGTGCGAAATTGGCCGGGAAAACCTATAATAATCATAACATGTCAAAGATAGCACATGTTCTGTACAATTTTCATTTTTTTTATCTGTAAGGCGAGAGAATTCTATGTCGTGATCATTACAATAAACAAGATATTTTTGACAACATGTCTCATGGAAATTGTGAACAATCAAACATCAAATCCCACTCTTTCTGGCTTTACTTAGTTAGCGACAGATTACATGACATTAAAGGTCCAGTTTACCCATGGGAGCAGTGATTTAAAGAATGTTCAAGATATCACATTTGATGCATATGTATAGGTCTGTTGTATCACAAAACATTCTACTATATAAAATTTTCGCAATAAAGCGTAAAACATAAGGAGATATCAGCATTTTTCTCAATAAACCATAACTGTAGACGGTTTAGTCTGGAAGCATTCTCATTATAACTATTGTTCACATTTTATGTATTTAACAATACTTGACATTGATTTACGGATTCAAATTTTTATAGTGGTTTCATCTATCACTAACTCACATTTTAGAACTATTTTAAAGCACTAATGCCAGGTTTTTGTTTTATCTGCAAATAATTATGCCTTTAAAAACAAGAGTGGCGCACTAATGATGTATAGATGAACATTCCCAATGTTTGAACTATTGAATTTTCAAGCAGGAGTTCCATGTTTGAGAAATATTTCGAACACTTGAATGATTCGCAGGCAAAACAATATATGCAAATTCCGTTGTGCTAATCACAATCAATCACATTACCAATTGTTTCTGGAAGTTATAATCGAATTACTAGACATGAGAGATTTTGTACACATTGCATAGAGGATAATATTGGAGATGGATTTCATCACCTTTTTCAGTGCAGCCTCTTTGATGAACAGCGAAAGAACTTGTAACTTAAAAGAATATAATTACTGGAAATACCCAAAATTAAGTTGTGAAAAGAAAACAGACAATTTGACCAAATTTTGTAGTTATTATATTATTATGATGACACATGTGTTTAGATTATTGGTTTCTATTTCGTACCTTTCTTAGTTACTACATTAGCTTTTCTTTTTTTTACAGGCTGTGCCTTCTTTACAATCAATTTTTAACATTTCTTCTCACTCTCCCCTCTTCCTCTCCATTACTCTTCCTCTCGCTCTCGTCTCCATATTTCCTTCAATCTTTGTTCCCCTATCGTACGTATATAATTATGTCTGTATATCCTCGCGTTTTTCTAATTTTCCTTTCCTTTTTTTTTCTCAAATATGACGTCACTCGTATTTCTTTTATTGTATATTGCTAATTTGTATATAAGGGTTTATTGCCACTTGGTGTAATATCAGATGGTCTACTTTCCAGTTCGTCAAACACCACTACAGCTAAACTCATTTGGTCTAGTATCAATTTCATCTAATGCCCATTTGGTCCAATTCTCACTTGGTCTAATGCCCAGTTTGGCTAATTATCGTTTCGTCTAATAACCAGATGGTCTAATTGCAATTTTTCATCCTTGGATTTTTTCCCATTTTGTCTAATAAACTGTGGGTATTAGATGAAATGGGCATAACCCATATGGAAGTAGACCAATTGGTAATGGGGCTATGTTTGGCAATTGGACTATTAAAATGGTCATTAGACGAAGTGGTTGTAGACGAAATGGGATCAGACCAGCTGGGCTGAGACTAAAATTTTAATGCCTATTAGACGAAGTGGCAGTAGACCAAATGACAGATCACATTCCATCCAATGTCATGAAGCATTTTATAGAATCACCAGCCCTTGCGTGTACTACAGTATATGGCTGGTCAGATATTCCAATAATTTTATTTGAAGTTTTCATCTCTGTTGTTGTTCTTCTTCTTTATTTTATTATTATTGTTGTTGTTGTTTAGTTTAGTTTACTTTTGTTTTTGTTTTGTTTCTTTTTTTACATGTCGAACCCTTGACACCTTGCATCTAAAATACAAATCGAGTGATGGCGCTATTACAGGGAAAATGTTTGGAATTGATCTCCCTCGCCCGGCTAGCGTTGCCAGATGGTGATTTCGGTAACCAATAAGGGTGAAATTCGGTGAATTTTGGAAACCCTTGGTGACAAAATTTTAGCCTGGCAACCAAATCAGTATTTGGTGATTTTTCGTAATTCTTCGGTGATTTCAAGACCAAGGGAAAATAATAACAATAAATAAAAAAAAGAAAATGCATTTTCCCCAAAGTTCTCCACAAACTACATCGCAATTTCCTTTAGAAACATAACATGTGCGTCTTCTGTCACCAAACACACACACACACACACACACTCTCTCTCTCTCTCTCACACTCACACACACACACACACACACACACACACACACTAACACACACACGCATAATTATTGAGTACTATGCATTCACATTTTGTACACGTTTTGCATGTATTGTGCGTGTACGACGTGTGGATGAAACATTTTGAAACGAGACTCGCATGTCATGCAGAGAGTGCTTGACAGAGTTTCATTGACATGATCGTGTTTGTCTTGTAATTGAATCCTCAATTACATTTTTTTTCAAATTTGGTGATTTTTTTAATGATCTTTGGTGATTTTTTCACATGCCTTTCCGTGATTTTGTTCCGTTGGGACCTGTTAACGCTCCCTCGCCAGCTAGCTTTCTATCGCTGCCCTCCTCACACACCCACAGGAGAGCCTCCCGGCTCTCTCTCCTATTTTATTTCTCTGTGTAACCATGGATCTACAAGCTCCATGGTGTAACCATGGAGCTACTTGCCATGGCGTATAGTGAACTCTCCTTTTCTCCATTTTCTATCTTTCATTATAGTCTGCTCTCTTACTGACAAGTCACGGCCAAACAGTGGCATTTCGCAGTAAATGGTTTATTGCTAAATCGCCTGTTATTGATTTCGTGAAGTATGGGCGTGCGCTGTGAAACATGGTTAGGATAGTTGGAGAAAGGAAGAGAGGCGCGGGGAGCGGGGAGGAGGGGGAGGCCAGGGAGGGATGGGGGGGGGGGGGGTAGGGCAAGAAGGGGTCTTGGGCAATAAAGAAGGAAAGACGGAGAAAATCAATGATTGAGTCGATAGGACTTAATGGCCGGTGAAGCGCATAAATAGACGTGTCGATAGATCACAACGCGCTGTCGTGGAGAACAATTATTATCATACACTAGCTCACCCGTCTTCCTCCCTCGCGACCGGGTACGTTGCAAACGGGCCACTAAAAGTTACGTTCTATATTATTATAAGCCCAAGCGAAGGAGCGGACACTACATCACCACTATTAGATCCATCCTCTATGTAGCTAAGCAAGTGGCGATTGCCACAGAGTCCAGAAGCGCACGTGATTATCTTCGATGATCACCTCGATGTTATTCGGTTTCGTACGAAGAGGGAGCCTGGAGCATTTGAGATAAGGGCGGGCGGCCTCAACGAATCGACTCATGGAGCGCGGAATATCTCATTACGAATGCGAGAGGGAGAGAGGGATGAAAGTACGGGACACCGCGATCTTTCATTCGTTGACTTCTTCATCTGTGGCTTCGTCTAGCTCTAGTTAGTCTGCGCAGACAAACCGTGCAGTCTGATTCACTGTGACGACAGAGAGCATCATGGTAGCATGATATAATACAATTTCGCAGTTCTCCGGCAGAACTCTCCTGTTTATTCACAACGTTGATCGTGCAAATCATTATGACGTGGATTCTCTTCTTTGCTTCAGGGCGGAGCTTCTGTCACGGAGAAGCGTGAACTCACCTACATAGCCACACACGAGCTTGTAGCTGTAAACATCGTCTGCTTATGCGACAAGCGCATGAACCAACCAGTCTGCATTCATCATACATGATTTTTTTCCTTCTCCCGTTGACATTTGCCGTCATCTGCTAGCGGCTTCGCACTGGATGCTCTCTATCGCTCGTGCAGCATATTTTCGATCAACCAACTCGACGATCATCCCCCAAATCGCGACGTTCCGCGACTACCCAGCATTTGGCAGCGGTTTCTCCCGCTGTTCCTTGACCTACATATCCCAGTACACCATACACCGCTATATTATCGTGAATACACCGCTATACCTCTCATCAGCCAGGGATAGTATCTCATTCATCAAAGCACTGTGTATTGACAGTCATTAGTATTATTGTATTGCTGTTTCTCGAGACGACAATAATAATGCTCAGCTTCGACTCACTAGACGTGGACAATGACAGGATTCCCGATGAAGACTACAAGCCGGGAAAGCGCTTCGTGTCTACCAACACCATCATCACTGCAGTGGGACTGGTCGTGGTGCTGGCCATCGTTGTGGGGCTGCTATGCGGCCTACTGGGAGCAAAAAATAAACGCGATTGCCAAGCAACGTGAGTGTTTGTGTTTAATCCGTTTTGACAGGAACACATGTTGATTCTATTCTTGTCCATGATTATAGTATTAATTTTAGCACACTCACTCAGCGCTTTATTTTCTCTTCTCAACTCTTGTCTTGACTTTACCTCATGAATGGCTGTGTTTGTAAACATGTTTACAATTTACATCATGATGATCAATCTAAATATCCATCAGTCATAATAAATTCCCACAGTGTACATGTATTTCTCACGTCGATCCTAGCATGATGTATACATAATGTGCTTTCATCACCTGACCACGTTATATTTGCCCCAGTCTGCTAATGTAATAAGCATTCTCTTGCATTTATACACAGAACGACTAAGCCTCACGCGCTAGGCGTAGTACTCTCACGCGGCGGGGGTGGGGGGGGGGGGAGGTGAAGGGGAGTCTTTCTTACGCTTACACCACTTGGCACGTTTTTTTCCCCTCACGCCTGTGTATATATTATAGAACATGGCATTGGAGTTTAAGGAAAATCGGGCAATCTCTTCAAAATTCATGATTTGTGTTCAAAGTATCGATGCCGCCATCGCAGGCTTAGAAAGCTCAATTCCAATTCGTGATGTCAAATCGTAGAACAATGATATAAAGAAAAGAGAATGTCACGACAGCACATTTCCATTTTCCATCATAATGAAAGAGCGCTTGTCTTACTCTTTCGGAAGGTATTGTTACTCTCAAGACATGCCTGTAACGAGTGAAAGGATTGCGTACTTTTCACAAAACGCGAAATTTTTGATGGAATTCTCTTTATATTTTCGTTATGTCATTGTCTAAATGCAGGTGACATCAGAAACATTGTAGCCTTCCTGTCTATTATGCTTCATAAAATTTGAAGAGATCGTCTGATTTTCCTCAGATTTCGCTATCTGTGTTCCATATACTAATATCTGCATAGCTCAATCCACAAATGTAGGTTGCATGCCCTAATTCTTTCGCAAAGATTAGGTTCTCGTGTGTGCGTGAGTATGGGGGGGGGGGGGGGGAGGGGTGCGAACGGGAAGGGGCGTCTCCTCAATTTGTATTTTGCCAGGATTCTACTGCGCCGAATTCTCCTGATAAACGAAACAAGTGAGGAGGAGAAGAAAAAACAAAAGAAAGGCTAATTCAGAGAGGAGGAGGAGGAAGAAGAAGAATAAGGAGAAAGAAGAAGAAGAAGAAGAAGAGAAGAAATTAAGGTATATGTCTACCTCGTGGATGTATGCTGTGTTTTTTTCTTGTCTGGTATACGTGGTATATGTTTCATGCTTCACTATAATAATCGCATCGAGATCTTATAGTGCACGCACGATATAACCTTTTCACGTGCACTGGTTATGATGGCAAAATGACACATCATGAGTCGCAGGCCCATGTATACCTTAATGCACCTGTCCGAGCTAGTTGTGGTAACACGAACATAATTATATATGACAACATGAACAAAAGATCAAATGCCAAAAAAAGAAGACCCCATACAAGCCAACAACCCAGTTGACTAAAAAAAAGTTATTCCTTTCCCTTTTATGCGGCCCCCATCACGGGGACTCTGACCTAGCCACATCGCACAATAATAGAAGTTGTATCACAATATGTATACTTAAACGCATGGAGGAAGTTCATTAAAAGACTAGATATCAACATCAGCTTTTATATGAAAGCTAATTAGCTGCAGTTGATGAGATGATTTCTCCTACAAAATGCAGCTAACTTTAAAACCTGGAGCTTTTGATTCAGTTGTAATATGTTTCGACGCTAATTCATCATCATCGTCATACACCATGCAGATCTTTGATCAATAAAACAGAAATTTCTCAGTTTGAGTTTGAGTTTGAGCAACAAACGACACCACACCTGCACATTTCCGAAGTTGATCAACCTGGATATGAAGCATGAAATATAAACTTGATCGTGACACTCTGTGAATTTCTTTATGGAGAATTATTCAGTGATGTCACCGAAAAGTGAATAATAGAAATAAAGGCCTGAATTTTACGAGCCATCATCGTTTTTTTATTTCAACATAATGAATGTGAGACTTTAGTAATGAGACAGACCGTTTGCAAGAAATTGGATTCATAATCATGAAACGTGGTGTTACCACAGAATGTTAATCACATGGAAAGAATTCATGACAAGAAGACACCGGTAAAAGACAAGACTGGATCAGGACTATAGTCTTATGTAAGAGGATACAACAGTCACTCGAAAGATCCGATTTTTTTTTTATCATGAAAAGAGAGTGTTTGAAAAGACTCGTAAATTGGAAGGCAAAAGGAGGTAAGGGGGACCAATGTATCTTCTAATGAAAAAAATCAAGACTTTAGTTGCTCGGCTGCCTCCCGTCGAGTAACAGAATAGATAAGGAAGTTTAGCGTGAGCTCGTCCATGTCACAGCTGAGCTATAAGTCTAAATATCAGCCAACGGAAATGATGATACTAATGGTGATGATGATGATGATGATGAAGATGATAATTATATGATGATAATGATAATTATTAACGTTGTTGTCCTACAGATGTTCTGACAAGATTGAAGTCCAGAGTTATGACAAAGGGTTCCTTTGTTATTGTTGTTGTTGTTGTTGTTTTGCCTGTATGTGTATGTATGTGTGTGTGTGTGTGTATGTGTGTGTGTGTGTGTGTGTGTGTGTGTGTGTGTGTGTGTGTGTGTGTGTGTGTGTGTGTGTGTGTGTGTATGTGTGGAGGGGGAAGGTTGCATATCTGATCCCATACATGCAAAGAGAAGTTGGAAATTCATAATCTGGATGTCCGACTCCCTTTTACAGGCTGCTTTCATGGAAAGGTTCTGCACACAATGTCTTGCCAAGCAAGCCACGCACACGCACAGAGACCTACCCTATTTCATAGACCCATTTCTTTAAAATGTTGTTCACATGCACTAGTCTAGAAGATTGAATCAAATGAGATCTGTCAAAAGGAGCCTTCATTCTATTCCACTTCTATTAAAAAAATAAAATAAGAGGTGGGGTATGGGATGAATATCTTCAACTCTTTAAAGAAACCATCGTGTTTCTGACTTGCAATGTATTTTCTAAATCCTGCGAGGCGAGTATTTAAAACTATAAACGCAGCATCAACGCAAGATTCCCCCGACAGGCGCACCATGACAGTTACAGGACAGCTGATATGGTTTTATGGCTTTACATACCAATGATTATCTTGTCCTTGAGTCCCGTAATTCATTTAATCTTTCGGGACCCATGAAATCGTTGTCATGCAGTCATACCGTTCCTTTGTGCAGGGTTCTTGCATAGTGCGTTTTTTGATGTTAATATTGGGAACGCGTGCAGCGCGGCGAATGTATGATTTCGGTATGTTTATTGCATGCAACCCTTGTGCACGGATGCCGTTGACATAAACATAATGATAGACACATGCGTCATTCGAGTAAACCATACAAGTTCAGACAATAAGGAGTCCATACATATTGTACTTATAACAGCCATTTACCGACACGTCATGCTCTAGCCTCGTTCATACAACTTCCACATGGCTCTACATCAATCCGGCCTTTTACTTCTCAATTCCTTGTCAGAACTTAATCCCATTATAATCCTGGGAGAATTCTTATACTGCAAAAATAATGATCTTACTTGTCACCATTAACTTCTGAATTTTAATGCGTAAATTACAATGCAGAACAATTAGGCGGGGAAATTGCCAAAATTTGTCATTCTGTGGATGAGGGAAATGTGATCTACTAGAGTATCAGGTGTCCTATAATACTGTAGCATAATATATAATTATATTCTAGATCTCCATCTTTTAAACAGTGTTTGCCAATGTAAGAATCAGTGATCAGTAACAGTTCCGAGCTTTTCAAACTCCTGCGACCAATTAATGAACGATGTATTTGACATGTTTGAAGAACAAAGTGCTCAAATGAAAGGTTTTATATTTTCTTATTCATATCATGGAACTCTACAAATTCATGGTATGATAAAAAGATACAGTGTGTCAAGGTACAGAAATGTGGTTTTCGGATCTGATGGGTTAAGGGCAGATAAATGGTTTAATGTATTCCCTACCATGCCAGACCTCCAGCTATGTGCTCGCCATGCGCTAATAAAAGGTTGTGCTCCCTGCGACGACATCGAGTCCCTATCGCATTTGAATCCAGACTTGCTCCGCCCCCTTCCCACACACGCACACATTAAGCAACAAATCAAAACTAAACAAAAACAAAAACAAAATATAACAACAACAACAAAAACAACCGTTGGAAGTTGCGTGTGGATCATTAAAAGCAGACCGTGCTCCTTCATGACTTAGGACTGTGGTCGTTCGGTGTTATCGAGCAGGCAACTGGCACTCCTATAAAACAGTAGAAAGTGACGTGTATACTGTAAGCAGGGAGATGAGACCCCTCTCTGCTGTAAGCTAAAAGACAGCAGCGTCCCCGAAAGAAACGCCAAAGTGCCCTGACTTTGTGCATCAAAAAGTAGAAAACCGTGTTTGGAAGGGTTCAGTTAACAGCGAAATGTTTTTGCCCTATCGGCTTTCTTTTCTCACATCATACATAATAAATATGTATCTCACAATAACATCCGTCAGTTAATCAATCATTACGCAATTAATTGATTAATGAATGGATGGATGGATGGATCGATCGATCAATCAATCAATCAATCAAACAAGCATTGCCAGCAATGAAGGAATCCATCCAATTAGGCCCCTATGCATACATTTATGTATGCATCAATTCACCCATCCATCCAGCCAGCCAGCCATCGGTCGATTTGTCTATCCGTCACTCCATAATGCCAAGCTGTTCGTCTACTTACCCATCTATGTATACATCTGTCTATACATATCTGTTTATCTTGGCAGACGTATATCTTTGTGTCAATCAAACAATCCATAAATATATCAATAAATCAATCAATACATCAATCTATCTATTCATGTCTATTTATTTTTTATCATCGCTGTCTATGTTTTTTTTTGTTTTTTTTGTTTTTTTTTTGTTTTGTTTTTTTTTTTTTTAGCAGTCAGTTAAAGCCATCTATGTCTTTCCAGTTTTATGTCTGTCTATCAGCCTATTTTTGCAAAGTAACCTACCTCGAATGATTTCCTCTCTATCTGTCTTCGGAGCTCTTCCTTCTCGAGGCCCATTTCTGCAAAGTCCCCCAACAATCCCCCTTTCCAGCCCCCGTAATTGCGGTTGCCATGACAGCAACTATGCAACAGCCAATGGTCTGCTCGCATTTCCGATGACATTTTTATTCACGCAATTGAACCAATTTACTACAATTCAGCAATCGCAAATTGTCCTAATGATGTATAATGCCGGGCTCTGCATGGTATTTATTTTTCCTGATTTTGGAAATGAAATTGTCATCTCAGTCCTCCCCCCTCTTTTTTTTTTTTTTTTTTTTTTTTTTGTTGTTGCTATTCCTCTGACATCTCTTTCCTGTCTTTTCCAAACCATACAGTTTCTCCTCAATGTTCCAGTTTCCAGTCATATTGTCAGTTTGTTTCATTTTCCATCTGAGAAGGGTGGCTGGATAGCCCATATTCAGCTGTACTGACTGGTCTTCCATGGGGTCCAGTTGGATGTAAAGCCGGACCACTTCACTGGGTTAAATACTCTGCTCTTTGCGATGAATAAATGAAACGGGATCTTTTACGTGCATGAGTTGTGCATCTCTCATACACGGGACCTTCATTTTATGTCCTATCCGAGGGACACAGTGTTTTGCCTCTTACTAGATTTATATGATTATGATTACACTCAGCATTTCTCGGTGAGACTTTGGAATCGAACCCTTTGATCTGGACATAACGGAGGCAGATGCGCTACCGACTGAGCCATCTCACCACCATACCGGGAGACTATAGGAGATATGCAGAGTTTACATAAGAGACTACGGTTCTGCCAGACACCGCATTACATTCTACATAATTATACACGATATATAGTTGTCTTGCCTGACATAAATTCGGAGCAATGACCAGCTCGCCTTCATCAAGCCTTCTTTGTATAGATGGCTCCCCGAATCCTCCATTGTTTTAAACATGAATGGCAGATAATGATCATCTGAAAACACAAACCAAACGAAACAAACAAACAAACAAACAAACAAACAAACAAACAAACAAACAAACGAACAAACAAACAAACGTGGATCCGAAGTAAATTCTCCCCGTAGATTGCACGGTCGGTGCAGTGGATTTATGAATGTTAAACGGTTTTCTTTCTTTCGTGGAAACATAAGTTATGAGAACACATCGTCTATATTTAGTCCTATGGAATATTATGGTCTGTCTCTTAGGACAATATTACATAACAATCACAAGGTGACTGCTTTCATGACATCATAACAAGTTGTCAACTTGCAATGTCCTTACGGAACCCGAAGTAATTAATATCATAAAAGCCAGTGTATACTACTACTTCTTCTGCTATTACATTTGAGAAGAAAGATGCTCTATGCCTTTGCTTGGTTTTCTTTGCGTCCTTTGTTTTTGTTTTTGTTTGTTTTTTGGAGGGGGCGATAATCTTATCCCGGCACTTCATCACAAAAACATCTCCAAAAACATTTTCTCTTTTCTGATGACTTTGTGCGCGGCCCATGCATAGCGGCGATTCGGGGTCTTGTGTACCGACACAATGTTAAAAGATGTTAAAAGCGCAAAATCGATTTTGTCTTCAGAAAAACGTGCATCCGAGTTGAGGCAAATCGACATTACGATTTACCAAGAGAAAAGGGGAGGGGATGGGGGAAATGGGAGAGGTCGTGAGGAGCGAAGGAAAGAGGAGGAAAGAGGCCTGATGGAGGCGGGGAGGTGATGCGGAAGACAGAAAACGGACAAACAGGCAATTATGTCCTGAGGTCCAGTGTAAAAGACAGGGAGAGAAGTAGTCTACCCTCCAGATGTTTGCAGATCTTGTATTTGAGCAAAAGATCAAATTTCCTCTTGTCCTTCGACGTGTTTTCTATGATGTTGCGCTCTACTCAATGTACCTGTTGTCATATTGTCTCAGAGAGATCATTTCTGGTTCCCAACAAACGAATTTATTTGCTCATTCAAATTATATGCACACCTCCAGTCTTTAAAAGGGTATATCGTGTTTTGCGACTCAAAGCTCATATGTTTGCCAGACTTGTCACATGTTACTTAGTAGGCCCACGTATCGGAAAGATAGTAGATAAATTAAAAAAAAAACAAGACAAGTTTTGTTCGAAACCTTTCTGATTTGAATGCTGAAATGTTATTGTTTTTTCGTGCAATGTCTGGTTCTCACAGACTTCTCACACCTTCTACCATTTTGTAAAGACACAATCAGCCTTCACTTTGTCACTTAGGTTTTTTCAGTGGAGATTGACATGCAGAAATGATATTGAGTTAACAATACCATGTATAAGGATCCTATAAGCCAGTTCGTAATTAGCTTATGTACACATTGGTACAAATGATCTTTATTTTTTCTCACTTGGTTAGGCACTTTACTCATTTTCAAAGCGACATAATGCATAAGCTTGCCCAACGTAACAATATGGAATTCATATTCAAACAAAGGATGAACTTGCGTTTAGACCAGGTGACCAGAATGACCAACTAGGCCTGGGCATTTTCACATCAGCCCGATGTTTCGAAATAGCGCGCTATTTTCTGACTTGGGAAATTAACCCGATCACGAAATAGCGCGCTATTTGATAATGTGAATACAAATTAGCGCGCTAATTGATCGAGAAAATTTCTCGAGTCCAACTCGGAAAATTTCCGAAATAGCAGGATAATTAATGCGAACTAGCGCGATATTTGATAATGTTCGGGCTGATGTGAATAGAAAATGAAATAGCGCGCTAATTTGCGATCGCTAAAAAATATCTCGAGCTTGGATTTCCATCGGGCTGATGTGAAAACGCCTATTGACATTTCAGGAGGCATCCATTTCATTGGTTTGTATTGAATGCATTAACAACATTTTCTTTTGATTATTGCTAAATACCAGGCTTGCTGTCAGGTGGATGTGCTGGCAAGCACCATCTATATCAATATAAGGATACATGAATAATCATCACATCACAGATGCTTATCTCAATGAATTGATAAGCCAAAATGCCTGTTGGTACAACCAATAACCTTTTTCTGCTCATGCGCGTAGCTACGAAGTGGTCTATTCCGTGTGGGTCACCCCACGACCTCGACACCCTCGAGCCATTAAACTTGCATGTTTCTCTTGTTAACCATAATTTTATATTCACACTTTTGCAATGATTAAATTTACAGATGATGATGTCACACGCAGAATCCTTGTTTTGAATTCTTTGTGGACTTGTCCAAGTGTTATGGATAATAATTGTAAAATACACATGGCACTTATTTGAAAATGATATACATTCAGATACATACCTGTGATGGTGAAGGTACCATGAATCACACAAGTTAAAATGCATTCGCATGG
This sequence comes from Diadema antillarum, assembly GCF_040938485.1. Classification (NCBI taxonomy): domain Eukaryota; kingdom Metazoa; phylum Echinodermata; class Echinoidea; order Diadematoida; family Diadematidae; genus Diadema; species Diadema antillarum. The sequence continues at coordinate 892,568 of NW_027272442.1, forward strand.
CATAGTCCCTTTGACATCAATTTAACCCTAAAACGGCATTTTCACGACCATTCTGCCAACGTCCGCCAAGTGAAACCCCCAACAAAGCAAAAGGTCGAAAAACAAAGAAATAGATAAGAAATTCATAAAACAATACAATACATAAGAAATTAAGTTTGATACCAGATTTTTTTTCAGGTGCATTGTTAGGAATGCTACAAAAAATGTTATCATCAAAAATTAGGATTCTAGGAACTTCATTTCCTGATTTAGAGCAAAATTTATGATTTCATGCACATATTAGCATTATTGATATAATATAGAATATGAAAAAAATACACATTTCAATTTCTTTTTTAACAGTTTGGTAGATTACGCTACAGGTAATGTATGTACCAATTTTCACGGCGATCCGCGCGATCGACGGCCGAGATCGGGGGGGGGGGGGGGGGGGGAGTTGAGTCAAACCCCCCACCCCCACCCCCCCCCCCCCCCCCCGGCCTGGTTAGGGTTTAACGTGGAGTGGATCGGACCTTGACTGGTTACACACCACCTACACGCATGGCATTTTCTGTTCTCGAACCCATGACATGAAAAGAGAGTGTTTCTCCACTTTGCATCGAACTTCTGCACACGGAGTTTGTGTTTGTCTCTGATTATTAGAGGCACAATTAGGTTTAACCAGCTCGTGATCTCGATTCACTCCTAGCGGTCGTAACTTGACATTAAAGGGTGTGTACAGTTCTGGTCGAGGTGAAGATTTAGCTTTTAACATTTTGCCAGATATTTAGAAACCACTCTATAAGATGTCAAAGAGCATGCAGTTCTAAGGGGTATCAAAAGTTTATTCGAAGAAAATCGGTTTTGAAATGGCTGAGATATCCAAAAACAAGGTGAAACAAAGAGATCCTAATAAAGTTGTGGCATGTCGCCTTTTATTATTAGCACTTTTTTTGATATCTCAGCCATTTGAAAACCAATTTTCATCAAATAAACGTTGAATCCTTCTTAAAATTACATGCTCTTTCATATTTCATATGAGGCTTTTCATTATCTCACTTAGGAATGTTCAAAGCATGAATCCCTACCTCAACCAGTACTGTACAGTCCCTTTAAAATCCAGTTTAGCTGGAGGTTTTTGCGGCAATATGCTACTTTACATTACAAAACCAGATAGTGTGAGTGCCAGAGGCTAAACCTTGTTTTACCGTCCGTCCAATGCTTCTTGATGGTTTTTGTCCGAATCTGGATGATACAACTCTTTCATCCCTAAAGGCTTTGAGATACTTAAGGTATTGATAGCCGCCAAATTGGCCGTCAATGGCAGGCAAAATCTTAAGTACCTATGTATATTCCTTATAAAATAGTGATAGACTGGAAATAAATCACTCACAGTTTTACCTTATTTCGAGGGTGCTGAATCCGAATCTGGGGGAGGCAACTTTTGCATTCTTGAAGAATTTGAGATATTCAAGAAGTCTCCCGAAACTGAAATTTTCCTTATCCTTATTGGCAAAACTGATGAAAAAAAAATGAAAACATTCGATTGTTTCAGCCTATTTTGAGTGTGCTGAATCTGAATCTGGTTGAAGCAACTAATAATCACTGAGCGTTTTGAGATATCCAAAACGGCCGCAAAAAAATTCCAATGTAAAATGGTAAAAAATGGCCGTTGACCAAAAAATTGCCACCATACTCATCTTTTTTTATTTCAAAATCTTCAAGGATGCAAGTGTTGCATCTACCAGATTGGGTATCAGCACCCTCTATATAGGGCAAACCATTAAAAAAAAAAGGTAAAACAAGGTTAAAACTCAAAATCTGACTTTGCTTCCCAGACTTCTCCTTGGTCTGCACATTCAAATGTTCATACTGCTATACAGTGTTAAACTTCTTCTCAGATACTGATCAATGTTTAATGACTCCTTCTACTTCAACCTCCGCAACTGCGCCTCAAGGATACCCATGTCTGGGAATGTCATGAAACGAAAAAGTTACGTGCTAGCCAGCTCCGCTATTGTTATAGACCATTAAATCATGACTATCGAAAGGAAATACAAACATTGTCTTATGCATCCATTGTAGTCTTTCTCAGTGCATAGTATGCACCATTCCTTCATAGGCTCCTACCAGTATCCCAATGCATGTATTGGCATCAGGTAGGCCCTACCTTTTTTACTCACTGGACGTGATATTTCAATGGCGCAGTATCGGTATGATAGTTTATCCAAGTATGTTGGTCCAAGGCAAGGTTCGAATCCAGGATCCCCTGAATTATGGTCCTAGAGCCTTATCCACTGCCCCACAGCAGGGACTGCGGAATGGGCGACGCTTCCCCTATTAAGGGTCACAGGTAAACCCTCACCCCTCACTCCCCCCCCCTTTCTTCATGTACAAACACAGCGCCGATAATCGCAAGCATTAGGATGTACCAGGGCCCCATTTCATAAAAAGTTGATATGATAGCAACTCTTGCTGGAATGGCAATTGTCAAGGTAACGACCAGAATCCAGCTTCGTCCAGGGCTGTTGCTATGGGAAGTTGCCATTTCAGCAAGAGTTGCTATCCTACCGTCTTGTATGAAATGGAGCCCTGAGTTGACTTCTCTGACGTTGTATTTATACAGGTGGAGTGATTTGCAGATTTTTTTTTTCATTTAACTTTGGTTTGCTTTGTTTGTACTTTTATATTTCGCCTGGCAGGGATATGCCACCTACCGGGATGCCATCGACCTGTTCTGAAGATTCCTCTACCAGCTCGACAACGACGCCTTCCGTCTCCAGGCGACCGGCGACTTCCGGTACCACCCTGTCACCATCGACGCCGTGGTACAACCCTCGTCTTCCCGAGACTCTCAAACCGTCCCACTACGACCTCGAGCTAGCGATAGACCTCGACGGCGACACGCGATTCAACGGCACGATTACGGTGACGATGATCTGCAGAGAAGCCACGGACGTGATCGTCATGCACGCCAAAGAGCTCGACCTGGCTTCGGGCACGGCGCGGCTGGAACGGTTGAATGCTGATGGCGACCATGAAGGAAATGTGCCGGGTTTTCTGAAAGAGCCCTGGACGTACGAGGAGAACCAGTACCTCGTGGCGGAACTCGACGGAGAGCTGCAAGCCGGAGTGGAGTATCGGTTCACTATCGACTTCAGCGCACCTCTCATCGATGGTGGACTCTTCGGACTTTACAAGAGCTCTTATAAAACTGCCACGGGCGAAACGCGGTGAGCGGTCGCATGATAAAGATTAAAGAAATACACGAGAGCCAATAACAACTTGTAGCAATGCATCCAAGAAAATTAAATTCCAGTCATACATGTTGACAATCCTTTCGTTCCCTACCTGGCAGGTTGATACGAATAAAGAGGAAATCCAGTACAATTATAAGTTAGTCTGATAAGAGAGAGTGAAATATGACGAGTTAAACAGTATGATTTTGATCAAAATTGGATGAAAAATAAGAAATTTATAACATTTTTAAGTTTCGCTATTTTTTCGGGAAACAGTTGTTGATTGGTGAATATGAATTATATGCAAATGGCAAAGTGAGCATGTCATACCCTCACAACTTGCCTTATAGTTTGTACATGAACTTTTGAAATTTCCAGTTTTTCATTCAAACGCAATTATTTCTTGTATATCTAACTGATCACTATTCTGAAGTTATTCAACCAGGAATAACGTCATGTTTCAGACTTCAATGACAGAAACATTGAATTTTCATCATTTTTTTTTTTGGTACACAATCAATGGAAAATTGTGAGAGTATGACATGGTTAGCTCTCTCATTTGTATATTCATATCCACTGTACAGGAACTGTTTTGCAGAAATTAGCAAAACTTCCTTATTTTTCATCCAATTTCAGTCAAATTTATACCGCTGGAGTAGTAAGATTTTATTCTTTATTATCAGCCTAACTTATATTTGGACTGGATTTCCACTTTAACATTTACATGATAAATATTTATCTGCAAATACCTACCCTTCACTTTGGTCTCTCTTTCCATCTCAGCTCTTAATGATGATAACCTGCCTCCGTAATTTTGTTTTCTATCTCTTCCACCCCTTCTCGCTTCTTTTTCTTTTACTCTCATTCTCTCTCTCTCTTCGCTCCTCCCTCCCTCCCTCTATCTATATATCTATCTGTCTGTCTCTCTCTCTCTATCTATCTCTATTTCTGTCTATCGATGTCTTTGACGAATTCACTGTTTACACCTGCTATGCCTGTTTGCTCGTAGGTATTTAGCTGCAACGTTCTTCGCGCCCACCAACGCGCGCAAAGCCTTCCCTTGCTTTGACGAGCCGGCCATGAAGGCAACCTTCAACATCACCGTCATCCACCAATCAGGGTTCACCGCCCTCAGCAACATGCCCCTTATCTCCAACGACACCATCGACAACCCGCACGGCCAGGCGGGCGAACCGTGGGTCAGGTCCGTCTTCGAGAGAACCTTGCCGATGTCGACGTACATCGTCTGCTATGTCGTCTGCGATTTCGAATTCGAGGAGAGGACGACAGCAGGAAACGTCACTGTGAGTGCTGAAAAGATATAAGTATATTTACTATATTATTAAAAATATTTGCTTTGCAGAGGCGAACTCAAATATTTCAAAGCTGAGTCGCCTCTCACAAGCTCAGCTTGTGAAGACACATCTGAACTCTGGAAGGGCACCGTTTCGTGAAAGTTGTCAGCACTGACAATTACCATAGTAAAAGTCAGTGACCAGAGCTTCTCAGCCAATCAAAACCAAATATTTTACTGATATTTTCAGAGACTGACAACTTGTCAGGACTGACAAGTCTTTCATGAAACGGTGCCCAGATCTTGTACCCTTAGATCTATGTTGGTAGGTCTATGTGAAACCCTAGCCAGTTTTTTTTTTCCTGAGAGGAATACCAGAATTTTCGTGACGTACTTCAAGACACCAGCTCTCTGAACAGGCTGTAAAGTATGTTTGTTTACTGAGATGTAGTCAACAGCAGAGTAAACGCTGTTTGCCGAGGACTCGTGTCCCGTGTCCCACGGCAGGGCAAATCGCAGCTTCGCAGAAGTCACGGCAGGTCACGTCCCTGGGGCTACCCCAAAGTCAGCTGCTGACAAGATCTGGCTCATCGGGTTGTTCGCAGTCAAGGAAAAACTCTTTTTTTTTTCTTTTTTTTTTTTTTGGTCCTCCTTGCCCTTGCTTCACGCACTTTTCAAGACCAGCCATGCTTCCCAATTCATCAAAGTCCATTACACGTATTTGTCCCATTTAGTGTTATTGATATACATCGAACATTTTATTCTGACATGATACTTTAATGGGGTACCAAGTTTAGTAGGCACTGTTCTACCTCGAGGTCCTGCATTGAACTTGTACAAATCAGTGAACGCCCGGGCAAAATTCCCACTTCGATGGTAGACAAAGACCCCTGTTACACATTCGACAAGAAAGCCACCTTGAGACAGCCTGAGGCCGGCGGCTATCAGTCGTTCGCCAGCAGTTTACATATGCGTCTCGGGCGAGCGCGAGCACAAATGTTCCTGTTTACACATGGGTCGGCCTCACGTCGCCTTTGACTCTTCTGCAGTGGGAGTGCCTTTGACACAATCGACTCCTATGTTTTGTTCAATATCTGCATTGCCTGATGGTGACTTCGGAAGCCAAAAAAATTGTGAAATTTTGTGATTTCTTTTTAAACCCTTGGTGATAAAATTCTAGTGCGGTAACCAAATCAGTATCTTGGTGGTTTTTCGGTAATTTTTGATTTGGCGATTTTCGAACTAACAAAAGTAATCACAGTAAATGAAAACGAAAAAGGCATTTTTCCAAAAGTTTTCCTCCTACACTGCATTGCAATTTCTTGTCTGATACATTATACAGTACATGTGAGTCTTTTGTCGCTCACTCGCACACCATCTTTACACACCACACACGATCCCGAACACATACTGAGTATTCATGTACGTGCACATGCATCGTAATCATGTTTTGCATCTACGTAGTATGTGTGACTATAATTTGCACCGATATGTGGCTCACACATGCAGCGCAGTCGTGCTGCCGTACAACCAGTGCAGAGGAGTCATCGTTGAGTTTGTGGTTGTGTAAAAGGGAATCCAAACCCTAAGAGCAATGTGGATTAAGTGATAGTCATGAAAGCAGCAACATTAGTAGAACACATCAGTCAAAGTTTGAGGACAATAGGACAATCGATGCAAAAGTTTAGAATTTTTGAAGTTTTTATATTGGAACCGCTGGATAAGGAGACTACTAGAGGTTATGATGTCATGTGTAGATAACAATATAAAGAAAATATAACGGGAATTCCAAAACGAATTAAATTTTCATGAAAATTACACATTCCATCAACTTGATAGCCTGCTGACATGTGTTAATTAAGGGTAGCAATTCCCCCGCTTCGTGAAAGCGGTTTAATAGTCAAGTGCTCTTTCATTATGCTAGAAAAGTTTGTTTGTTTGGGTTTTTTTTGCGAGGTGTGTGTTTTATAATAGACAGGTTAAGTCATGTATTCAGATTTTTTGCATGCTTTGTTCGCAAAAGTTGCCCTTAAAAACCACAAAGCTTGCCGGAGACTTGCCCGACCAAGCAACAACTAGGCAAGTTCCTGGCTATTGAACGCAGGTGAATTAAATGCTTCGTTACCTATTCTGTTGGGGAAAAAAGAAATCCAGAAATTGTAATAAATTGCAGAAACGGTCTGCTGACGGTCTATTGATCACATGACCCGAAGGAAGGTCACGTGACCAGTCAAACGCTGCTCCAAAAAGCTGCGGAAATCCTCAAGTCGGGCGCAACGTGTACAGTAAATCCTTAGTCAGTGACACCGTGATACGCATAGCAGTACTGGTCCCGGGCCGGCGTCCAGAGGCGGTTTGAAATTTTGACCTGTTTGAGGCCGGCCCGATTTTTTGTGGACTGTTTATACACCTAACGGTAACCGCCTCCGGGGCTTTCTCTCATGTGTCGTGCAGGGGTGTATCGTCTATTATACCAGGAAATACATGAAGATCCGACCGATGTACAATATCATGCTCTCCTGTTGCACGTATTGAGTATTTTGTTTCATTTTTTTAGTCTACAGAGTTGACATCCGAGCACCACACGAAATCCTCAATCAATGATAATAACGTTTCAATATTAGAGTTTTCCACGGAGACTGGTAACCTTCTAATGACAATCTTTTACGCCTCAGGATGCAATTGTATCCTCAAAAAAAAAATTAAGACTATTGCGGAAAATTTCTAGCTCTAGGCTTTTTTTTGACAGCTTTAATGTCATTTTCATATCGCTTTAGTGACTATAAGAAAATGACAACGATTAAACTGTTTGTTAGGAATAGATGTAATGGGAGCGCCGCGCCGACGCGGTTTTTGATACAATACAACTTATTAAAATCTCCAATAAAACAGGGGACTCAATGTATTTACTTTCAGTGTACAATTTCACTGTGAAATTGTTATCTAGAGCATACCGTGGTCAGAGAAAAAAAAAAATAAAACTCTGGAAAATTTGAGTGATTATGAAATATTTTTATATTTTTCTATATTTTTCTTTCAGTTCTTATTCTGTTACATTCGCTATAATTTGTGGAACTATGTCAATCCATTAACTTATAACGAATCTTTGTCATCAGCGCATTAATTTGTAGACACACATACAAACAAACAAACAAGAACATACGCAATCATTATTATTATTGATCATTCCACAGTTTCGTGTTTGGGCACGGCGTGAAGCTCTTTCGTCCGTCGTGTTCGCTCTGGAAGACGGTGTGGCCATGCTGGATTACTACGACTACTACTACGGCACCAAGTTCCCCCTCCCTAAGATGGGTAAGTACAGAGATACATGTATTTTCAACATCTATAAGCAAGTGGAAGAAAGGGGGGGGGATGAAGACCAGAGAAATAAAGAGAAAGAAGATTGACGCCGGACGGGTGGTTGAAAGATGGAGAGAGGGATGAGGAGAGAGAAAGACATAGGGAATTACGAGAATGAAGGGCATAAGATAACACGTTCATAAAGACTTAATTATTGTACCCAACGGCACCAGGGATATCATGAACATAACGGTATAATTTGCAGTAGCTGCAGCAGCAGTAGTACTACTAGTAGGAGTAGTAGTTGTCATTGTAGCAGTTGTTGTGTAGTAGTATTATTATTAAGTGGTAAGTAGTAGTAGTAGTAGTAGTAGTAGTAGTAGTAGTAGTAGTAGTAGAAGTAGTATTAGTAGCAGTAGTGGTAGTAGTAGATGTTGTAGACACGGGCGGATCCAGGAATTTCGTAAACAGTGGTGGGGGGGGGGGGGGAGGGGCGCAAAGAATATTTTCGGTGCTACTTCCGGGCTTTATCTCATTTTTTTCTTTTTATTTCTTTTGTTTTAACAACAAATAAAGAATGGGCGCGCGCCCGGTGCGCCCCCCCCCCCCTCCCCTTGGATCCGCCACTGGTAGTGGCAAGAGTAGTGTTAGTAGTAGAAGTAATAGCAGCAGGAAGGATTGGTAGTAAAAGTCGTAATGAGCTCAGTGAACAGTTATAACAGCAGTAGTATTAAAGCTGGTGTTAGTCGCTGTTAGGCTCGGAATTATTTTCATATCGAAGGTATATGACGTAATTGATGAAATAGAGGTGATAGCAGCGTCGGACCTAAGAACACCATTTTCGTACAAATGTAAACCCCTTCCTATACTTGATGCGTGGTATAAAAAATATTATCAAAGCGGGCATAAGTTCAGTTTTCTCCGTCTTTTCTTCTGTTTGTACCTCTAGTTTGTTTCAGTTTTTTTTCTTATCTTTCGCTATGACAAACACCTTGGTGATTTATCCGGACAGACATGATCGCCATTCCGGACTCCTCGGTGGGCGCCATGGAGAACTGGGGTCTGGTGACCTACCGCGAAGCGAACCTGCTCTACACGCCGGGCGAGACGTCGGCGAGCAGCCAGCAGCTGATCAGCGTAATCATTGCGCACGAGCTGGCCCATCAGGTATTAGGATCCTCCCCCCTTCATCCATCCAAACAACAACAACAACAACAACCACAACGGCAACAAAAACAGCAACAACAACAGCAATAACATCATCGATAACAACAGCATACAAAAGCAAAAAAAAAAACAACAAACAAACAAAAACACACAGAAACAATGAAAAATGAAGACGTCGGACAAAAAACCCATAACAAGAATAAGAAACCATGATATACAATCACGCACAAACATGCACTCACACAAAGAAAGAAAGAAAGAAAGAAAGAAAAAAATTATGTGATTTAATTTCGTCCTCCCTTTCCATACGTGACATTCAATGTCAGTGACATCATAATTTTCATAACAATGACTGTTATTCAAATTCATGAAATTAAATTCTTCCGTCAATTTTTTTTTTTTTTTAAACTGCAATTGGTCAACAAATTGCCCTACATCAACTCCCGCCCGACAGCCAGTGCTGGTTCTAATCCTTATAGTAGCAGCGGGCTTATTTACGTCGATGTTACAGGGCAATTTGATAGGCAGTTGCAATAAAAACAACTCGACGGGAGAATAAAACAAAAAGAATGTATATTTTGAACGCTGATAAACATGACACTGTTATGGTATCAGGACTTCATATTATGTAACCTGATGTTAAACTGTTTCTATTTCGTCCAGTGTATTTCTTGTGACATACAGGCACACACAAATAAATACACACACATCTGCACACAACCAACAAAATAATGAAATATGATATAAAAGTTAATCTAGTCCATTGCCAATATTACATTTTCACGATATTCACGTTTTTTTTTTTAATGTGCAAAATTTATCAATTGCTGAGAATACTATATCATTAATCGTTTTGCTTCATTCTCTGCTTGGTAATCTATGTTTTATTTTGTTGAGCGTTTGCCTTTATTATTTTTTTTTGGTCTTTCTTTGTTTTTCTTTGTTCTAGTGGTTTGGAAATCTAGTGTCATTCGTGTGGTGGAACGACCTCTGGCTGAAGGAAGGGTTTGCTAGCTACACTGAGTTTATCGGAACCGATGTGCGTCATCCAGACTGGGACATGGTAAAATCTGTGAAACTCAAAGCCGTTTTTTTTTTTTAATTGTTTGCCTGTTAAAAGAAAATAAAAAAATAAAAATAGATAATAAATAAAAAAACAAATAAATAAATAAATAAATAATAGTAGTAATAATAATAATTATTATTATAATAATTATAATAAAAATAATAATGATACCATTCCGGAATGCACATTGCTTCATGTTATATGTATTATCATTGTTCAAAGCAAATCAAAAATACATTTATCTCAGTTTATATTGAAACAGCTTTTTTATCAAGTCTATGAAAGGGCCGATTGCAGCCTATAGTTAATACTTGAGAAAGGGAAAAGTTAGTATTCACTTTTACTGTTTGGGCATGCCGACTTGATTACGCGATGCGGTACGTAACAATAGTTTCTCCTTTGGCATGAACGTGAGTCAGACGGACCAATTTGTGGCCAGGCGTTTCTACGAATCCCTGGAAGCAGATGCCATGACAACGTCCCGCCCACTGATTGTTGACGTCGACACAGCAGACGACATCAACCAGCAGTACGACTCGATCGCATACGACAAGGTGAGGCGCTGAGCGTCCTGTCCGCCACCGAAACACCAGACACTCTATGCGCGGCACACGCAGCACGTGCATATTATTATGTGTCCCCACTTATAACGTTCCGATTTAATTCAGCAAAGTCATTCCGTATAACTCTGCAGCTTTTTTATGCCATAGTGCTTCAGGCCCTGTTCGTTGATGACTTCCCAATATTTGCACAACAATTTGAATACTTCAGTGAGGATGAGCCCTGATACTTTGGAAAGAATCACAGTGATTTTTAAGAGATGATTTCTTTTTTTATAATTTATATATCATGAAAAGCATTACAAACTTACTTTTGTTTTTTTATGTAAGTATATGTCGCTTCTTCATACACGAATTGATCCTCACTTGTCAATATGGAGTTGTAACGATCAGCACATGTTTGCCACATTTAGGACAACGTGCACTCTTGAGATATTGAGTAATGTTATAAAAATAAGGCATGATCTATAATGCACTTTACTGGATTCGAGAACGACAAATACTAAATTACCCCGAGTGCTGTTTTGTTTCACCGAGGCCGAGTAGAGAAGATGAGTTGATACCATTCCTCATCCTCAATTCTCTTTGTCTCCACAGGGATCGTCCATCATCAGAATGATACAAAACTTTCTGGGAGAAAGCGCCTTCAGAAGAGGACTGCAGGTATGAAAGCCTGATAGAGAATTAGACTCAATGTCCGAAAACAGCAACTAAACATCATTTTTGTTTGTTTTTTTTTCGTCAGAACGATAGACATTCTCTTTCACACTTTTGCCGTAGAAAACTATTTGATGTTAATGGGCTACGAATATATCTGTAAAACCACGATACAGTACATTTCGTTTTTCAACCCTCTCCCTTTAAAGTGCATAGAGACACTACGGTAGTGATATGCGCTATATAAGCATTGTATTATCATTACAATAACTCCGTAACACGCAGGTGTAGTTATTTGTGAAATAACGACAACACTTGATGCGCAACACTTGAAATAACTGTCAGATATTTTTTTCTCAATGTTGCACGTCGTCGGGCACAGGTCATAATTGTGCTATCGCTTTCCAAACATGCAGCAGTGTACTTTACTAGTTACCGTTTTTATCTTTTCTTACACCGGATGAAATATAGTATTAAATATGACTGCACTTGTTTGCTGTAAACACTGGATGACGTCTATACAATCACGTGATATTCACTGCGTGTGAAGCATTATGTGTTGAATATTGTTTGCAGGACGTACCGCTACACTGATGACCTTTCCGTTTAAATCAGTGCTCTGACTAGTGATAACAGTCGTATAATTATATACGTCATATTACTTGTCTCCTCAATTATGGCAGATTTATCTGGATCGGTTCAAGTACGCCAACGCAATCAACACTGATCTTTGGAACTGCTTCACGGAGGTAAACCGTAAAGGTATTATGCGTGGTGGGATAGTCTTAGGCCTTAATGAATAATCTTTCATTTCATATCCTTTAAAGTCGATACACGTCCCTGAAACAAACACAATCGAGTATACAAACAAACACATGCAAAGAAGCAGTTGATACTGGAGAACTTTCGAATAACAATTTGACTATTTAATTGACCACAGGGTTTTCCACACAATGACTGATTGCATGAAAACAAAAGACATAGAAAAAGAAAAAAAAAACTGATGTCAAGGGATGAACATTGGTTATCCTGTGAAATAATGCGACGGACACGCGCCTCTTGCTCAGTAATTGTGTGTTACGTTATGTGTTCCAAGTGAGTATGCTTGTTTGGCGTATTATTGTATATCTTAGATGAGGGAGGTTGTCACCTCTCTGATAAGACAGCTAGTAACTATCTGGAGGAGAATTCAATATTGTTGATTTTCAACGGCATGGATATACCATAACGTCAACTCAAGCTAGAAGCAATGCTACAAAAATCAACTTACAATAGAGGGGAATGCTAAACGGGACACTAGATCTCACTTCTTCTTTTTTTCAAAAGCAGTTTATCATTTTTTTTTTTTTGGGGGGGGGGGGCCACTTTTGAGATAATTTCCCATCATGAAGGAGCTGATTTGATTAACAATTTTTTTTTCCAGTTGACATCGTTCAATGCAACGTTACGTATAACTTATAATATTTCTTCCGCAACGAATGGCTGATGGGTACATCTATGTTGATTTTTACAGGCCGCGGAGGAGCATAACATAACAGATATCGATGTCAAATTGGTAATGGACACATGGACGCTACAGATGGGATATCCCACTGTAAGCGTGTCACGTGACTATGGAGTACAAACCCCGACCTTCCTGGCCAATCAGAGTCGTTTCCTCATCAACCCGGAAGCAAACACGACCAGTCAGTACGATGACCTCGGGTACGTGTACAGGTCACTCCGTTTCTACATCAAGTTAGGCCTACATGACGTTGTGTATTGTGTATGTGCATTGCAATGATTAATATGATTTATATGTGCATATATATCGTGTATAATGTGTTTGTTCATATAAATGAATTGTATATGTATATATTATATAATATATATGTATATATATATATATATATATATATATATATATAAAGATAAGTAACAAAAATGCAACAAAGTTCATGCTGTATTCACCAACGGTTTATTTCTTCACACAAATTTTCGAGCGTCTCGTCGCCCTTTCTCAAGTGTTGATACTGAGAGAAGAATAACAAAATTAAGCCATAACAATATATTGCAACCGTGTTACCAAGGATACGCGCTCATCCTCACGGTTGCAATATATATATAATAATATATAATTTGTGTGAAGAAATAAACCGTTGGTGAATACAGCATGAACTTTGTTGCAGTTTTGTTACTTATCTTTTTATCTTGCCAACACGTGGACTACCTTATCAACATATAATATATATATACATACACGTATATAAAAGTTCAAGTAGGTGTGTGTGCAAGGTAAAGAGATAGACAGCAACTGTGAAAAATAGAAAGAAAGAAAAATATATTTCCCGCTTTGACTTAAGAAAAAAATCTACTCTTTCGTCATGTCATAGTTACGTGTGGCACGTACCTCTGAGGTTCACCACCGAAGGTCAGGCAGAGTTCGCCGATGCACCTCTGAAGTGGCTGCCACCTGACACAACCTGTAAGCAGAGCTGCCTTTGTTTATATAGGTTTTGACTTCATGTGACTATTTCCATTTAACTACAACACTTGTGTGTATATATTTATATGTTGGCAATACATCCTATATGTAAAAAAAGTATCTTGCATCTAAGAAAAAAGAAGAATCTTATAATATACGCAAATATCAGTATATCACATAATATATATTTTTATTTTGTAAGTCTCTAAATTGAGACTACGCATTACTTCGTATGATAATTATGTGAGGCCCCACCCACGCGTTCAATTTGTTCGTAGCCGTGTTCTTAACTGTGAAATTTAGCATTTGACAAAGGTTGGAGTAGAGAAAACATTTAAACAATCATTTAAAGTGCTGATTTACCGTTTCGTATATTACATTGCATTATGTTATGTTATATCATCGATTGTATTATATTATATTATATTATATTATATTATATTATATTATATTATATTATATCATATTATATCATAATAATTGCATCTTACTTACTGAAAATCATGACATAGGGCATTCCATATTATGGTATGCTCTGATTGCCATTTGTATAGGAAGTCTGCACTCTTCGATATTGTATAATCATTATGATATTAATTAATTTTATTAAACTTTCTGCTTTACTTTTTCTTTCATTCACTCATTCTCTTTTTACTTTCATTTCCGAACACATATATTACAAACGGTGTGCCACTTGTGTAGGAGAGCAAACATTTTGATAACTTTGGTTACAATGGTAATAAGTAGATAAGTGATTGTATTATCATAAGTTTTATACCTAAGATCCTAAAACCGCCAAATTCCCCTGATTTGCGGGAGGCTCCTTGAAAAGAAAGATGCCTCTTCAAATCCTGACAAGAAAAAATGAAGTCCACTGTGGTTTTTGAAATATTTTCACATAATTATTCAGGTTCACATGGGACAAACTGGTACTTCCCTGGGTACTTAAAGGAAAATCCCCAATTTTGCACTATGGACGATGCCATCCTTAAAATCCATATAAGAAAAATGTTGAACGTGTTGAATGAAGTGTTTGAAAACACAACTTACTTGCTTAAGACCTATTACCGCAAGAAAGAACTATAATGCCTATATAGGCTTATTTGTCGTCAAGATCTGTGTTATGTGACACAATAGTTATAAACTTGTAGTGAAACAACAGATAGCAGAAAAACGTTACTTTCTCTCTCTTTCTCTATCGTTTCCATTCCATATCTCCGTTGAATTTAAAAAGTATCGACCACTTTACCCGACTCTACCGGTGACGGAGACTGGCTGTTACTCAATGTCAACGCGTACGGACATTATCGCGTGAATTACGACGCACACAATTGGGATCTTCTCATAACGCAACTGAACACGAATCACGAGGTACGCACTGAGTATTTCTGCACGATTTGAATTGCAATATCGCCGTCACTTGTACTTTACACAAGAAAACTTGCTCCTAAATTTCAAATCAGTTATCATGTACAAAAGTGACAACAACTTAATGAACATGTCTTTCTTCTTGCAGTGCCTGCTTACATTATTTCTGTTAAGTATAGCTAATAACCAAGAGATAATTTTAGAAATCTCGTGACCCGACTTCAATGATATAGTGCCTCCGGGCCGCGAATATTTTTTCGCCTGATATATATATATATATATACACCGTATATATATATATATATATATATATATATATATATATGTATATATATGTATATATGTTGTATATATATATATATATATGTTGTATATATATATATATATGTTGTATATATATATATATATATATGTTGTATATATATATATATATATATATATATATATAAGTTACGTATCATGTCGAAATAAAAAAAGATCAGTATGTTTCGGGACAAATTTCTTATAGTGCAATTCTGTAACAGTCACTCGTTTGTAACTCTATGTTTTTCAAGTTTTATGTTGTAATTTAGACCGATTGATAATTTCAGTCGTTATTGTTTTGATGATTCATGTAGATTAAAACTAAGAAAACCAAGAAGTTGCGTTTAATAATGTCACTAGGTTTCATTAACTTTCATTTCAGGCTATACCCGTCTCAAACCGAGCTGGAATGATTACGGATGCCTTCAGTTTGGCTCAGGCTGGAGACCTAAGCTACACCACGGCCTTCAATCTGTCCCTGTACCTCGACCAAGAGAGACACTACGTGGCTTGGCGAACCGGGGAAAGAACGTTTGAGTACATTGACCTCATGTTATCTCGCACGTCCACATACGGGCCCTTTCAGGTAGGGAAATGAATCAATGTAATCTTATTGGCAAGAAATCTTCTCCCCCCCCCCTCATTGTCTTCCTGTTTGCATGACGTTAGAACAAAGATAGTGATATCACATCAAAGAAAAACTTTTGCCAAAAACAGTGAATAGATGTAAGGAATGTTTAACATTATTATGAAGACTAAAGAATTCCAGAAACGTAACAATTGTGAATTTTAAGAATATTACTCTAGAAAAAAAAAGCGAATAATGAAGTAAAAGTGTCCATTCATCAGCCTCGCAGGATTGATTGAACATGACTTTTTTTTTAATTGCACGCGAGAACGCAATTCCTATTGTCAAGTTAATCAGAAAAAAGAGTTAGTTTTCTTACATTATCTTTTTTTTTTAAAGTAGCTGCGCAAATATAATGTCCTTTATTATCATAATGATTGTAAATCTCGTACTTTGAACATAACCCAACACTACTGACAACAGACTCTTCTGTTTGTAATTATTGAGACAGACTGAAATTGTACATTTAGGTGAAGTTTCACCTAATTCTTATTTTGTAATTTGGCATTGTATAAATTGCGGGGTTTTTTTCTGTTCCCTTTTCAAGAGAAATATGAAAAATAGTTGAATTTAAAATTTTAATAATGCTAATAATAAAAATGATAATAGTAGATGATAATTATTATTGTTATTATTATTAATCATTATTAGTTTATTGTTATTATTATTGTTATTATTGTTATTGTTGTTATTATTATTATTATCATCATTATTATTGTTATTATCATTATTTTTATTATTACTTATATTATTACTATTGCTATGTTTATCATCATTGTCATGATTTACGGAATCCTCTTCCAACAGGCCTACATGTTGAGTATCGTCGAACCATTCTATCAAGATGTCGGATGGGACGACAGCAGAAGCAGTCACCTCGAACAGTATGTTTCAAATTGTCTCAACCCAGTAACACGTTTTGCAGAAAGTATAATTTTCCCACTAAATTGGCAACTCTGGATATTACGTTGTATAATATATTGGGAGATATAATACTATATGTACTGGAGAATAATCAGAATGATAATGGAACGTGTTATAGATTCAAAAGTTTTAATTCCATTTTGTTTACCAGCTTTCGTAGATTAAAAAGATTAAAAAAGAAAATCATTCGAGATCTGAAAAATATAAACATAATCTTTTAAACGTTACAAAATGAGGTGGTCTTCCAGCATTGCTAAAGAAAGACTACAAATTCAAATAAAATTGAGACCCTGACATTTTTTTTTTATAATAGTGATAACAGTTGAAACCAATGATGATTATGACGTCGTATCAGTTCTGTGGAAAAAAAAATGCGTTGAAAAATTGAATTGAATGTACTAGGATTGAATGACACGCTTCCTTAAATGTCCCGGAAATATGTTCTATTTCTTTACTGTTTATTACATTCTAGATTAGGGCGTGTCGTCGCCATAAAACAGGCGTGTCGCTATGGAAACCAGGATTGCGTGACGAGAGCTACATCCCTTTTCAAGAACTGGATGAAAAACCCATCAAATAATACGTAAGAGCGTGTGCATGCTGCATTATGTTTGTATCGTAAAATCTTATGTTGTATTTGATTCATACTTTTAAGGAGAGCTGAGGCCAAAAATTTGATTTTTTTTTTTAAGATTTGCAAATTTCAGTTTTGTTAGACTTGTGTTTCTTTTTTTTTATAGACAAACGCTGTTTCAGTTGATCTATTCATAAATACTTCTTATAAATGCAATTATTATTATTGCTATTATTATTATTATTATCATCATCATCATCATCATCATCAAATGGCATTACAAACTTGACAGTCAAAGACTAATAAAATATTCATGAATGGGTTTGTTTAAATATCTTCAATCAATCGCACTATGTAATAGAATACAAAAATGATTATGAAAGAAAAAGGATGTATAATTCAGCTGTCATGATTTCATTTTATTTGCAGCGTACCGCCAAACCAGAAATATAACGTTTACTGCACCGCCATCGGTGAGGGCGGGCAAGAAGAATGGTACTTCGCTTTCAACCAGTACGAGTCAACGATCATTGCAAGCGAGAGGGCTATACTGCTGCAAGCGTTGGCGTGCAGCCGAAAGCCTTGGATACTCAGTCAGTAAGTTGCTGTTTGGTCGTGTGTTTGTTGAATGGCCTAAGTCGAAAAAAAAGTAATTTTCCATGTTATTTCTATGCCATTATATTAGGGGGGTTTAAAGACGAATTATCACTTAGCCAATTCTCATTATTCACGTATTTCGTTCTTTTTTTTCCGAACTACTTTGGTTTATTTTCTATGTTGTATACTTTTTTTGTTGCATTTTTCTTCCTCTTGATTTGGTAAAATTTATTTTTCTGCATAGACCCCTTAATTCAAACAGAGTGTTTGAGAGTGTTTAAAAGTGTGGCACAAGGGCATACTGCAAGTATGTCTTTCTGTCAAATTGTTTGATTTGCAGTGTATGACATATAATCTACAGATATGATGCCTTTCTGCCAATGTCAAAAAAAAATGCTGCCTCAGTACAATTCAGGCATTTTTTGTTTGTTTGTCTGTTTGTTTGTTTGTTTGTTTGTTTGTTTGTTTGTTTGTTAGTCCTAGAGGAGATTGCTTATAATATGACACTGTTCTGTCATAACATTTAATTCACTCCGTATCAAAAGATATTGGCCTTGGGCAGCTCTCTACTCGGTGTGATTTAGTGGAGCTGGTAGTAGCTCAGCTCAAACATCCCTGATAAAGGGAAAATATGACAAATAGTAATACAGGATACTAGTATACGAGACTTCCGTAACACCTATGCCCTTGCATGCATATTTGCGCACACATACAAGAAAATGAGAATCGTGACACGGAAACTTTCTTCGATGAATGGTGTAGTTTAAAAATGTAGTTTAACAGCATCTCATTAGTGTCGTTCAAGTGTAATTCAACAGTATATCCTGTCTCTCGTCCGGAATATACAGATCGAATACCTGGGAAGATTTGTCTTCATTTTGTGGTCGTGATTATTTCAAACTGCGTCCGTACTTACAAACTGATTCATGTACGTGGAAGTTCTAATGGTTTGATAAGTATTTGAAGAGCTTGCTTCCAAAAGGCGCTAAATCCATTGAAAGACAATGGATTTGGCGCCTTTTGGAAGCAAGCTCTTCATTTGAAAAAATCGTTAGGGACAGGAGGAATTCATTTTAGTGTAGGGGGCATATGTGCTTAAATGCGGAGGGTTGTCGTAATTTCACTTTATTGTTCTTCAGCTTCTTCATCGTGACACCCCTTTACCAGAGTGGATGCTTCCTTTGAAAGGATTATGCCTATGTACCTGTCTCCCTCTCTCACCCCTTCTGTAAATTTTTTTTTTCTCCCATATTATTCGTCCATTAGGATATAATGCCCTTTTTTTTATTCCGTTCAGTCTCATTCCATTATGGTTATCTTCCTAGTGTTAATATTTCATTATTATTATTATTATTTTCATTATTATTTTCATTATTGTTATTATTATTATTATTATTATTATTATTATTATTATTATTATTATTATTATAACATTACAGATACCTTGAAATGACGCTAGATCGGATCAAATCGCAGGATGCAGCCAACGTGGTAACCTATGTGGCCAGCAACACAATCGGATACGATCTCGCCTGGAAGTTCTTCCAAGCCAACTGGGCATTTTTCAGGGAAACGTGAGTGTCTTCGTTTTCCGCTCAGCTGTTTATGTTTTGCCCCACTTTTTATTACATTTTCCGCGCCCTTTTTGGATGTATCAACAACGTGAATGACTTGTGTGCACTATTCTACAAAGATCTTGTCCGGCATTCAGTGAATTCAAGTACAATTGAGGGGACTTTGATATTAAAACAATGATAAATGGAGAGAAATCAGGCGTGCAGATTAGTACAAGGTTGATCAAAGTCGGACTTAATACAAATAGTGTAGAGTTCTAAAGTACAAATGCACACTTTCTGTGAAAGCTAATACTGGTCGATTTACAAGAGTATATACCTTGCTAGTTAATTAGCATCTAAACGCTTTCCTACTTTCTCTTCTCCTCTCTCCGTCTCTGTTTTATCTTCTCTCATTCTTGTCAATTTTTCTTCCTCTTCCCCCTCTTTTTCTTCTTGTTTTTAATCTTTATGGTCATGTTCATTTATCTATTAATTTTGGTTCGTCTTCCTTTCATTTGTTTTGGTTTGTCTTCCTTTTTGTTCCATCCGTTATCATTCTTCCTGTTCTTTTCCTTTTCCTTAACTTTTGTTCTCGTTTTCTCCGACAGGTACGGGAATAATTTATTCCAGTTTGCAGTTTTGATTGAAGGTGTTACAGCATATTTCAACACGGAATTACTACTATCGGAGGTAAGACATCGTGCGTGGTTGTTGTTTTTTTTTTTGTCTGTTGTCTGGCATATACTTCTCCTTTCAGTCCTTATATTTCTCTCTTTACGCATTATCTCATAAGAATAAAGGTTTTCCAATTGAAGGAACTGAAGTTGCTCAGTTGATGAAAGCACCACCGAGTCTGCAGCATGAGGTCCCTGATTTAAGTCAATCATCTGGTCCTTCGGTAGGGACCTACAGCCATTGATCTTACCGCTGTTTGCCTACAATATCTGATTGCTTCTCAAGCTGTTACGACCTATTATTATAAAGCTAAGCATACACCTCGGATTCAAATATTAGATTTTATTTTTCCGCCGGTCGTAGTCGTAGCCTTCTGTTGCTGACTTTCCGATATTCATCAGATTTCACAAGAGTAAACTTTCACACGGCATAGAAACACTTGTGTATTTATGTCTTGCCTTTTATATGCTTTAAAAATATTATCAAAATTCAAACACTCTCAAAAAATCGTATATGTGAAATATATTTATGTATTTACATAATCTCCATCTCTTGGGGCCAACCCAAGTAACTCGTTTGGCTTTACCCAACGCAATTCCTTAAAGGAAACAAGACTTATTCGTTTGTATTCTTTTCTTCATTACTTTTTTTTAATCACATCATATTTACCACTTGTGTCTCCCATGCACACTCTACAATAATATTCATTTCTGATAAGAGTTCTTATTGACCAACTCATCAAGTGATGAGTTTTTGAGCAATACCCAGCTTCTAATATTCTTACCCCCCCCCCCCCAGCTGTTGGATTTCATCGCGGAGCATCCCGACCAGGGTACAGGGAGGAGGGCGCTGTCATCGGCAGTGGAGCAAACCAGGGCCAATGTCAGGTGGATGGAAGACTTCAGACCGGACGTGGACGCCTGGCTGCAGCAGAGGACGCAGAGTCGAGCTTAAAGGGATGGAACAGTATAGGTGGAGCTGAGAATTAGATTTTTTGCGAGATACCAAGAAACCATTCATGAAGTAGAATAATGCATATCATTCTATATTAAAGAGGACTTCAAAGTTTACTTGATGAAAATTAGTTTTGGAATGGTTGAGACATCCAAAAACAAAGTCAAAGAAAGTAAAACAAAGCTTTTGTAATAAAAGAAGGGGTCCCACCTTTTATTAGGATTGCTCTGTTTTGGATATCTCTGCCATTTCAAAACCGATTTTCATCAAATAAACAGTGAATTCCTCCTGGAATCACGCGCATTTTTATATTTCATAAGAGGTTTCTCATTATCTCACCAAAAAATGTTAGAAATCTGAAGTGATGTCTCAACCAAAACTATTTGATCCCTTTAAATCCGTCATGCTGATTGAGGTCATCGCCCCTTTTTTGATGACAAGACCTTGCCCTAGCCACAGTATTCACCCGCAGGCATTCCACTACTGTAGGGAAGTTAATGAAGTGAATGAACCATAGACTTAATGGCTTGATGATATAGAAAACATCTTGCAACATTATCAGCAATGCATCCAGGCCAATTCTCATGTTGACCGAATGAAGGCTATGATACTGGTTATTTAGGATACAACTTGTACTAAATTGAGTTGACAGCAGTGGCATGGTGTCTATATTATTCATTGTATTTCGAATACTTTACTCTATCTCAAAAGAGCGTGAAATGTCCTTATTTGCAATAGTTCAGATTCTAAACGTTTTTGATTGGGTTTATCCTACCGCACACGGCAGCTAGTTAGCCTCGCATACAACGCCTTTGTTTGCGTTCTTTGCCGCTTGGTGGCAAAGAAAGCACGTTCAGAATCTGAACTATATTTGCATCTGCTGCATCATATCTATACCTGTTATGAATTGTTGTTGGTGTGTATTTTGATAGCATCATATGATGTTGCTCCCCACGGAATATTATTTACTTAGAAGAGACTCACACAATACAAACACTCCCTCCCTAGCAAAATGCTGCCAAAATAGCAATACACTTCGTAGAGAGGTAAAGCGAACCGGAATTTTCACCTGCCGATATAATATAGGGATACCTGCTGTAAAGAGATGTTCAGGTTTGGTACCAGACACTGTCATTGTCTTATGTATTCATACAGTTGCCTTTCAAGCCTATTTTCAGCCAGTTAGTAGATAAGGCTGCAGACCTCCAGAATCTGAATGTTACTATGTGCTTACTTACATCTTGAGTGCAAATTTTTACCCTGTACTTACCTGATGCTTTCTTGGTCCTTTTTTTTTGGGGGGGGAGGGGGGCGGAGAGGAGAAGAACTTACTTTGCACGTGGGGAGGCTATGACATGTACTTGCAAATAAGCATTAATGTTTATAATGGTTTTAGTGTTACTGCGATTGCCACTGCTACAGAAAACTTGTTACTATTGTGTTCCGCCTTCAATAAGGAAAATTTGGGTTGTAGGTCTCTTATTACTTCTGCGAATATCCTGGAGTCTGCAATCGTCTGACAAAGGTTTTCTTTAATTCATGTAGTAATTAATACTATCGAATTTAAAACGAATTAAATTGTGTCTTCCTTTGGTCATCACTTTGTTCGAGACTCCTATTACATATTGCAAATTTAGGTCACAAAATCTGATTTTGTTTTTGGTGCTATCGCTATTCTACCAAGAAAAAAAACCCAACAACAACAACAACAACAACGAAATGTCTCCAAATCCTTACAGAAGAAGACATATTTAATACATGGTGCTGTTTTGGCCTTGATATGACACTGCATGTCAGGTTACTATGTTGGTGTTGATGGTCTTTGTCATAATTTTCGACCCCAAAATGAATCATGTGCCGAAGCAGTTTAAAGAGTGCGTCATAGCGATTGTTGCTAATCAGCTTCTCCATTGTTACATTGTTACACAATAAGTTATTCCCCATGTATTCTCAGCCCTCTTAACTACACCTGTATAGTGTTTTCATTGTATATCTGTGTGAATTATATCTACCGTATCTTTGCTTTATCCTGTTGCCTTCAGCTTTACGAATATAAAAGAGGACGTTGAGAAGTCATTGCTTCAAATGTGAATGCAATAATGAAGTACATGAGTATTATACCCAGCCATTCCAGATATCATACGAAATATAATTTGTTGCAAAGGGACGCCGATAGTGGTATGACCCATAAGATGATGTGACGTCTGATGTGCGTAAGTAGAGATCGGATGTGTTCATGAAAGAAAGACAGATTAAAAATCTGTAAGGATACAACGTAGCGCGTATACAGTATATACCAAGTAAGCTTTAAGTTCAACATCTAAACATTTCGCGATCTATCTATTGTACTAATCTGCATATAGACCAGCGCTTTCTAAAGCCACAGCCATCTTGCGTGTTCGGCAGGTGGCTCACCGTTTCTTACACGGAAACATGAACATCCATGATTCTTACCGGCTACAGATAGATCTCATTATTATGTGATAATGTATTGTGAGAGTCATACCATTCCAGGCATGAACAGTTCTATATGACTTTATTTATGCTGTACATATAATACTCTATCATGTGACACGATATCTTCGAAAGTCAAGAAATCTATGACGCAACCAACACAAAGCTGTGTCATTATCCAGTAGCGTGAATGATGTGTATACGTTTAGACGTCGCTGGTATTCGTCATGTGCGTCTTGTCAAAGCTAAACTTTCAGTGAAAAGCAAATATTTGTGGTTGTCATAGTCTGTCTGATTGTCAATTTAAATGAAAGAAATGACAAAATAGTAGTTACACAAAGTCGACATGACGTCAATAGATTGGAGACCTCCGTGTGTTTCCATGGCGAGGGCATAACGGGGGAACGTTCAGTGTCAAACCTTTTTCGAGGACGATATGAGATCCCCTGTAGAACTTTTCAAATGTATATGCCAGGTTGATGGAAGGTCATTAAGTATGTAATGATGTATCCTTGACGGCTTCGCTCTTCATGATTGCAGTCTAGTACGATTTTGCTGTTGTAACTCGTGGTGCGGATGAATATGACATGTGAGCTCTTTTCACTGGCAGCCTTCGCTTGTCAGGGGAAAAAAAGAACAATAATTACCATAAATAAGTAATCTTAGGATATAAAAATCATGTTGCAAGGTACGTTTCTTGTAACCTGGGTTGCTACTCTCTTTCTCTCTTTTTTCTCTATAGCTCTCTTCTCTCCATTCATATCTTAAATAAAATCTATACGATGTATGTTTTACAAGCATGCTTTAGCTGTTGTTATTGTGTAATCTTCAATGCGGTATTAAAGATGCATGTCGTACATAATTATCCATGAGAACCCTGCAAGCACTTATGCCGTTGTATGCCGACTGGTATAAAATCCTCATGGATATAATTATCGTACTTGTCTGCACCTGCTGACTATCTAAATTACAAATAAATACAAATTACAAAGTGCATATAAAAAAGTTGATGGTAAAAATTGGTCAGGTGCCATTTTTGATTTTTTTAAAGTTGGCCCATCATCAGATAGATGAAATAAAACACCTCTAGTGATACCTCACTTGCTACATAACAAGGAATATTCTTGAAGTTGTGATTAAAGATATCCCAATTTCATTTATCGTTTTCTTTGTTCTTTTGCGACTGTAACTAGAAATATATATCAAATTAGCATGAATGGCGTTAACTCGTTTTGCAATGAAATTCGTCATTCCGTATCCACACGGATATATCGCCCGTCGATATCATGCTTCTCTGATGTAAATGTGATGACGCATCTCAACAAAAACCTAATCACAGCTTCACTTATTACCTCTTATTGCATATAAAAATACTGACAAATTGTACAATTACTGAACTCCGACTTCAATACACACCGTAGGCAAGAAAAAAAAAATGATAATAACTTTGTTTCATATCAAACAAATATCCATACAAGGTTTTTTTTTTTCTTATGATAATGTAAGTGCTTTACTCTCAGTACTCTCGTCTCCCCAGTGATATTGCTTTGTGCTGTGGATTACGTCTTCTGTTATGAACTTCATAAAGAAGAATGGACGAATATGAGGCACTTAACTTCTTTACCAAACACATTATTTTGTGTGTATGAAGAACTTCTTGTATTAGAAATAAATGTATCGAAGAAGGTCTGAGCAGCTTTGAGCATTTCAGTCGACTAATGGCATTCTGCTATCGTGATTGGCAGTGCGTGTTTTTTTTCACTTTGAGAGAGAGAGAGTACAGCAAATATTCACAAAACGCCGTTTTCCTGATGATCTTTAAGCGAACAAATCATGCGAGCGTTTGCTGAATAAATATCTGGCTAGATGGAATTGAACTTTCGATATTGACGTGGATTCATGGAGTGCGGATAATTGACGGAGCCAAAAGGCGATTAGAATATGCAACGGGCTATTTTTTTTTAATATGATTGCGAAGGAGAAATATGGCAGCCATAAAGATAAAATGATCTGGACAAAGAATATCTCTTCCCATTACATCCATCCATTGTCCAATGATGAGTTCCTGATATTCCATATCCCCCCCCCCCCCTCCCCCCACACACATACACGACAGATAATGATACATGTGTAATCCAGGATGATATGACCTTTACGTAAAAGAGAATGGTTGATGGTTGATGAGAAAGTTGGTGAAATGTTATCAAAGAAACGGAAGGAGGAGAAGGAGGAGTAGGTATTTTTATCATGCACACACACCCACCCATACTTACACACACACACACACACACACACACACACACACACACACACACACACACACACACACACACATCAACACGCGGATGTGCGCGCACATACACACGATCTCATAACAGCCTCATATCCTCGGCGTATTTCGTAACATTAACACCAAATGATGATTGAAATAAAACGAAATGATTATACATGTAGTTGATATCACGTCGAGACTTGATATGATTAGCGAATTACATTAATGCCTACCTGTGAGCAACTGCGATTGCTGTATAGGAAGCTTTTAATGAAATTTATAAGTTCCCAACCGCAATAACTGACTGACCTTGCAGACAAATTGGATTCATATTATTTTCTGAAACTTTATGCAAATTAAAAAATGGTATTCTGTTAGAAGAATATATCGAATCCCAACTTCTGAAAAGCATAAGGCCGTTTTTGCAATGGGGGAGGGGGCAATATTGAGTTTGATCTTCTGTAGATCATGGTGTCGATTTCATATAATTTTTCGTTTTCAGTAAAATGTTAAACCACAATTGCACTATTTTACCCGATATTTGGATTGGATTTGGATTAAGCAAACTTTTTTATTTCATAAATACTGTTAGTTTCATTTTTATTTATGCTCATATCTAACAATGCGCTAGCATACTCTTGTCGTTCTCAGTAACAATATGCTGAATCGAGAGATGTCTTTGTTTTGTTTTGTTTATCATCTGCATGAAGATTCGATAAAGCCTACTCAACGTAAGTACCAGTAGCATTAACCAGATACAGGTACGAGATAATCCAAATTATTTATATTGTGAACTAATGAAATTTAATTCCTGAATATCATGCGGTGCTTAAGTGATTGAAGTGCACAGGAGTGATCACCCCTTATCGTATTTAGTGCATCAGAGGGTCAATTACTTTATAAGTACCAGAGTATTTGACACGATTTCTCCCACTCCTGTGTACTGAAAGCTTTGAATCTGTGGCACCAGATGAAACATGCTGGTGGTGGTGGATGATTAGATGATTAACTAGTCATTGCTACAAAATGATTATGATATCATCTGAGGTAAGCCATCAAATGGTAGCACAACAAATGCCGTTATGGTAACTGTCATTAAGGTAGTCACAATACTAAACAACAATAATTATTTATATAGTTTGATCAGAATACCATTTCCTTTTCTGAATGATACGAGAAAAATGCCAACAAAATGGACAGCAACCTGCTGTCTATGCTCCACTAAAGCAGTGTATCATAGCACCAAAAAAAAAAAAAAAAATGACTTCACATCCCCCCTCCCCCGTGGTCGCTTTGTCGCTAAGCAACGATAATAAACAATTGCGGTTGCGGAGTGAAAATAGATGCCTCAGGCACTGCTAAAAAAATAAAGAAATGAAAGTAATCAATCTCTAAGTCGCTCTAAGAAATCACGTACAAATATCAACAATTTTGCAGTCCTTTATACAGAGACTCTTTTTCAGGAGGAAATTGGTGGATTTAGGCCTACGTACAGCTCCTCATTCCGAAGGTTTATTATCATTTTTTTTTTTTTTTTTTTTTGCGAATGAAATCGGCTTCAATATTCCCGGAATACGCTTGTCCGAAAATGGAGAGGGGTAGGTCAGAAGTACACTTTGTATGTTCGCAAGTGAAAAGAATTTCTGAATTACGAACCTTCGGAATGACGTACCTGTGGAATAATGAACTCTAATTGTTATTTGGATTAACAAACCTTCGGAATAACAAAAATCGTAACACAAAGAGTTCGTTGCCTCAAGGTCTTACTTCTTTTAGTCTTAAGGTTTATTACTTTTATAGGAACAATAATGTCGAATATATTGGATATGGGAATCAGATTAGGTGAGAAGTATAAAAATCTTAGTTTCACAATTTTTTTTTCCTTGGTTCTATTAGTAATTCGAAGGAGAAGGAAATCCTTTATTCCCCTACTGCAAGCTGCAAAAGTACTTGTAATCTAACCGGTTAAAGGAGTAGGGCCTATTTAAAGTCCATAAGTTACTGAATCAGCAAACAGTCACATGAAAACGATTTTCCCACAATCAGTGATGTTGCCGCCTCCTCCTGTATTTCATAAAATACGTATGAAATTTGCATGGGAATGTCATACTCTTCTTATGGATTTCCGTTCAATCGGATTTTAAAGAAACATTCTAGATAGGTAATGTTGTAATATGGAGATATCAACTCATGATATGTATTTCATACATGGTTGAAAATAGAGACGCATCTAACGTTTTGTGTATACCATAGAATCAACAATAAAGGCTGAACTGGCGCGAAGAATGAATAAGAAAAGTTCGGAGAGAGCAATTTTTTGTTGGCACCCATAAACTTTTTTTTTTCTTTTTAAACACATGCATGACATAAATCTTTCCCCATTATAACGTTTTCCCTGCTGGAAAGAACACAATGTCCCATAGTGTGAGAAACACAATGTGAACACAGTGTTAAATCTCTTCACACTGTTAAATTCGAGCGTGTTAACAGTGTGAACACAATGTGAGTAATCAATTCACAGTGTGAAACAAAGCATTACTATTTGAACACTCAGTGAAAACCACACCACAGTGTGAAATCATCTTCACACCGTTAAATTCGAGCGTTTTTACATAGTCGACTTTGTAAAGACACTGTGAAGACACTGTGAACGCACTGTGGGACACTGTGTTCTTTCCAGTAGGGTTGCTATAGTGAGAACACAATGAATGGTCCATAACAGCATGTTCATAATCCTGTCGCTATCTGCATGGCTGCTGACTTCACTCCATTTTATTGTCCGGCTAAAAATGCATGACTCAAAATGACAGTTATCTCCACATGATTCAGCATCAGATTTCATGTATCTTATGTATTGAAGTGTTTGCTTTATTATATAAAATAAACACTTTATTGAAATCAACATGCCGGTATACTGTTTAGCTGACACAATGTTTACCTTTACCTTTACCTTTACCTTGTAAGTTACAAGCATAAAAGCGGCCAAAGTTGCATTCCAAACGTACATGTATATAATGGGACTAAGCACACAACGGCAAACTCCATGGAATAACTCAAGAGTAATAGCAATTGTTAAGCTCATGCCATTAAAGCTTGTTTTGCAAAGATGCGGCAAAGATAAATCTTTTATACAGTAAGTCCTTGGACAGCTTTTAGCGACTCACGTTGTGAATCGATCCTATCTGATCTATTCATGTCTATTTCAATGACCGATGCACTTTCTATACCTCCAGCACTGAACGCAGATAATTTTTAACCTGTAGGTTTTTAGGTGTTTTTTTTTTCTGTAGGCCTACACAATCATGCATTTAACGAATAGATCTTGGTGTAGTACAATGTATATATGGCAAATACGCTTATGCTCAAAATGTAGATATGAGGGACTTTGAATGGAAAGAGAAAAAGAGCCTATAAAGAGCCAATTCTATTGCATACTTGTAGGAATTTACCATGTTCGATTTGAATTCCGCTCATTGTGTGTCCTATCTCTTGTTATGATAGCAACAAAAAAAAAAGAAAAAGAAGAAGAAGAAGAAGAAGAAGAAGAAATTTATCAAAAAGAAAAAAAAAGTACAAACAAATTACAAAAATAAGGGAAGGAAATAAAAGTTGAGTAGCAAATATAAGTTTGACGAAGAAAACGATAGCAACAAAGTGAATAAGAGAGTTGCACAGGCATAGCAGGCCAACGAAATGAACAGCCAAGCTAGCACACACATACACACACACACACACACACGCACACACACACACACACATCCCATAGACATCCATTCAGACACACATACACACACTCACACCCAAAGTATTTATCATTTAATGTTAAAAAACGTGAAGCCGCTTCACCGTCCCTAATAGCCTCTATAGGAAAGTGGCGGACATGCGCAGAGCAGCTAGCATGTTATTGCTCTATTTAAAGAATATGACATGCGCATGAGACAGACAGATACATCCGCTATACCGAGCAAGGATTTATCAAACGGAACTGATCAATTGTTATCAATTGTGGAAAAAATCTGAAACATTCTTATTTGGGGAAAAATGTTTTATATAACACTGTGTTAACAGATGGCATTCAGTGTTGCATCATAGGTATTACAGCTGAATTATAAGCGGCAGTAGCAGAGGTAGTGAAATCTGTCAAGAAGAGGGAAGTCTTATTTCAAATGTGGATAGGATATTCATGTATATCTGTGTGGCGTACTGCAGCCTGTTGATCTGTTCTACTGTTCAGTGGCTCATCAAAATTCGGTAAGTAATGTGATCACACTGTTGAACGAAATATTACATAGAACTTACTCGATCATTTAAAAAAATATATATCAAGTAATAACTTATATGTCATGCTGTAACATGTGGTTTACATTGTGTCTCTTTCTAGTTTGAATGCATTCACAAATGTGAGGGATGTTTGCTGGTATTTAGAAGAGTTATTCAAAGCTGAATGATTGAATGTTGGCTTCTATCTATAGAATTGTCTTCCATTTTCTAATGTGGTCTTTATGCCTTGTCCAAGAATCCCTTACTTCAACCGATTAGTCTTAGCACAAAACAATCGATACGTACTGACACCGCTGATTTGTTTTTTCTTTATTCCTCAAGTTTTACTGAAGGAACACTTCAAATATTTCCTTCCTTGACAGTTTATCCCCGATGCACCACAGTGAAAATAAATCAAAAAGATTCAAAATTGTCCGCAAATCAAACGAAATATTGTGAATTATCTAGCAAATAGCAGGGTTGATCTATACGTTATTTAGTAGTCGTTAATCTTAATTTCCTTGTGCGAAACTAATCATTATGTTTACCCTTGTAGCTCGTTGAACGTTCAACCTTACATAATACTTTTAATTCATGTCGTGTGAAATAAGGATGAGTTTGGTGTACATAAAAATAAATGTGTAGGTCTCGGTGTCTGAGCATGTGATATATCCTTGAAATATTGCACCTGAAAAAAGAACGTAGATGTCAGACAGACAATATTATTTCGGTTTTGATGAAAACAAAATAAAACATCCTTTGTAATAAAAACAAACAAATAAACAAACAAACGTGTATCAAGCTTTTGACAAGAGGCGCTTAAACTGCCCAGGCTTAATGTCAAAAACATACATAATACTACTAATAAAAAAGAAAGAAAAGAAAAAAAATTGAGAAATCATCAAAAAAAGAAACAGGTGTTAACGTGGCAATTAGTCTCCTACCGCTGTAGCATAAAGACTTGTTTTCATACAACATTTACTGTCCAAAGAAAGGTTTGAAAGGTTGGACAGGCATATGTAGCAGAATACGTCTTTAAATCATGACTTATGATTTCACATATGGGGAAAATTGAAAAAAATAAAAGCACTTGATAGAGACCATAAATAGTTTTAAAATACAAGAATCAAGATGATTTATACGATCTTGTCCTGTTGAAGACACTTAATTTTCGCGTAGGCCTATAGTGCTAATTTAATGCTTCATTCACGCAGGGTTCCATCCAGCTAGACCTGGCACGATGAACAGTACCGAGGAAGCCACCATCGAGTCTGCCGGTCCAGTATTCGGCGCCAAATTTGTAGTAACCATTTCTCTCGCCGCCATGACAGCTGCTGCGAACGTTTTGATATTGATGGCTTTTGCGACTCAGAAGAAACTGTGGACCTACACCAACTACTACATCTTTAATATGACACTGGCTGACTTATTGGTAGGTGTTGCAGTGATGCCAGTCCGTTCGATAATTATAACGTACAACGACTGGCCGTTTGGACGTGTGGCTGGACTTTTATTCATGACGCTCCAGAACGCAAGTCTCGGTGTTTCTGTGATGGGCGTGGTGGTCATCGCTGGAGACCGTTACGTAGCAACAATGCATCCGATGACCCACTATATGAGGAAGAGCAAACGCTTGGCAATGAAAATCAATGTTCTCACCTGGGTTGTCCCCTTCGCCATTTGGTTGTGCTTCAACCTGTTGTGGGATCTGGTCGATCCTGTTCTCGACCGGCCTATAACAGCCACAGGTTTACCAAGACCAAATTATGCCAACACCAAGGCTGCGAGTTGGTTCACATTCTGTCTCAGGTTTGTCATTCCGGTTTTGCTTATAATGACGCTTTATCTTCGTCTATACTACGAGATAAAAACCCGAGCAAGGGAACGTAATTCTACAATTCATCGTGGTGAAATCAAAACTGTCGATAGTTTGGGTACACATAGCCAAGTTCTGCCAGATACCCAGTTTGATTTTAATCCAGGAAATAGTCCCGACAAAAGTGTGCAAACAGAATCGACCGCTATACCAAGTATTTCATTTCAAGTAGACAAGCACATGATCAACGCCGAGCAGTCGGTGACTAAAACGGTAACAGAGGGGTCCAACAGGCCTGGTAGGAAAACCATTTGCATTAAAGACATGAAACAACCAGCTCCTGAATCAGCACGGAGACAGCCTACCGCTTCGAAAGAGTCTTCTAGGGAATCCCCTTCGGAAGGGCAGAAGGCTATGAGAACATTGACCTTTATCGTACTGGCCTTCGCCATCTCCTGGACCCCCCTTGCCATCAATGTGGTGCTGTACAGCACCTCCAAGAGCTTCTACGCCAGGTTGAACGCAGTCGTGAAATTCACAGAGGTCGCACGGTGGATTTCGTTCACTAACAGCTTGCTCAATCCCGTCGCCTACGCCATTTCGCAGCCCTTGATTCGTGAGAGTATCGTCCGGTTATTTTGCAGCAGGTGTCGCCGAACAGGGTAGGGTCCATTTGACAGAGTTTCGAACCAATGGGGATCCAGGGCCCGAATTCTATCCGGCGTACACATGCTATCTGTTTCCCACCGTAAGTCCTGTCTTACTCAGATGTAAGAATGTGCACCTGCTTAGGCTGGAGTAAACATAATGGCAGAGTCATCTAGATGAGCAGCAGGGGTAAAAATTGAAAAGCTGCCCTGGATAAAAGAAGACCGTATCACTTATATTGCAATCTTTATCGCCTAAGGATATTTAAGTCTTTTGGATGTAAGGTATAGACGGTTCGAATCAATAGCAACATGTCCATTTTTGTGCTGTGGTTGTTGATGAGAAATTAACCAGGAGATTTTGAAACTATCAACTCTGTGCATGAGGGTAAACACTCAAATCTGTTCAATTGTGATATTTAGGACCCACCAATATCATATATTTCTGTATTCAAACACAAGCGTCAAATACAATATCAAACATTAATATGCTAATTTTGTTTAAATGAATAGATTACGTATACACACCGGCATATATACATGCACATACAAGCATATACAATCGAAATTTCCTCTTTATGAAAAATTTTCTCTTTATCTTTATGAAATTAGTGCTGATTGAAGCAAATTGCATTAATTGTGTCCCTGCATCACAAAACCAACAAAAAGTCGCCAGATATGGATTTTAGTTTAGGGCAGATATTGAAAGAGCAGATTCTAAGCTTTAAAATGGTGTACAACTCAATTCAAGTGGACTCTCCTAACCTATCTACATATTGGAAAGAAAACACACACTCTGGAAAAGTGTGAACTGAGAAAAGAGGCTCTGAAGTAAAGAGTCTATTCAAGCGCTTAATCTTTAGAACCGCACTGGCTATGCGATGAATGGAACAAAAAAAAAAAATACCAGGATGTAAACCACCATAGCAACAACAATGAGGAATTAGCAGTTTACGCTGAAATCTAGCATGCTCAAGTAACACATTCTGTCCATAATAAATGCCAACTTTCAAGATGATAGCTCTATTAAAAAGTTATTAGATTTGAAACTGAAGGGTGTGTAAAGGATTTTAAAGAAATGAAAGAGGACCTCTGTAGACCTACCTAATCGCACCACTCTACGAAAAAGGGCTCTACGAAAAAGGGGTTGAAGAAAAACTGTTGAAAACACACTGTCCTGTTCGTTTTATGACCCCAAACTTATGAATAATGTTGACGAAGAATAGCTCTTTCAGAAAGTATATGAAAAACTCAAGATTGACTTGGTTGACCTGTTTCACCCTTTTGAGGTCCTCACGCAAAATCAAGGGCTGCGACTTTGTGTTCATTCTGTGATGCACGGTCACAATTAGTACCGTGAGCTACTCTGTAATTTTGCGTTTCACATCATGTTAGCATATTGTGTCAATTTGTAATTGTGTTTCCTGAAAAGAATAGAATTTTGATATCACTATCAAATAAAGTTATCGTCAGCCCTATTTTCTCTAAAGCGCTCAGATATTAAAAGTCAGGTATCACATCGACGATGGTTTTGGTGATCAGTGAATTAAGAAATAACGGAAAGAAGCGAGTATCTAATGACTTTTCACTAATGCTTTCACACGACTTTTCATTTCATAACACATGAATAGACCGGAAAAATTTAATACCGGTAACTGATTCAAAATCTAGACTGATAACTTTTAGCAAATAGCAAAGAAAAAAATGATAACGTAGTCAGGCTTTGAATGCAAAAGCATTATCATTTATCATTTTGAAATATTTCAGTTTGAATCTAATGTAAAACAAAGGAGCAATTAAAATATATGTGATAATCTTAATGATATCTGATATTATTCATTTTCCTTACGTTACGAGTGTAGTGTCATTGAATAAGAAATGTTTTCAGGGGCGGATCCAGGAATTCCGTAAAGAGGGGGCGTGTTTCAAAATTAAAGGGGGACACACGCACCCCTCCCCCATTTTTTCTTTTTATTTCTTTTGTTTCAACAAAAAATAAAGGGGGGGGGGGGGGCGTGCGCCGGTTGCGGTCCTCCCTGGATCCGCCCCTGGTTTTATCTATATCAGAGTTTGGCACTGCTAGAAAAAAGTGAAAACGGTCTATCCATGTTTTAGCATTCAGAGTCTTCAAATCTTGGTGTAATTTATTCAGAAAGTTTGTCATGAAATCAGTAACTTGAGTATAATGACAAGCTGTTAGTAACCTACATGGACCAGCCGACAGTCACCCGCTTTTTCTCAGGCTTGAATCAAAAGTTGTTTTGATTATTGTTGTCCAGTCTGTGTGAATAATCAATAATTAACATTAAAGTTGATAAACCATACAAACCGAGCTCTGAAGAGGGATTTCGGCATGTTAAAAGTTCGCCTTAAAAAAAAAGCACAACAGCGAAAAAAAAATTATAAAAATATTATTCGAAATAAGGAAGTTAGAAGTTTTGAATATTCGTAAGTTGTTGTGGTTTTTTTTTTTCAAATCAGTCCTTGAACAGTTGAACAGTTTTGTTGAAGCTTGTGTGACTCAAAATCCCTTAAAGATTATGTACTCATGTAAGCGATATCTGTATTATTTTGTATTGCTTTATATGGGAAAAATGTTTGAATTTGAATTTGAACAGTTGATATGAATATGATGTTGTCATCATCTCACAATATATTTTCCACTAATCAGGTACAACAATGTTATTCCAGGCTGAAAGATTTCGAAAATGATAATCAGTTTGATATATAATGTATTAGGATTTGGTACTGTGACATAACTGACTTTGACCCCCCCCCCCCCCCAAAAAAAAATAAATAAATAAATAAATAAATAAATAAATAAATAAAAAATAAAAAATAAAAAATAAAAAATAAAAAATAAAAATAAAATAAAAATAAATAAATAAAAATGAAAAATAATAAAACAAAAACAAAATAATAGAAATTTTAAGATTCTATGCACAAACTATGTGAGGAGATGATGACATTAACTTAATATTTGCATATTCATATTCACTGTTCAAGTACACTGTTTATGTGAATATTAACGAACCTTTCGAATTGCATGACTACAATTGAATTTAATCAAAATATATCCATAATCTTATTTCCATAAAAAAGCAAGTCAGAGTAATACACATAACGCTAATATGAGTAAAGAATTTCAAGTGGCTTAAACTTCAATAATACATAATACAATCATTGTATTTTCATCTTTACATTTCGATAAATGAACAAGTAAACTACCAAAATTTTATTTTCAGACTGTATATGGAAAAGAGGAATTCACAAAAAAGCATAGCTTGTAAATTTTGTGAATTACTCACAGCATCTCATGATCTTCATACAACTTGGTGTCTGGTTGTCATTGTTGACTATTGCGCTTGTAAAATTCTACATTTGTAATTCAAGACTACTTTATTCGATCAGGTATTCCGTTTTCAAAACTGTAATACGAGTCTAACGATTTGAATCGTCAAATATTATTTTGTGTGTATGTGTGCGTGTTTTTTTTTTTCTTTTTCTGAGGCGACTGCAATATACAAGCTACGCTTTTAGCAGTCCCCTCCATTGCCAACAACCTTCTTAATCAAAAAGTTTATTATCTTATACAGTAATTAAACAATTCCAGAGCTGATGTAAATAGTAGATTAAAAAAGAAACAAACTTCGAGTTCACACAAATTATGTGCTTATGATTGTATATCATTCTCTGTTGGAAAATGACAAATAAATGAAATGAACTGAAAATGAAATACTAATTCACAAATCTTCAAGATACGCTTAAGCTTTGGCGAGTGGAGACAAAATTACGTGGTAAACAACTGTCATTATAATACATATAATAAGTATATATATAATATCTACACTATCTATTATAATGCTATATAAAGTATATATATATATATATATATATATATATGATATTGTAACGAAATTCGATTTAATCGTTCGATTATAATTTGTCATAATCGATTGTGCCTGTAGTTTAGAAATGGGTGCATTATTGGAACGTTGGGCAAATGCTGTAATGTGGTAGTACATTATTATGAGTTTTAACATTTATTATTAAATATGTGGTTACTTGTTTGGCATGGGCAACTTTGCAGTATTTTAATACTAACTCCGGTTTAGACCGATGATATATGCCGAATTAAAGTAACCATGTACAAGAGATACTGTTAAAACGTATAATCATTGTACGAATTTTGTAACCACGCCAACATTGTAAATAATTTGAATGACTACTGCGAGTTTGCCGTGCAGGATTGTCTCCTCATTCCGCAATAGGAGGAGAGGCATATAAAGTGGCCGTTGTGTGACATAGTCCGCAAGAAGTAGCCCGTGTATGATACATTTCCAATATGTTCTTGTTCACTTTTACATGTAATAAACTGTACATGTGTTCCTGATTTGCTATCTTCACTGTGCCTTCTTGAGGGTTGTACCACTATACAACAGCTTGGAGAGTGGTGGCACATGTTCTTGGATTGGAGCGCCGTTCCTTAAAGGACAAGTTCACCTTCATAAACATAAGGATTGAGAGAATGTAGCAATATTAGTAGAACACATCAGTGAAAGTTTGAGGAAAATCAGACAATCCGTTCAAAAGTTATGAATTTTTAAAGTTTGTATGCAGTAACCGCTGGATGAGAAGACTACTGCAGTGTATGAATAACTTAGATGTCACATGCGTACAACAATATAAGGAAAATATAAAGAGAATTTCACAAAATGCCATCTTTTGAAAAAGTACACATTCCCCTGACTCGTTACCGACAAATGTTATGGGTAATATCATTCCCCCTGCCTTTAGAAAGAGGCAAGTCAAGAGCTCTTTTATTATGCGAAAAAAGTGAAAATATGTGGAATTTTCTTTTACATTTTCTTTATACTGTTGTACGCATATGACTCACAAGCTGTAGTAGTCTCCTCATCCAGCGGTTCCAACACAAAAATTTTAAAAATTCATAACTTTTGCATCGATTGTCCAATTTTCCTCAAACTTTCACTGATGTGTTCTACGAATATTGTTGCATTCTCTCAATCCTTATGTTTATGAAGGTGAACTTGTCCTTTAAAAGAACCAAGTAGCAAGTTATTGGATTTCGGGTATAATGGTAATGTGACTTGTCGCATAGTCCGTGCCCAATCCAAGTTCCAGTCGTCGCCGTTGGATTTCTGGTATAATGGTAATGTGACTTGTCGCATAGTCCGTGCCCAATCCAAGTTCCAGTCGTCGCCTGAGGAAGTTGGTAACGGTGCGACACAGCACTTTTACCCCGTGCCATCAACGATACCTGTGCCACCATATGGTTGTGAAAGGTGTTCCACGTTAGCGTGACTGAGTTGGTAGCAAGAGTTGGTAACAAAAGTTGGTTTAAACAAAACTTTGAAGCAGAACTTGGTAGCAAGAGTTGGTAGTGAAAGTTGGTAACAAAATAAGTGTACCAATTTAACACCCTCTACAAGTGACGCTTGGGAGTGACATAATTTAAGTGATGCTGAACTTGGTATGTGTACCGCTTATGTTGGTGAGCTGCTTCTGACACAACATAATACATGGTAGCGTACAAACTAGTAGTTCTAATAATTTAAAGGGATCGTTGTAAACTGCAACAAAACGAACCCCGCCTACTCGGCCATCCTGACACGGCTCGCGGAGACATTTTTCTACAGACAGTCAAATACACTCTCTTAATTCACGACGAGAAGGCGAGTTCGTCACAATATATATATATATATATATATATATATATATATATATATATATTCCGTTTTCTTTTAGCAGAGTAGTCCTTTCAGCTCACTCAATATACAAAGTGTATATGGTATCAGCACATTGCATACACATCTACTTGTGTGTGTGTGTATGTACAACGATAATGCAGTAACCAATACATCAAATCACATGAAAATCGATATTCATTACGTTTCTCTTGTTGAAAGCAATTCAAAGAAGAGGAAATTCTTCACCTTTTTATCTCATAATTTCAAGCTGCACAGCAAAAATGACAGTTTTGACAATAATGATTACGCATTCCCACGGTTACATAATCATTACCTAAAACAAAGAAGGTCTTCACGTAATTCTAGGCATAACAAAAAATACTTATATGTGTAGACCCTATCTCTCTGAAAAAAAATCGAGTGAAAATATTCACTCCTAAAAGAGTGAATACAAAAAAGAGTGAATTTAGAGTAAAATTGGAGTGAATTTTGAGTGAAAATGTTCATTTTCACTCGTTTTAGAGTGACCTCAGGGATCACTCCAAAATCTTCGAGTGATCCCTGAGGTCACTCCAAAATGAGTGAAAATGAAAATGAACATTTTCACTCAAAATTCACTCCAATTTCACTCTAAATTCACTCCTTTTTGTATTCACTCTTTTGAGAGTGAATATTTTCACTCGATTTTTTTTTTTAGAGAGTACACGTAAATTGAAAGACATTATCTTCGCATCCCCAACAAAGCATGCATGCCAATTCAGATACAGTGTCCAAAATGAGTGAAAATGAAAATGAACATTTTCACTCAAAATTCACTCCAATTTCACTCTAAATTCACTCTTTTTTTTTGTATTCCCTTGTTTGCGTCCCGTCCAGTCCGAGTTTGAAGAAACATTCATATATTGAAAATAAAAACAAATGAAAGACCAAAATTGGACACTGTATCTGAATTGGCATGTAAATTATGTTAGTACGTTGTGTAAACTATAAAAGATAGAGGTGAGTTTGTCAGATTTTGAGTTTACCACTGAATTCTCGATCAAGGCCAAATAGTCTGGGCGCCAGAGCCACTTACATTGTTTTTACTTTCCACCCAATTTCTTTTTAATGGTTTTACCCTATTTTGCGGGTGCTGAATCCGAATCTTGATGATGCAACTCAAGCGAGGGTTTTTGAGATATTCAAGATGGCCTCTAGTCATACAAATAGAGAGAGAGAGAGAGGGAGAGAGAGAGGGAGAGGGGGGGGGGGGGGAGCAAAGCCTTGCTCACACACTTCTACCACTTCCGAATACATGTATGCGTTATTTTATCTAAAAGTTTTCTGAAATATAAATGCATGTTGATTTGTGTTGATTTCTATGATACCCTCAACATCACTTTTGCGGTGAAACAAATGTCTAGAAACGTTCCATGATATGTGACCGTGCATCACAAAACGAACAAAAAGTCGCACACACTGATTTTGTGTGAGGACTGAAAATAGGTGAAATGGGTCAACCTAGGCGATTCATACTTTCTGAAAGGGCAAGTTTTCTTCTACATTATGATAAAATTTCGAATCATAAAACGGGCAGGAAAGTGTGTTTTTAAGCATTTATCTCGCACATTTGTTTTTTCCGGTAGAATGGCGTGATTAGGTGAGAGTCCCCTTTTCATTTCTGAAGACCTTGTACACACTCTTCACTTTCAACTGTCATAACTTTTGAAAGGACGGTGCTACTGCTTTGAAAGTTGGCATTTATAATGGACAGAATGTGTTAATAAGGCATGCTCAATTTCACTTTAATCTGATAATCCTTTCATTGTTGTTACTCCAGTGGTTTACATCCTGTCTTTTGTCCTATTCATCGCACAGCCAGCACAGCTTGGTATTAAAAGATTAAGCGCCTGAGTAGACACTGTACTTCAGAGCCTCTTTTCTCAGTTTACACTTTTCCTGAGTGTGTGTGCTTTCTTTCCAATATTTAGATAGGTTAGGAGAGTCAAATTTGATTTGAGTTAAACATCATTTTAAAGCTTAAAGTCTGCTCTTTTAGAATATGCTCTTAACTAAAACGTCGTGTCTGGCGACTTTTTGTTTGTTTTGTGATGCAGGGTAACACATATTTTTAGCTAATTTTTCTTCTATTTTTCTTCAGATTACTTGGATACGCCAACTAAAAATCCTTCCAAACCAATATTCCTGTTGTGACCTCATTTGTGAATCATTGTACTCATAAGTACTAATACGTTTAACAAAAGACATTGGAATGCACCTTCCCCTCGACTCAGCATAACTTACATGTTCCCTCGCCATGTCTTTTGTTAGTCACATTAATATCACAGAAACATGCAATGTTTTTTTTTGTGTGTGTTTGTGTGTGTGGGCGTATCCAAGTAATCTGAAGGAAAATAAAATAAAAATCAGTTAGAAATATATAGAATGTTTCTCGATATTCGTTTCATTGCAAAAGTTATGTTGAGAGTATCATAAATCAACACAAATCAACATGCATTTGTATTTCACAGAACCTTTGAACGCAAATTCCCATGCGCACGATCATGTTGCCCATTCGTCAACTTGCGTTCGACTACCCCCTAACGTGTGACTCACCATAAATATCCGCGATCATTTTTCTCCCCTCTATTATGATTCACAATCAGCGTTTAGTTGATTATTTTACTAGTGTCCAGTGTCCAGATCGTTACGAAAATTTGCAGCTTCTGGTCATTTAGTGCCGGTTTTCCTCTATTCTGATCATCATTGGACCTACTTTAACATAATTACAGTGAGTTACGAATGTAAAAGGAGATCACTCTTTCATTTAAACGTCATGGCCTAATTTGACTTCAATCAGCAAACAGCGAACAGCATGGCGGCATTCAAAGTCAGGCAAATTGGTAGTCTCCTTCCATTATAGTTTCAATTATCCATAAATGCGGTTTTTAAGTCTTTTATTCAACAAGGCCTTCTACAGCTTTTAGCCACTCAAATTCCTAATCGATATTGTTAAATCCATTCATGACTGTGATATGCAACGGTGATCCACTTTCTACCGGTACCAAATAGCAACAAGAACAGAAAAAAAAACAAAAAAACAAAAACCAAAAAAAAAAAACAAAAACAAAAACACACAAATGCTATTTTTCTCTTGTCATGGAATTTGTAAAATGAATATTGGCTTAGCAAAGGAAAGAACGGAAATGTTCAACTGTTGATATGAGAGGTATGAATAACGAGAAACCATACAAAGCGCACATTTCTTGTTATATTTTTGTGAAGCTGTATTGAACTTGTCAGATTTAAACTCCACTCTTCGTGTCCCCTCTTGATGTGATGGCAAGAAAACAATACAGAAATGCAAAGAAACGTGCATAAGAAAGCGAATAAGATGAAAGAGGAGAAGGAGAATGAATACAAGGTGGAGATTGAGAGAGAGAAAGAAAACGAAAATTCCGACAATCACACAGAAAAAACCCCA
Source organism: Diadema antillarum (assembly GCF_040938485.1). Lineage (NCBI taxonomy): Eukaryota > Metazoa > Echinodermata > Echinoidea > Diadematoida > Diadematidae > Diadema > Diadema antillarum. The sequence goes on from NW_027272442.1 coordinate 934,499, forward strand.
AACAGACAGAAAGCTAACACACACATGCGCGCGCGCGAGCACGCACGCACACACACACACACACACACACAGACATACACGCAGAACATGTTGGTCAATATTTAAGATGACGTCACGATATCATCACTATCAACCATCTGCCATACTGTCTGCAGGATGCCTATTTTTATAGCAAAGTGACACTAGTGCGCAGGACCGTTGCGTGCCACTTCGATATTTAAAGTGAAAGCTCACGTCAAGGGGGTCAGACATATTTCACTATTCCGATTACGAATCCCGTTGATGCCATCTGATGATGCAAATGTTGATTACCATCTGGCGAGGAAATAATGTTACGAGTTGCTATCTCCTCGTTTTCGAAGTGACGATGTTGTCACTTGTAATATGTTAATGAGCGAATTCAGTGTTGCAGTACAAGCTGATACTGCGCTACAATCAGAATTAACACCCGCAATCAAATTACTGCCGGTAGAATCGTGTTTAAATGATAAAGTACAGCGTTGCATCAATCAGAAGTAACATCTGAATTACAACTGGAAGTAATAGATGCAGTCTAATTAATCAAGAGGGGAAAAATCTTACATCCTTTGCTTGTGGGATCGTCATCTTCATATCAGTGGCCAAGCGTACCATTAAGGCAAGTATATCTGGTGAGTACTGAGCTATAACCGTAATAAAATTATCAATCTGAATATCATTTCGTTACTTCAGAATCTGAGCAATCACTGAGTGAACAGTGATACTGTACTGGCATGCTGTGACTGGTGGTTTAAGTTGTACTATTTCTCTTTCAGTTTATATGAATGTTTGCTAATGTAGAAGAGTTATTGAAGGCAGAATAATAGTATCTTTTCGCTTATCCATTTCTGAGGATGCTTTCACATTTTATTCCTAAACATTTCTCGTATAATCCTAAATAAATTTTCCCACTGCATCTTAAGCAGTGATTAATGAGATTGTATACGTTCATCATGGCCATGAATTATTTGAAATCATATTATAACACATTGCCAGCTTTCTTTCGTCAATAAGTTTCGTTTACTCTCATAAATTGCCGTGGAACCTTGCTTGTGTTTCTTAAAATTGGTAGTCGTTTAATTTCGAAATGCGATACCGATCCTTAGATTTTCATCTACTAATGGCCTTCTGATTTCTTTGAACTTTTCATTTATATCATGTAAGACGGGAACAAGGAAGTTTTACCTTTGTGTGTGTGTGTGTGTGTGTGTGTGTGTGTTTGTTTGTGTTGGTGTGTGTATATGTGTGTTTTATGCTTCGTCCATCATGAAAAGCTGCTGCCAACCATATTCACCTGTAAAGATGTACTAATAGATGTCTGACATACAGTAATACATACGTTCGTTCATTAATACTTTTTTTTTCTCGTGGACCATGATAAGATATTTTTGGTAGTTACAGTATTCACAGGTTACATTTCTGCTAAATAATGTCCGTAGCGGTACACAACAAAGTTACGCCTTCGAATAATTACAGTGACCGAATATTTTACGCGATAATTATGTAACCAGGTAGATCATTTTGATACATGAAAATGACCTTTCTATGCAAAAGCTGTTGAAAATGATTGTGATCAACAAACTTTGACTTCAACAAGTTCTTCTGAAAAGCAAAAAAAAAAAAAAAAAAAAACCCAACAAAACAAAAATGCTTTAACGTATGATGTGTATTTTGGTTTGTGACGAGAAAATACAGAAAAATGAAAAATGAGAAATGAAAATGGAAAGAAAAATAAGATGATGCTACAATCATCGTTTTCTGATGAAATCATAAATCTCACTGCCGATGCTAACTCTGTTTCATCCATACAGACCCCCATCCAGTTAGACTTCACAAGATGAGGATGAACAGCACGGAGGAAACCAAAATTGAGTCTGTCGGTCCAGTATTCGGTGTCGAATTCTTTGTCACAATCTCTCTCTCCGCTGTGACTGTCATCGCAAACGTTTTGATATTGATGGCTTTTGCGACTCAGAAGAAACTGTGGACCTACACCAACTACTACATCTTTAATATGACACTGGCTGACTTATTGGTAGGTGTTGCAGTGATGCCTATGCGTTCAATTCTCATTTTGTACAACGACTGGCCGTTTGGACGCGTGGCGGGACTTTCATTCATGACGCTCCAGAACGCAAGTCTCGGTGTTTCTGTCATGGGCGTGGTGGTCATCGCTGGAGACCGTTACGTAGCAACACTGCATCCGGTGACCCACTATGTAAGGAAGAGCAAACGCCTGGCAACAAAGATCAATGTTCTCACCTGGGTTGTTCCCTTCGCCATTTGGTTGTGCTTCAACCTGTTGTGGGATCTTGTCGACCCTATACTGGACTCGCCTGACACAGCCAGCGGGTTACCGAGAACCAATTACACCAAGACCAGGGCTGCGAGTTGGTTCACGTTCTGTCTCAGATTTGTTATTCCATTTGTGCTTATAATGACGCCTTATCTTCGCATATATTGCAGGATTAAAACTAGAGCTATAGAACGTCATTCTACCATGCATCGTAGGGAATCAAACACACATAGCCAAGTTCTCCCAAACTCGAAATCTGAACGACACAGTTCCGGATCAGAATCGGCCAATATTTCAAGTATTTCATTAAACATTTACAAGCACTCTATCAAGGTTGATCAGTCTAAATCGGTCACAGTTGGATCCTGTAATTCAGAGAGGAAAACTCGTAACAGCAGAGACGAGAAAAGTCCAAACTCTGAATCAGCACGGAAGCAGTACTCTGCTTCGAAAGTTTCTTCTCGAGAATACTCCACGGAAGGACAGAAGGCTATGAGAACTTTGACCTTTATCGTACTGGCTTTTGCTGTCTCCTGGATACCGATTGCTATCAATGTTGTGTTGTACAGCACGTCCGCAAATTTTTATGCCACTCTGAACAAAGTTGTGAAATTCACAGAGATCGCACGGTGGATGTCGTACACTAACAGCGTACTGAATCCGGTGGCTTACGCCATATCGCAGCCTTTGATGCGTCAAAGTATCATTGGGATATTTTGGAAGCCATCCCGATCTCGTAGCTACGGAAACGAAATACGTTGATATGACGATGCTGTAAATTGTTAGAAATTTTGGGTCATTTGAAAGTACTATTGTAAATAGTTTATTTGTTGATCATGGAAAAAAAAAACCTGAACTTTGCACTTAGACAACGTTGCTAAATGACGATTAATGTCACATTTTGTACAGCAGAACGGACAATAATGACGATGAGACCTGAAAAACAACAACAACAACAACAACAGTATGCTGAAATACTGTTTAATGTTGTTTTATATTGTAGTGTTTGGACCAAGCCCTCCAGGCGACTTTATGTATACGATTATTTTTCCTTGTTTACATTTACTTCTTGAAGAATTAAAATACTTATTACAAATAACTACAAGTATTACTATAGTGAACTGCAATGTCAGAATGACAAGCGAAAATAATGTAAGCGCAACTGCTGTCTCATTTCCATTGAGTCCGAGAAATGAGCCTGTATACACAGAGAAGACTATTGCAGGAATTATTTTGGTTTGACACCCGTAACATTCTCTCATCAAACGTGTTTCAAGCCTGATTGTTCAGGCGCCACGTATTCTCGCCGACCACATTAGTGATGTCAGGAAACTCAATGACCTGTCGATCAAATATCCGACTATAAATGCAGAAATATGTACTTTAAGAAATGTCCCATAGGAATTTGACTGAACTTTGCAAGCAGTCTTACAAAAGAGTAATATCCGTGCATGGGCATAATAGGCGTTTAAATACATGTCTAACAATCAAGGTCTTCATAAGAGTGAAAGCTAATGACAGTCTCATAAAAGCGATATTCCCGCCCTTTTCGCGCTGATGCGGTGACGATTGCGAGGTCAAATTCGTAAGTGACGTTGCAAGGTCTACTCTGCATCTAAAGTTACGTCATCTAATGACCTGTTGTAAGTAACATATGCATATATAAAACCCTGATTTTGTCTATCATGTGGTCCTTATTAACATTATAATGAGTACGTCCGAGACTACCACCACTTTTGCATTTACTTCGATGCGACATCTTGGTGTACTGTCATTAGATTCAGACAAATCGTAATTGTAGGCGTATCTCTACATGTAGATTTTTTTTCTACCCACTTTATATAAATGTATATCCGCCTGTGTACCTGTACAAGTAAATACAGATTATAGATTTCTTTCGGGGTTTGAAGCTTTCCTTTTTGTCAACTATTGCAATCCCAGGAGAAAAAAAAAACAACTTGGGGAAACAATTCAGACAAGCCGTGTTATGCTACATCACGATGTCTACTTTTATATCTTAGATATGTATTCTCTTTGTAAAATTTGTGTTCATGGAAAAAGAAATACAAAGGCAATAAATGAAATAAAACAACGGAGCTTTGAGTTTAATGCATCTGGGAAACTGTGTGGATATTGTATGCTGATTTGACTGGATCCGACGTCATTCCAAATGAAATTCGACACACTAAACTCACTTTTTCCCATTGCTCATGGAAATTGTTATTTATACATACGATTTGTACTGTCTTGTTTTGATGAGCTTCATTTCAGTTTGTGAACAATCAGTTGGCACTGACATTTTCCTACCTACTACCGTGCCTCCTTGAAATTTGAGCAGATCAGAAAATATAAAAGAAAAACCACCTCGAAATCTGAATATGTAGCTTGCTCTCCTCATTTGCATAAGTTGTGATGCTTTCTTCCTTGGTATGTCACATGGCAACAAACGAGGAAGGAGAACATGTCAGGTTTTAAACAGTCTGATTTCCTTTCTAGTCTCCGTGCGCAGTATTCCCAATATCACGTCAAAAAGCCGATATAATGGCACTAATATAGATTATAATATGGTTTGTGGTGTAAATGATGCATGAATTTATTTTCCTGTTAAATGTTAATTATTGCGATTTCCCTGAAATAATGATGCGTTGAGTGCTTCCCGGCCGCCTACGACAAGTACATAGATAACCTTTTTGGAGTGCTTCAATCAACCTTGGGCGAGGTGGCGTCCATTTCATCATTGGCATATTGAATCAGCCGTTCACACAGCCTTTGTCAAAGGTCGTCTAGCTGTTGCAATTAAAAGAAAATCAAACAGAGGATATCATCACTCGAGAAGACGTTAAAATAGCAACAGACAAGGCATTAGCCCAAGCGATCGATTTTCGGCTCGCTTCGCTTAATTCGGTCAGTGCTAACAATGCGATCCTTGTTAAAATCTTTCACCCAAAATGAGGCTATTAATTTGACTCGACAGTTTCGACAGAAAATTTGTGGGCAGATTTTTCTCTCATTTCCAGATTGTTTACTTTCAATCAGGCAAATATGTAGCACACAATGTCCCTAGCAACGATCTATTTACTTTATCAATTGCCTACGATGCTTTAAAATATTGCTTTTATTAAACTTTGGATTTCACATTGAAATGGTTTTAGATATACTGAAGTGCGATAATTAGTTTAATTAGAAGGGGGAGAAAATTCTTAAGTGGCTTACTGAAACATTGTTTTTTGCAATGCGTGCATGACTAGAGCTTCAGTGCAGAACTCCAACGCAGGGTACGTGGGAGGCGAAATTCGTTTGAAAAAAAAAAGCAGATAGCGGGATTTCAATTTACTTTAAAGCAATATCAATCGGCTTGTTGATTGTATACTGTCATTGGAAATGCACTTAATAAAATCTAATGAAAGGATGAGACCTTGAATCTTATTGCAAGCTGTCTGAGTTTGATAAACACGTACGAGCAATGGAACAACATTTTATTTAGATAGATCTTGCAATTTACATATGGTTTGGTTGGTTTGGTTTATTTCTACATTTTCTTTCTCGAAATACAATTACAAATGAAAACAGAGTGATACAGAGTATGCAAAAGAGAGAGTTTAACATACAAATCAATACAAGAAATGTCATTTTCGTAACAACATCAGTTTGTAGTGACATATGAATCAAAATAACATATTAAGGCATATTGTATCTATGAACAAAGGAGAAATCAATACAGGGGACCGTCATCACAAGCAGAGCTTGACGTGGATGAGGCCCTATCTGCATGTAATACGAATATAATACAACACCAATTATAAATGTACTCATAAAACTCTTAATCTTGATACACGAAACACATTTTGCTAAAGGAGGAAGAAAAAAAATCAATCAACTTGCTGAGTGTCGACTGCAGTAATCACTGTTCCACATAGATTTTTTTTTTCTCATCGCTCACTCATCGGAAGCAAAGTTTGTTGCTTCCGGCCACCCACCGAAGTATATCGGATCGCAGTCTGATGAATCCGACTTGGTTGGTCGACTATCAGGTGAGTGTCAGGCGTGTGGCTTGTGATCTTCATCGGACGATCATGCCTTATCGGATCACCCCCCCCCCCCCCTCGACATGTCTGACACTGCCTTATAGTCGACCAACACAAGTCAGATTCCTCGGACTGTGATCCGATACATTTCAGTGGGTGGCCGGAAGCGAAAAACTTTGCTTCCGATGAGTGACCGATGAGAGAAAATCTCTAGAATGGGGGTATTACAGTAGAAAATCAATGCAATGTAGGTCCTGTTATAATGGTATAATGTGAGAAATGCGTTGATGGTAATCTTTTCTGTTGTGTCAGAACGAATTAAGATCAGGGCTTTGCGATGAAGACCGATCTGCCGGCATACGCACAACAAAATGTTGCATTGACCATGTTGACGTAATCATGATAAAGGATAAACATCATAAAGATGATTTGGAGGACGAGCAGTAGGCCTACTTGCAAAAATAAGGACGAGGCTGTGGAGACGAACATCATAGACATCTTTATAAGATGACCTCGTAATCTGTGTGCAAAAAGAGAGACATCCATTATTGTCACCAACTACTTAACCCACTGCGTGCCACATTGATTACCCGTGAGGGTTTGTGTGTGATATTAACTCGTTGAGGATGGGCTGATTTTGCTACAACACGTCTTTCCCATAGACACACTTACCCGAGTATACTCGGGACTCGTCCTCAACGGGTTAATTGTGCACATTCGACCTATTGGCACAGAATGGATCATAATGTATCAGCAAACACGGCATTGTGATGTCATCGTCAAGTGCGCAACTCACCGGTCCAGATAAGACGTCAACAAGTCCCAGATTCAAAATTACCAAAACCATTCATTATCAAAATCGAAGACAGTCTTTAGAAATGAAATCTTAACAAAACATCGGTCATAACTACAATGGATAGTAAAGAAAAATCTCTTCAAAGCAAATGTTTCAAACTGTCGACGCGGGAAAGGCAGATTATTAAGAAACCTCTAAAAAAATTGTGGTTTATTTTTTTTAGAAACAATTGATAGTATTGATAGTATATTGGTACAATTGATATGTAGTAGTATTTTGCATATTAATTTGTTGTGTTACTTTTCATTAAAACCGCATATTTTGTCACTGGTGAAGTTACTGTGTTTACATCAGTAAAATGTAACGGCAAAGTCCTGTTATGAACAGTCGGATACCAATGGATCCATGCAACATTTGCTGAAGGATAATATTCACAGTGTATAATGAGAAGACAGGATGTTCCCAAATTTGGTGATGTTCTCTTTGTATTTGGGGGAGTGGATTTTTTTTTTTTTTTAAACGGAGATGTGAGTTTGCTAATTTCATGATATATGTGTGGTTCTGGAAATATAGACAAATCAATACATGACTTTCAAAAGATAAGCAAATATACAATCAGTGATGTGAAAAATGTTACTAAGCATTACAGTAATGACAGTAGATTTAATGTGTTAGGATTGTGCGTTATACGCAACTGTATTGTTTGAGGAATCTAAGGCAAGATGTATAGAAAATTTCATTAACAGATATTCAGTTGATTTCTCCATGGGGTTCTTAACCCGGTGAAGTCGTATAGCGCCTCATATCCAACAGTTACTGTACACCTTTGGAGACCAGTTAGTGCAGCTGAATAAAGACTATGCAGCCATCTTCTCACATGGAAATAAAACGAAAGTTTTCATAAACTTGGCAGTGGCAGATGGAAGTTACACGAGAAACGGCACGGGAGGCCCCCCCCCCCCCTTTGTTTTTTGTTTGCTCGTCAGCTGGTTGAACCCGAAAGTGGCACCAGAATTTTTTTTGAACCCCACCTCTTTTCACAGTTTCCTGGATCTGCCAATGCTTGGATCGTTGGCTCTAGAGTTGTAGACATCTCTTTGAATTTGATAAGAAAGATTGCGATTATTAAGGCGGTGGCGTTGAACGTTATATTAGACATAATTATAGCACAAGACACTATATTTGATTGATGTCGATGAAAATCAATCATAGCAATACGGATGTATTTTCTTCCATTCTGTCTTTACTCATTTCTCTGCAAATATTTATCGTGGGAAAACATCTACTGATGTGACACTCCTAAGCAATGAATACATGACCTGTTCACATAGATTATCGAGGGCAATATATTCTTCTTGTTTCACTTGTATTCTAGTTGTTGGCAGTCCAAGGGTCAATGCAAAGTTGCCCTGATTGATTGATTTGAATCGATTTGGATTGATTTGTTTTACGTGACCGCTAAGGAGGTATTGCTTGCAGAGCTCTCCGATGGACATGAATAATGTGCCTTGCCTAGGGGTACATCACGTAAAGCTACGGCCATGAGACTCGAATTTGGGCCATCGTATCGACTGTATGTAGCACGTTATCAGTCGTGAAGGTCTTGCTGTATTTAGCTGCAAATGTGTATATCGTAATTTACGAATTCAGTTCAGCTCATTACAATTTATTTCCCCTTTTCTGTCACAATTAATTGAAATAAGAAAACTTTCAGATCTTGAGTACACATTGGTGGACTGCAAACGGAAAATTGAAAATGATTAAGAAATCAAAAGCATGTATATCAGTGGTAAAAATGATTTCAAACCAACCTCGTCACTGCATTATCTATGTTCTGAATAACAGTAAAATAAAAATCTTTTGCTCTAGGTTTCCATTACTCAAGAATCAAAGTAGGCGACTGGACGTCCGTCAAAATGTTGACAAGTATCTCCGGGTAACTGGAAAGGGATAGAGGTAAGGTATAAGTGAGTGGAGATGTTCAGCTAATTTTAAGACTTTACCATTTGAATATCTATAAACTGATTTTACCGGGGACAAAGTGTAAGAATTCATATTGATTGTGACGAGAATTTTAAGAGAATGTTTTCAAAATTCAATAAAAAAATACCACAGTGAATGAGGACGATAACATATTTATCTTTTCATTTTTGAAGCGCCATGAGCACTGAAAGGTGGACCTGTGCGCTATACAAGTAGCCATGCACTATTATCATTATCAATATTATTATTAAAAGCTTCACATAAGAATACATGACTGGACGCTCAAGGAAAAAGAATAAAAGGAGAAAACATGCATAGCACAGGTGAAGTTATAAGCAAGTGGTATGGTAATGGAATTGCGTTGCTGCATTCCTTAGGGGGCATTCCATGAAGCATTTTGTTCGACAAGTTGTCGGACAAATATGCTCTTAGCCAATCAGATGCAGTAGAATGTAACAGTTTGTCTGAAAAATATCCGACCAAAACGCTTCATGAAATGCCCCCCTGGAATACATGAGCCTCATCGTATGTCATTTTCCTCGTTCAGTGTAATTTGTTTTGGGTTTTTCAGAGTATTAGTTTATCTGCTCAAGGACCTCATATATTTTACAAATGTATACATGGCACTATGGATTTTTGTACTACTTGATATATGGTGCATGTGAAATTATAAAAATCGTTTGGAATTTCCCTTTGATCAAAATTAATCAAAGTCAATTCGATTCTATTGACCATTTATGGAAATTTGATTTGTTGGCATGCATACGCATTACACTGGTACATACATAAAATTTCACATTTACATAACATTTCACACATACAGAGCACACGTATAACACAGACGTAATTGACATACATGTAGTAGACTACCAAGGAATATACAGCAATGCAATATAGATATTAACGTCATACATTTAATGTGCAAACATGTGTCAAATTAAAAATAACCATATACAAGGAAAAAGAGCTTAAAGGGATCGTACAGTTTTGATTGCGACCTAATTTCAGGTTTCTAACATTTTTTGGTGAGATAATGAGAAAGCTCCTATAAAATATAAAAGAGTATGTAATTCTATGAGGAATTCAACGTTTATTTGATGAAATTGGTTTTGAAATGGCTGAGATATCCAAAAAAAGAGCGATTCTAATAAAGTGTGGGACCCACACTTTATTATCGCTTTGTTTTACTCTGTTTTTTTTTTTTTTGGATGATTCTGTCATTCTAAACCCGATTTTCATCAAATAAACTTTGAATTCCTCTTAAAATGGAATGCTCTGTACTATATCGTAAGTGTTTTCTTGTATCTCGCAAAAAGTTAAAAGCTCAATTCTCATCTCCACCAATACTGTACCATCCCTTTAATTTGATAAAGATTCTTGGATTATTTGAGGCATATTATGAGGCTTGCTTAGGCAGGCATGCACTATCAACATGTAATAGACATTCTTGGACAACGAGTATCTGACAGATCAAAATTTTGACTATTTCCCATGTCTTTGTTTATCCCTAGTTCTAATCATGCTTCCCTTGGTGCTTTAGGACTGTTTCCTTTGCAAAATTCATCAAAAGAATTAGAAATATAATGTTTCCTTTTTTTCCCACAACATTAGGGAATGTTGAATAGCTACTTTGGATTGAACATTCATTAAGTACAGTAAACCTAAAATGGTAAATATGATAACATAACATACAAAATGTAATTCGTGTCCTACACAAATTTTACAAATTTCCTCCTGGTATATTTACTTCCATCGTCTGTAAAACATAATGGCAATGGTTTCACGGAGTAGAGGCAGGGCCATAGCGTAAGCCAGTGGATTGATCAAGCTATTGCAGTAAGAGATCCATCTCGATATTTCGGAAAATCCGATCGTGGCATTCAACCACCTGTAGAGGTCTTGGTCGAAGCTGAAGATGATGATGTTGACGGTGTTCGGCAGCCAGCTCAGGACGAAGGCGACGAGGATGAACGTGAGCGTCCTCATCGCCTTGCGACCTTCACTCGAGTGTTCGTCAGAGTACTGTTTGATACGTGTGATGATGGCCGGTACACTTGCAACAGACCGTTTCTTCCTTGAGTGAGGAGGGACTTCTTCTACAGCATCTGAGACGTCTGGAGCACCGTTGCCATAGCTACTTTTATTTGGGTAGGAGACAGTTTTCGAATTTGCGAGACCGTCGACTGAAATTGCACTGGGACTAGTTGGCCCATTTCTGTGCGATTCTGGGGGAGGAGTGTTGTGAGGGTTTGAAGGGGTCTCCGGCTTGGCTTCATCGTCGCCGATATGAGTTTCCTTGGGATTAGGTGACGTTGGAGAAGTTAGCATCGCTCTTGCACGCCGGTCGTTACCGCGCTTTCGTATCTCGTGATACACCCTGAGGTATAGCACCAGAATGAGTAGGAATGGCCCACCAAGTCTGAGGCAAAATATCATGGTGCTTGGCAACAGTGAGCGGGAAAAGTTTGGTCTCGGCAAGCCCGACGAATTCGTGCTCTTGTTCGGCTCGAGAAAGTCCCAGACGACGTTTAGAAACAACCAAACTATGGCAGGAAGAAGCCATGTAAGGACGTTAACAGCGATTGCTATGCGTTTGCTTCTCTTCATGTAGTGCATCATCGGATAGAGTGTGGCCACGTAACGATCGATTGTGATGACGACAATACCGAAGACAGACACGCCCAGAGTGGCGTTCTGAAGGGCCAAGAAAAGCAAACCCGCCAGTCGACTGAAGATCCAGCCGTCGTACAGGTATATCGTTAAACGCACCGGCATCACAAGCGCTCCTACCGTCAAGTCAGCGATAGTCATATTGATGATGTAATAATTGTTGTATGTTCGAAGCTTCTTCTGGACGGCAAAAGCCACCAGGATCAATGCGTTCATGAACACAGTCATTGCAGCGATGATCGCGGTGATGATGAACTTGACGCCCACTCTCGCTTCCCGGACGAGGCCCAGCAGGGTATCTTCGTTGTCCAACTCAGTATTACCACTTGATGCTAATACAAAGCTGGTGATGTTCTCCATTATGAAGTTATCTGTACTTTCATCCTGAAATATATGGAAGAATATTAAAGGCATAATTTCCAATTTGCAGATGAAACAAAAACCCAGCATTAGTGCTTTAAAATAGTTCTAAAACGTGAGTTAGTGATAGAAACAACCACTGTAAAAATTGAATCAGTAAAATCAATTTTTAGTATTATTAGATATACAAAATGTGAACAATAGTTATGATAAAAATGTTTCCAGACGAAACCATCTACAGTTACGGTTTAAAGAAAAATACTGATATCTCCTTATATCATTTTAGGCTTTATCTAAAAATGGTACGATGTTTTGTGGTACAACAAGGCTGCTCATATGCATCAAATGTGATATGTTGAACTTCTTAAAAATCACTGCTGCACATCTTAAAAATCACTGCTCCGGCCTATAGGTCCTCAACAGGACCTTTAGGCTGGATTGAGTAAAACGTACACTTTGCATGAAAGAATACAAGCACACCTGTCAAATCACGAAGTTTAAATCGCAACTGGGATTGATGACCGGGATTGATGATGATATTGACGAAATTGAAAGTTTGAATTGAATTGAATTGACCTAACCCTATACAAATGGAAGTCCACATCTGAATTGCATCAACACTTACCATGATACTAGAGACTACCGATCATTTTCAATATTTTACACATTAATGGAATGAGGACACGGACATAACTCACTGGCATATGACTTCATACTGAGAAGTAATAAAGAGACAACAAAAATCTATTCCCGTGTAAAACTCTTTTCCAAAAATTGCTGAAAATAAGTCTGCCAAATGCTCGAAATATTGACACCAAATTATCGTTGCTTATATTCCACTACTAAAAAAGCAACTTCTAAAACACACAGTTTCTTTCGGAAGAATTCTGTCATCAAAGTGGTATATGGCATAAGAAATCTGTGTCATCAACCCAAACTCGGTTGTTTTAGTAGATGAAAATAGTAAATCACCATTTTCATTTTTTTTTCTTATTACGATTGAACTATCCCCTGACCGGTAGCAAGAAAAAAAATCAATTAATCGAAAAAGGTGGCAAACAAGATGAACGTTACAGCTTAACTACTACAATTTCTAAACACTACCTAATTCATCCGACATTCCTATCATTTCTTGAAGCTGTGGTATACGTTTTACACATTGCGATAGCCCTACTGGAAAACGTCTCATTCTTGCATCAAGCGCACTTTTGCTGCTATATACATGTAAACAGATATCTATTGTACTCTTAATTTTCAAGTGGCACCGCATATCTGTACATACATAATTATTTTGGTTATGATATCGTATCGTTACAACTTCAAACACAATTGCTACAGGCAGTGAAAAATATCAGCAAAATCAGATATACATAAAACAAATGTGAATATTTGCATCGACAGGAAAAAAAAATGGTATTCAGTCGGTACATTCGTTTGTTCGTTATAAGCCAGTTCGCAGTTCCACTTTACGCATGAACAGAAAAAAAGGTCATTCGTACCAACAGGCATGCGGGTTTTTAAATTCAATGGGATAAACATCTGTGATGTAATGATTATTCACGTAATCCTCATAATGTTGCTTGCCAGCACATCCACCAGACAGCAAAAGTGGTATTTGGCAATATCACTAGAAAGAGAGTGTTAATACATTCATTGCTAAACAATTAAATGGATGCTTCCACAGGTGTTAATTGACGGATCATTCTGGTCATCTGGTCGCTACGCAAGTTCATTCTTTGTTTGAACATGATTGACGAATCCCATAAATTGTTACGTTAAGCTTATGCATTATGTCGCTCTGAAAAGGAATGAAGTGCCCCTAACCGACTGAGAAAAAGAAAGGTCATTCGTACCAATGCGCCATGAGCTATAACTCCGAACTGGCTTATTCCTACGGTTCGATAGTCCAAAAAAGAAGTATATATGGTTCGCTGATTCTAAAATGCAAAAAGGTGCGTTTTAACTAATCTTCGAAACTGGGAACCTTATTTCTTTTTTTGGACTAACAAAATATTTGAAATAACGAACCTCATCTAACTTTTGGAATTATGAACTTTCGGAATGACGAGTAGTTATTGAGAATTTCATCATGGTGACATGATAGCTATGCTTACCCCATTATTTGTTCTATTCGTGAATTGTAGTC